>NC_135491.1:34534587-34857471 GCF_052094955.1 Ictidomys tridecemlineatus | reverse complement strand
GCCTAGATTGGAGATGGGGATCAGGATGAATGGGGCATTTGAGCAGGGAGTGATGGACACTGCTACAGGTACTGCAAGACTCCTACAGGGAGAAGCTATGGAGTGCAACCTTTAGAACAGATAAAACCCTGTCAGCCGATGTGCAAGACCATTAGCTGACAGCGGTGAGGGTTGGCAAGGTGAGCTGCGCAGGCAGATTCTCCTGCAGGCAAACCCTTCTTTATAAAGGAGGCTGTTAGGAAAATCTAACTCGCACTTGACCACCTGGGGCTCTGTATTACAAACCTTCCTAGGACCCAGCTCAGCAGAAAGGGAAAATATTTGCCAACTATCTTGTGAAAGTTAATTAACTGTTATTAAAACATGCCCTTGAGCTTAATGATGTTCTTTATTTTACCATTTACATATCGCAAGCCTTCAAGTGATGGTGACTTCTTGAGCTGACTCTTCAACTTGATTTCATGTGTGGTTTTAAGAACTTCTCTCTTCAAATATTGCAGAATCTGTGAGTCAGATGTAATGGGCAGTTTTGCTGGCAAAGTAGGCAAGAACACTGACTAGACTGGGGAGCTGAAGTCATTCTAGGTTCAAGCCAGACCTGCCAATTCCATCTAGATGGCCATGGATAAATCATTCACTTTCTGTAATGCTCAGTTTCCTCTTGCACAAATAGCACAATTCCCATGCAGCTGCATTTACAGGGACATGATGAGTGTTAGTGATAGGTCTGTGACAGCCCACTGTGGGTGCCAAAACAAAATGTTAGATATTTCTCAGACTGGGAGGTAGAATCTGGGATTGGCTGTTTGCAGCTTGGATTACTGAGTGCCCATTCTTTCATCTGTCTGCCAGCCCCATGTCTAGAGACCGCTCTTCCCAGGTCTTGACCAACACGGATGTCCTTAAGGTGGGGTTTGTGTCAGCATGCTGCACCCCTCAGTGGTGGTTCAGGGTGGGAATGCGAGCCAGATGGAATCAGTGAGAGGCAGTGTAGAGACATTCTGGGACGTCCAGTAAAGACACTCATACTTTGCATGGGAACTTGAAGCTGAGGCCAAGTGGCCTGAGGTTAAGGCTGGTGTCCTTGTCCTCAGCGGTGAGCTTGGCTGAGAGTGAAGTTAACACAGAGGAAGGCAGGGCCCACCGAGGAGAGGCACCAGGTCCTTGTGACATCTTTGGAATCCTGGGTAGCCTTTTCTGTGATTAGAGTTTCTATGCTTCTTTTTAATTTAATCTAATGTGGACAGGATTTCTGTCATTTGCAACTGATACCCAATCTGAATGAAAGCAGGGATGACCAGCAACCAGTACCTTTCTGGCTATGTTTTCCAAAAGAAAGCTCTGTCCGGTGCACTCTGCTTTCTCCCCAAGGGTCACCCCACTAAACCTAGCATGCACACAGGGCCCAAGCTGAGGACATTCCACTTTCCCTACACGTGGAATTGCTCATGAGAATACTCAGTGTCCTTTCCTCAAACTTTCTCCCCTTCAGATGGACTGGCCTTCTAGGTCTGTGGTTTGCAAGGACTGGTCAGGAGACCTCTGTTTATTCAAGGCCACCAACGATGACTGTGGCGATGGTTCCTGTCTGGCTTTTGTTCCCTGCCACACTGTACATAACTCATCAACCCGGCCCACGTGTCTAATGGACAAGCCTGGTACCTTCCATGCCTCTGTGTTTCTGCACAAGCTTTTCACCCACCTAGAAACCCTCCCTTCCTACTTCTTGCACCAACTCCTCTGGCTGTTTAAGGTGGGCAGACACTGCTGTGTCCCCCATCCACCATGTTTCTCCTTCTCCTTGCTGGCCAAGTCCCAGCTACGATCTGCTGTCAACCACTCCTGCGTCTGAGCTCATCACGTAATTGCACTGCCCTAACCAGTGATGGCTTAGGATGAGACACAGGACTCAAATCTGTCCAGTGACATGAAAGGGCAAGTCTACCAGTGGGGTTAGGATGGGGGAGGGTGGACCCTTTAATACCCTGGATTTAGATGTACAAGACCACGATGCCTAAAGGTGCCAAGGTAAAGAACTACCTGTCATGCCAAGGCTAGAAGAAGACAACGAGAGACGTAGGTCCCCGACAAGCTTCCTGGGCAACCTTGGGACTGTTTATTTTCTATCCTTCTTGAAATGAGTTCATAACTCCGGTCTGCCTTAAGCCATTCTGAGCTGGGTTTTCTGTTACCTGCAGCCAGGGTCTCCCTGACAATATGAGAGTCAGTTCAAACTCTTTTCCCCTTGGAGCCTTCCCGGATTGTGCTAGCCCACAGGGATAGCCTTGTCTCCAGCATGCCCACCCCCATGCACATTCCCTGGATTTTCTGTCAATGACAGCAAAATGGGGACAGCTTTCATTCTGGGGTGAATTTCTGAAGCAGAGTATTGGGAGATGTTGAGGCCACAGTTAGGCTCAGCAGGAAGTGGGGTGGCAGCTTCCAGAATCCAAACTCCTGACCGTGCCCCCACAGGGTTCCTCCCTGTTCCTCCATGTCTCGGTGAACATGGTCTTCATTTTATTGGTCATTCAGGCCAGAAACATTCACCTTAACTCCACTCTCACGCCCACATTTAGCTGAAGGAAAATCCTGTTGGTTCCACCTTCAAAATGTACCCAAAGCCTGACTGCTCTACCTTTTTCCTGGTGGCCACCACTCTCTCTGGTCCATGCCACTGTGGTCTTTCTCCAGAATAACTTTGACAGCTCCCTAACATCCCCCTGTTTCTACTATTCCTCCGTAGTGAGATCAGTACTTCCCACAGGTTCCCAAGCACTCAGAATAAAGATTCAGCTCCTTGCCACACCTCAGGTGTAGCCCAACCCTAGCCTGCTCCCTCTCTTGACCTCATTTGTCCCTATCTGACCCCTACTGCCACATAGGCCTCTTTCTTAAACATGTCAGAACCTGCCTACCCCAGGGCCTTTGCATTCATTATTTCCTCTGCTTTGAACATTCTCCTTTCATCTCCCCACAGCTTCCTTCTAATCTTTGCTTACTTTTTAATTTTTTTTTTTTTTGAGACAGGATCTTGCTAAGTTGCCCAAGCTGGTCCCAAACCAAAGGGCTCAAGTGGTTCTGGGACTATAGGCACATACCACCACCATACCTGGCCTTTGCAAATCTCTGTTTAAATGTTACTTTGAAAGGATGTCAATGAATACTGCTGCAAAATAGCCCCCAGCCCTGTTATTTTGATTTACTTTTATTCATGGTTTACCTGCCTCTGACACTACTTTTCTGTTGGTTTGATGTCTGCGACTCTGTTCTGAATCATGGGGCTCTGCCTTATCTGCTGCTATTGTCCATGGACCAGACCAGTTCCTAGCACAGAGGAGGCACCTAGTAACTACCACTCAGTGCACAACTTATTCTTTATCTTCTGCTGTACATAGTAGGTACTCACAAAGGTTGTCTGTCAGACTTGATGTTTATAATTGAATAACAAATACTTAGATTTCATTCCGGGCAGAAATGAAAGTTTCTTTCGATACATATAGACAATGATTAGAAGGTGGCACAGAAGCCTCAAATGATAGCTAAGGGTACTAGAAGTTTTGCATATTAATTTCTCTAAACATTGTTATGAGCACAAAGAAAAGGCATAAATGTGTTTCACTGTCAAAAATTGCTTCAAAGAATTGTGCAGGTTTTGCTTTGCCTTATTTAAAACAAAGCACTGCATGTTTTGTTAAAGGTGCTGATAACTGAGAGTGGACAGTTAAATCTCCCAACGAACCCCTCTTCCCCAAAGAAACTTACAGAGAGACTTCAAACCTTTACAAATGACACTGAGAGCTGAGACCCTCAACCTGCATGTATAAAAATGCATACTGAATATCATAATTGTTTGCAATTCCAAATAACATTATGTGGGGATTATTTTTCAAGAAGTGATATAGGTAATTCATTCATGTATCCAGTATTTATAAAATTTGCAAATACTTACTCATCTAGCTGGTACTTAACAAGTATCAACCATGTTCTTGCCCAAGGTCTCCCCATCTCTTCTAGGGATGGGTGTTTATTTTTTAGAGAATTTCAGGGAAGATGTAAATTGGACTTTGGAAGAGAAATGCTCATTCCATTCTAATTCTATTATTTATTGAGCATCTATTATGCACAAGGTGCTCTACCAGGCACTACAAATTCAAAGACATGGAGCTGTTCATAAGAAGTAGTATATAAGAAAAGACCTGGAAAAAACCCAACCCTCACAAAAGGTAACAAAATGTCGGCTCCACCATAAAAGCAAAGAAAAACCACCCATGTTTTAAAGGGGCTCAGAGGAGGAGGAAGCACAGCTGACTGGAGAAATCAGGTGCGGCTTTGGGAAAACCATGACACTTTGCGGCCTAGCAGGAAAGGTGGGTGTGACAGGCAGAGATGTGGGATATGTGGGTGGGGTTATTCCAGGTAAAGGAAACTGTGCACTCCAAGGCAGGGAGACAGCAAGGTGCAAGATATGGTCTGCCTGGGGTGGCCAGCACCAGAGCGCATGCTCTGCTGACAGGACAGGCCAAGCACCAAGAGGAACTGAGCTGGGCAAATGCTGCCCCAGCAGGCATGTGGACCATGGCTTGGACTAGGGCGAGAGGAGGAAAAATGGCCAGCTAAAGAGGTTGTCACTGTGGGGAAGAGTCATATAGGGGACTTAACTTGATAAAGATTCTTTATACTTAATATTGATGTCATATGTTCTTTATGCACAAACCATTATTATGTAATTAAAAAAGTACTTAATTCATTTAGTCAACAAACAAAAGTTTTATTCTTTTTTTAAAATATATCTTTATTTATTTATTTTTATGTGGTACTGAGGATCGAATCCAGGGCCTCCCACGTGCTACGAGAGTACTCTAACTGCTGAGCCACAATCCCAGCCCCTCTTTTATTAAAAAAAAAAAAAAATTATATATATATATATTTAGTTGTAGTTGGACACAATACCTTTATTTTGTTTGTTTATTTTTATGTGTTGCTGAGGATCAAACCCAGGGCCTCGCACATGCTAGGCAAGTGCTCTGCCATTGAGCCACAAGCCCAGCCCCAAAAGTTTTATTCTTTAAAAAAGTCTTGGAAGAGAGTAGATGAGATTCTTGAGGAGGGGAAAGGCTACAGGAAAGGGAAGCAGGGGCAGGCAGAAGAGAAATGACAGCTGAGACTGGCAGCGGCTGACTGCTGGGCAGGGGGACGTGAGGGACAGTGTGGAAGCACAGAAGACCAGGTCCTCCACTGGTGCTGCAGGATGGGGCTCTGTGAGCACTTCCCTCAGGGAAATCCTGGGCAGAGAAGGACCTTTGCTTCACACACACTCTGGCTCCCATCCTGCTCAGCCCCACTCTGGGAAGTCTGCTTGAGCTGCATTTAGTGGGAGACTCTGAACTTGATCACCCGCATCAAGAATCACCCTCAGGCATTGGCCACTGCAGGGCCAGGGGTGCCTGCAGCAGGAACCTTGGCTGTGTACAGGGCTTTGATGTTCCCGATTGTGACCTGGGCGTGTTACCATGAACACAGACATCCTAGAGAAGAGGTTTTCTCACTGATGGCTTTGTGATCACAGCTGGCTAAGTGGGGGTTTTCCATAACATGACCTTTGAAGGAAGCTTAAAAACGGTTTCAGGAGGACCTGAGCCATGGCAAGCCCTGAACAGAAGGGTGGAAGGGAGGCTACGGGTGTTCTGGCCTGTCTTTGACCTCCCCTCAAAGAAGGCCCGCAGTCAGCCATGTTCTCCCATCAGGGAGGCAAATACATGCCTGTGCCCTGAAGCAGTCACCCAAGTGGCAGGGACTGTGCAAGAAGGAAGACTGACCCAAGGCTGAGACCTGGCCCAGCTCGCCCAGGGACCCTGCACTGACCTCCACTGGCCAGAAGCAGGGTGGGGACACAGGAAAAGGCCCCAGACTCTGGGCTTGGTAATCTGAGTTTGGACCCTGGTATCCCTTCCCCCAAAACACAAACTCAAAACTGTGTCCCTCTAAAACACCTGCCATTTTCCTTCCCTTGTACTTGTCATAATTTATAAGGTGATTAGGAGCCCAGTTCCAGATGTGGACTATGAATGCCTCAACTGCTGTGCTTTGTTCTCAGTGCGCCATATTCTGACATAGAAAGCACACCACATCAGATCCCAGATCTTACTGATGCCTTAGGGGCCAGCTTAAATGCCACCTCCCCCAGAAAACCTGCCTTGAGCCTCCAGCACCCAGCCATCGCACTTTCTGTTCAGTGCCCCCACCCTCCATCTGGCACAGGCATTTTCTGCCTCTGCTGGGGGTTTCCGGTTTTCTGCCTCTGCACGGGGGTTTCTATCTACAGAGCAGTTACTGTCTCTCACTCATCAGCTCCTCCTGGGTCAGGAGCAATCCACATCAACCTTCCTCACACTCCCTGAATACCTAGGGCAGAGCCTGCCATGCTTGGAAATTAATGAGCGACTCAGTGAGCAACACTTCCTGACCACCCTAGGGCACGCCACCCTGTAACCGGCCCAGGCTGTTAACCTCTGCAGAGGGCCTGAGCATCACCCTGCCAAGCTGAATAAAGTGAAGATCAAGACTGTGATTCCAGGACAAATCCATACAAACTGAATTTAGCCACTGCACAGAGTGGATGCTGCATTCACCCGGTTTCTATGAAGGGCTGGCTGACCCCTGATTATTAGCCCAGCTGCAACTGCCTCCCAGAGGCTACGGCTCCTGGGATCAACACTGGAGAGCAGGCATCTTTCAAACAAACCAGTAGTCTTTCCCTGTCTTTAAAGTAAATGTTGTTCTGGGGCTGGGGTTGGGGCTCAGTGGTTGAGCGCTTGCCTGGCAGGTGTGAGGCGCTGGGTTCGATCAGCACCACATAAAAATAAACAAACATAAAGGTTCATCCACACTATAAATAAATAATTAGATAAATAGAAAAAGAAATAAGTAAACAAATAGATATTGTTCTGGCCTTTTTCCTGCCTCAGTTGCCCTAAGACTCTCGTGTAGACTGATCCTAAAGCCACTACTATATGAAAAATATTTTGGTAAAATCATTTTGGAAAATTAGTGCCAGAGAAAACCAGCCCTGAGGTGGACCTGAGGGACCACTGGTGGAGCTATTCCCTGATAATTCCCAAGCTGGTCGTTTCTGGACTGAGCTTTTGCCAAAGAAGTGGCTGTGGCTCTGAGTTCCGTCCATCTTTGTCATAGTGTGGGTGCTTGTCCAGCTTGGCTGTGGTGGCCAGTCCAGCCTGACACTGCCCACTCTGGCTTAGGCCTGCCCCACAGGGAACTCCCAGGTGGTGAGAAAAGGCCTCATTAGCCTGGACTTGAGTGACCAGAGGAAGCCAGGAAGTCCAAAGGAGGGCAAGTTCCATGGGAGCAAATGACCGCGGAGAAGCTCACACTGCCAAAGTACTGGAAGCCCCCAGACCCAGAGCCGGCCTTCCCCACACCATGACCCCAGAACAGAGGCTATTAAGGGCTGTTTTATCATGCAGTACTTCTCAAACCATGAAGGATCCAATTTCTTATTCTTGTTAAGCAAAGCCACATACGTAACTGCTAATCAGCGCTTCTCATCAGCCTGGGGTAACCAGGGTTACCGCCTGGTTGGATGTAATTCCAGCCAGCAGCAAAGACACACCACAGTCTCATTAGCCCACAGGCCTGATCACAGATAAGATCCCAACTATGAGTTCATATTTTTTAAATGCTAAGGGTTGTCCACAGATCAGCATTGTTACATTTAAGAACAGGGTTCTATAGGGGGCTTTTGCATCTACCCTAAGACAGGCCAGGAATGCTGAGCCCTAACTAAAGTCTCAAATTGACTGAATTAGATTTCTCAGGCTCATTTCCTATTTACCTACATACATTTGGAATAGATGACAGCTCCCCAAGTACAGGGAGCCTTTCCTCTACCTGCAGTGCAGGAGACAGGTGGCTAAGAGTGGTCTAAAATCATCCCGCAGCTCTGCCTCCATTGTGTACTGGCTGCGTCACTATAGACGCCACTCGCAGCTGCCTCCTGGTCTCTGTGTGCTAAAAGGGGACAATAAGAGTACCTTGGGCCACTCAGTCTGTTTCTTCAGATGCAAAATGAAAATATTCACCCAATAGGGACTATCTGATTTGTGTGTGTGTGTGTGTGTGTGTGTGTGTGTGTTTGGGGGGCAGTACCGAGGATTGAATCCAGGGATGCTCTACCAATGAGCTGCACCCTCAGCCCTTTTTTACTTTGAGACAAGGTCTCGATGAGTTGCCCAGGATGACCTTGAATTTGTGACACTCCTGCCTCAGAGACTTAGGAGTCACTGGGATTACAGATGTGAGTTGCAAATATTTTCTTCTATTTTGTTAGTTATACTTGCCTGATAATATCATTTGAAGTACAAAAGATTATCATTTTTATGAAATGTAATTTATCCATTTTTCCTTTTTTTTTTAAAAAAAGGAACCATTGGCCAAATTTCATGAAGATTTACCCTGCAATTTATAGTTTTTGTCTTTCCATTTACGTCTTTGATCTATTTTAGGTTAGTTTTGTATATGGTTCGAGGTAAGGGTCCAACTTCATTCTTTTATCTGTGGCCACCAGTTGTCCTAGCACCTTTTGTGGAAAAGACTATTCCTCATTGGATGCTCCCCCTGACCATGGATAGATGAATTTGTTTGTGGATTTTCAATTCTATTCCATTTGATCTATATACATGTCTTTGTACTAGTTCTACACTGTCTTGATTACCATTATTTTGTACAAGTTTTGAAGATTGGAGGTTTGAATCCTACTTTAGTCTCCCTTTTCAGGATTGTTTTGGCTATTCTGGATCCCTTGAAATTTCAAATGAATTTCAGAAGAATCTGTTGTCAATTTCTACAAAGAAGGCATCTGGGATTCTGAAAGACATCATGTTGAATCTATAGATAATTTTGGCAGGAGTTCTCATTAAATATTAGCTTTTCCGCCCATCTTCTTCCTCCTCCTCCTCCTCCTATTCTTATTACTGCCACTACTCCTATTACCTTTGAACATGGTGAGAACTAAATAAGATGACCCATGTGAAATGCCAGCATGCAAGTTAAGCACATGTGTGCTGTTGTTGGTGTTTCTGCTATTACTGCTGTGTCCCAGGGCTGTCCTGGGCTGGCAGGAGGGAGGGCTGAATGACAACATAGTGCCTTCTAACTCTGGCAGTGGCTAGCCAGGAAAACGGCCTGTTTCCAGGTCATGGCCCAGGAGCTCCAGGTCCAGAGCTCTTCTTCTCAGCCGAGACTGCAGCCAGGGTATCTGCCAGCAGACCAGCACCCTCTGCCCAAGCTCAGCTCCCATAAGCCTCTACCTGGGAACTGCTCATGAGGGACACACACATGCACACAATCACTCAAAGCACTTTTTCTGGCCCTGGCAAGAAGGGACATTTAGACTGTAGGGCAAAGAAAGGAACAGATCTGGTTCAGCCTTTCTCCAACTTCAGTTATTCAAGAACCACTCTCATCATTTTTGGCCATGTTGTACCACACTTGATTTACTTGGTAGTTTATCTTGAATCTGCATACTGCAAACACACATATCTCATCACTTTAAAAGGAAAATTTACATCATTGTCTTCAAGTGGAAAATCAGTATCACATGCTGTAAATATGAGATAACCACGAGAGCAAATGCCATGGCAACAAAATCATACAAGAAAAGGTTTTGTTAAAAAAGACTAACGAGTCTTAGAGGGAAGTCAAGACTTTCTAATGCCCAACGAGACTCTCCTCAACCCGATCAGAGGCTGGAAGAGAAAGAAAAGACGCTCATTTCCCTGCATCAGTGACCAGTGACGTGCCATGGACAGAGCCGTAAGAGCAGAGCTGTGCTGAGACGGAGGAAGGGCCTTGTGAGGGACCCCAGCCCCCGCCCCCGCGAGCTGCACATTCACACTGGCTTTCCTTGAATGGTCAGAGATCACAACACAGGCTCCCAGCACTGTTGCTCCCGCAAAGTGGCAACTCGTAGGAGTGGCCTCAGAGCATTGACTTCAGGGTCTAAAGAGGAGTCCTGCATGGTCCCTGAGGGTTGCAGCAACAGGACTGCTGGTTCTCAAGGTCAGCAGCAAGCAGAGTCTAGCCATCATGCACACAGAAGCCCAGAGTATGGAGCCCCAGAGAGACATGGACGGTGCCAATGCCAACCCTTGGAAGAAGCCTTCTTCCCCTGGGGGTAACACTGGCCTGGAATGTTGCTTTTGGGCTTTCTCCCGTCTTCTTCTGCAAAAGATGGCCTTCCTGACCTGAGACAAGCAAACCACAGCCTGTAGAGAACTTGTCCTGTTAGTTTATTATCCTCCCACACCTGGGCTTACAGGAGAACACCCTGTAAGCTTCACAGCTTACAACCTCGTCACCCTTAGCACCTGGCCATGAGCAGTCCTGAACCCAGAGAGGGAGGGAAATCACAACTTGAGACCAACCAACGAAACTGAGACCAAGTCACAGAGCTCCTGTGTAGATGCTCCATGGAGGACTTGGCAAAGGTCAAAAAAGAGAAAAATTTAGATTTTGACATAAATTCAGACACAGTTCAAGACAACAGAAGAAATGCCACCACACTGACATGCTCTGTGCATAAACATGGGGAATCCACCACCCAGCAAAAGCATTAAACAGGGCCCAGATGAACTGATGGGACAAGAAAAGGGGAGGGGTTGAAAACCGATACCCCTGGGGGTGCAGGTCATATCTGCCTCCCCACCAGACATGGGAGGAAAGTGCCCGCAGGGTGCCTGAGGGCTGCCTGCCTGACCGAATTCAGAGAAGCAGAGGCAGCAAGATGTCTTCCACAAGCAGACAGGTAAGCCCAGTCCAGGGACTGGTGTCCATGTGAACCTGCCTCTGATTACTCCTACACACTGCACACACTGAGCTGACACTAGTGAGAGGACACTTTGCCAGAGGCTGCCGAGGTGGCTTTCGCATGCTCTTGAAGAAAAGTTCTCATCTCCATCGTTAAATTACACCGGGGCTGACTGGGACCCCCAGCCCGAGTCCAGGGTGTGAGTGTGAAGCCTTGGCCACTTCACTTTCCAGACCACCTGCAGCTGGTCTGCTGCTCCAGGGGACAGGTACAAGTTGTTGTCTCACTCAGAGGCTTGACCTATGAGCATCTCTGGGGAGATGGGGTTCTTTTTTGAAGGGCTCAGGGAAGCTGCTGAGATCCACCACCTGGCCCCTCCTTGGCCCCAGGGCGCTGCCTCCCCTCCTCCTCTACCCAGTTCCCTACCCTCAGGGCTGTGGCACATGAACTGTTTCCATCTTTGAGTGAATACAAGGCAATCCTATTCCAATCCTTGGAAAAGACATCTAAGGCTTGAGCCTCTAGGGATGGTGAACAGCATCTGGATCAAACACACTTTGGCCCATCTGCTCAAGGGACAGAATTCTTAACTGCTCACCCCGAAGAATAAGCATTCAGGAACTGTCTAGAATTCTTCACTGAAACAATTCTTCATTAAAGGCTGAGGAATGTCACACCCTGCACCTCTATTCTAGGTGTATGCTCCTAAAGGGAAGGGATATTCCCCTGTAGTGGTGCCTGGTCAGTCCCCCTGGATTTGGCAGCTGGGGAAAAGGGACTGTCCAGTGCAGCCCTGGAACTCTCTCTGTCCCTGCAGTTTTTACCAGTTTTCAGAAGCTTAGGCTCAAGAGGTGAATACGGACCCAGATTCTTTTTATTAAAGCACCTAATTATTAAAGGGAGTTCTATTAAAATATAATTCCTAGCTGGGTGCAGAGGCGCACACCTGTAATCCCAGTGGCTTAAGAGGCTGAGACACTAAGCAACTCAGTGAGACCCTGTTTCTAAATAAATACAAAATAGGGCTGGGGTGTGGCTCAGGGGTCGAGTGCCTCTGAGTTCAATCCCCAGTGCCAAAAACCAAACCAAAACTATATATACATACATATGTATACGTACGTGTGCACACACACACATACACACACACACACACACACACGCGCGCGCACATTTCCTTCTCTGCTCAGGAATCTTGAGCAGCATCAAGGTAATTCCCCTCGGTTTTCAGGGACACAGGCTGATGGTGCATCCTGTCGAGCAGGCCCTCCCTCGGTGAACTGGCTGAGGGGCTAGATAGTCTTACCATGGCTCCAAAAAGGAAGGGTCTCAGGTAGAATGTCTGGGACAGGCCCACATGAAACTTTTTAAAGTACCTACATGTCAAGTATGTGATCCAGCGGCCAACTATGACTTCTGTTGTCCCTGTGTCCAAGGGTAGGGAGAGAGAAACACAAGGAAGAGTCTTCTCAAGACCTGCAGCGATGTCTGCAGGGCAGAGGGATGTGTGACTACATTTGTTGGTGTCGGGGAATGTTCAGAGAGTACACTGACTATAAAGAGGAATCACCACCACAACCACAAATATTAATTTCTGTTTAAAAATACACAAAAAAGAAGCCTGAAACTATACAAAATGCTAGCCATCATTTCCTCTGAATACTAGGAATCAGGTTGCTAAAGTTTGGATCTGAAATGTTCCCCAAAGGTTTGGTCCCCAGCTTGTGGCATTATTGGGAGGTGATGGACTCTTTAAGAGTAGGTCCAGCGGAGGGCTTCTGGGCAGTGGTGATGTACTACTGAAAGAGTTATTGGAACTCCAGTCTCTTCCTCTTGTCTTTCATCCCTGGACATGAGGTATGGGGAGTTCTGTGTGATCTGGCCACGAAGTGCTACCTCAACACAGGCCCAAAAGTGCAAGACAAAAAAAAAAAAAAACAAAAAAAACATGGACTGAAATTTCCAATAACATGATATTGTTAAATAATCCTTTCTTTAAGTTGATTTCCTCAGATATTTTGTTATAATAACAAAAAGCTAAACTAACGCATAGGTTGTATTTATTTTCGTTCATTTTAAGGTCTGCATATCTGAACTATCTATTAATAAATGAGTATTACTTGTTATAGTTTAGACATAAAGTGTCCCTCCCCCCAAGCTCATATGTGAGACAATGAAAGTTTAGAGGTGAAATAATTGGGTTATAAGAATCTTAACCTAATCCGTGTACTAATCAGCGGACAGGGATTAACCGGGTGGTAACTCTACACAGGTAGGGATTGGCTGGAGGAGGTAGGTCACTGAGGGTGTGCCTTTGGGGTTTATGCCTTGTCCACAATGAGGGGAGCTGTCTCCCTCTGCTTTCAGGTGGCCACATTCTTAGGCCACTTTCCTCTGCCACACTCTTCTACCATGTTCTACCTCACTTAGGACCCAGAGGAATGAAGTTGGCCATCTAGGGACTAACACCTCTGAAACTGTGACCCCCACAAAAACTTCTCCTCCTCTAAAATTGTTCCTGTCAGATTTTGTTGTTGTTGTTGTTTGGTACCAGGGATTGAACCCAAGGGCTCCTAACTACTAAGCCAAATCCCCAGCCTTTTTAAAAATTTATTTTTCATTTTATTTTGAGACACAGTTGTTTTTAGTCTTGGTAAGTTGCTAAGACTGGCTTTCAACCTGTGATTCTCCTGCCTCAGTCTCCTGAGTCACTGAGATTACTGGCATGTGCCACAGCGCCTGGCTTGTCAGGTCTTTTGGTCACAGTGGCAATAAAGCTGATTAAAACACTTGTGTAACAAAAGTATTACTTAAAATCTGTGCTGGTGGAGGGGGAGAAGGCATGCTATGCCTGAGAGTCTGAGTTATTGCTGCCTGTTTCAGATCTTTCTGTGTGGAAACAGACCAGGAGTAGAAGCCAACTTTGGGAACACAACTGCTCCCTGAACTTGTTTTACAAAAGATGAACATTTCAGCAATTTTTTGCAACTATGTTGGCATTACCAACATGAAAAAAGAATGTCCATGAGATGGGAAAGCAAGCCTCTGGGACTCTGGCACCATGGTCAGGTGCTTGGAATGCCAAGCCCTCATCTGTTCTCAGCTATGAGGTGTTAGAAACTAGTGGGCCTCTGTGGGCAAGGGTGGACTGCAACCAAGGACACGGGTGTGTCTCTGGCCTTCCAGGAAGGAAGATTAAGAGGAAAGCGATGGAACAGCAACCTGTGTCTTAGTCTTGCTCAAATCCCAGGCCCTGCTGGTACCTCACAGGCTGACAGACACTGGGAAGGCCCGACCCTTAGAGTGTCACCTCTTAACAACCTCATCTTGGGGCCTGTAGTAGGAGGATCCAACAGGTCTGCTGAAAGAAAAAGGGGTCCCACAAAAGGGTGTGTGAGCACGTGGATATCTGCGATGGGACCCATGATGGAGACCCTCTGTCACATGAGCCTTGGCCCATCCATCTCCTTTCACTCTCGCTTCCTTAGAATGCAGTAAAATGCATGAATAATGTTTCTGGCCCAAAGCTTCAAGAGAGATGAGGAAAGAAGGTCATACTGTAGCCAACTATGGATTCCACAGATGAGACTGTACAAGTGGTACCGCAGGTACCTAGATACGAACTTGGCTTTTTTCCCATTTCCAGCTGGCCTTGAAATGTGCAGCTGCTAAATAAACAAAAAAGGATTCACGTTTTAATTTAGACAACTTGGTGCTTCATAATGTGTCCATTTTTTTTTTCTGGAGCCAGAGTGTTTGTTATTTCTTCGCAATTTCAGAAGTTATGAAATGATTCATGGTTTTTGTTGGAGCTGAAGTCAACCAAAACCATTCATAATTGTGAACAATCTCTGTTATTGTCAGAGGGAAAACGCCAAGGCATCTGTGCTTCCCAAAAACACATGGGGGGAGAATTCCAGTTTGGAAATGGAACGGCTGTGCTTCTCCTCCTAGAGTTAAATTTAAACAGACTGATTTCCAGGGAGATGGCTGTGTTCTGGTGGGAGCGGTGGGCATGGCTTCTCCTCTCTCTAAGGCAGGGCATCCATGAGTATCACTCTGCACGTTGGTAATTATCCATCAAGTTCCTGTCTCCCCTCCAAGAGGGTGAGGCTCCTGAAGGCAGGACATGGGTCTTACTCTTTCCAATAAGCAGTTCTATGTCTGGCATAGACTAGGTGCATGCATCCCACTAGCTAATGTCATTACTCTTTAGTTATCTGATTCTTCCCTATTCTTTGTAAAATATATATATATATATATATATATATATATATATATTTTTTTTTTTTTTTTTTTTTTTTTTTTTTTTTTGTACTGAGGATCAAACCCAGAGCCTTGCACATGCTGGGCTGTATCCTATTAATTTGCACTGGTTGGTAATATCTACAACTATAAGAGAGACTGACTTAAAAATAACAATGTTGATAGGAAATATTTTTTAGTGCTTATTATGTGCCAAGAAATGTACTAGGCACTTTATGTATAGCAGTCCACTTGACCCTGATGAGAATTTTATGAATTAAGTTCATAAAATATTATATATGAGGTAATTGAGACATGGGTAAATTAAGCTTATCCAGGATCACCCAGCAGTGCACAGAGGAAGCAATTGCGGATATGCAAACACACAACCCCACACACCCCAGCAACAGTGCCACTGGTTCAAACATACCTGACTGCCCTTTGTAGAACACATTCAGAATCTCATTTTCTTGGTGAGTCTGACTTTTTGAAACAATCTAAAGTCACTCAAAGCCATAAGGTATTTGACAATTACAGAGGATCACTGAATTTTGGGCAAAGCGGCTGGTGTCACTACAATGCCATGAGACCAATTTGCTCTCATGAGTCATGGAGCAGCTTGGAAAGGTCACTCCAGGAGAGAAGCAACATGCTGTGGTGGAACGGAGCCCTGGTCTAGAGTGAAGAAGTCTGTCTGCAGGGTAACCAAAGATGGGGTTTGGCTCTCTGATGATGGACAGTAGAATCTGACTGGACAGCCTGGAACAGTGTGGTCCAGACATACTTGGGAGTCATACCTGAAGTTTCTAAGGCCATAAGAGGAGCATCTCCACATTCCCTTCCTTTCCTCCACCTGCCTCTGTGGTTTAATACTACAGATTCAATCTGAATGATCTCTCTTTTCTCTCTGATATGTGAGGGAAATAAACAAGATATAATTTAACCCAAGCTCTTTTTCAAGGTAAGATTTCCTATTTTGAAAACTTACCTTGAAAATCATACCTATGGTTTGGTTCAGCAATTAAAACTATACCCAGAATTATCCATATCATTTCTTCTCCTCAAAGAAGACCACTGTGGATTTGCCAACAAAGATCAATCAATCCACCAGCTTCAAGAAAGATCTGGAAAGGAGGTGATTGGAGAATGTTGTTCCTCTTTACTTGACGTGGTTAAGAATGACTACCTGAACTTGAGAGGAGAACTGGCTGATCAGCCCTTACCTTGGGAATGATGCCTGCTTCCCCATCTCAAAATGGGGTGCAACTCAGGGTTACCACCTAGGGTGAAAACAGAGAAGCCTTGATCCCCCTTTGTGATGATTTCAAATAACAAAGACCCACGTTATATTTGCAAGATGCCCACACTGTCGACTCCCTCCACTCTTATTCCCTTCCTGTTTTACAGAGCCATGTGACTCAAGGGGTCAAATGCATAAGTTTCTCTTGCCAGAATCATTACACTGAATCCATCAGGCCAGGGGTGAGCTGCAAGGCCAGGTTGCTCCCTTGGCCCCAGGACAGAGATGGGTGATCCTAGAAGCACTGTCCAAGGGGGCTGAAGGGGCCGTAAAGCAGGACATGCTACACACTTCCATCAAAGTCCCACGGAAAATGAAAAGTTCTTGCTCAGCAAGCAGTTTTAGAGTGGAGTACGCTCTAAGAGAACTTAAGTGAGGGATCAGGCAAGCTCTAGGAGCCAAGAGGAAATGGTGGATGGGAAGAGGCACATCAGTGGAAGTCATTCATCCAGTAGGCCTTGTGACCAGCTGGTCTTTGGTGCCTGGAGCCATACTCTGTCTGTAGTCTGAGGGCATCAGCATTCTTATCCATAAATGGACTGGGCTATATAATCTCTCTGAGCTCCTATCTTCTTTAAGAGCCTAAATCAACATCAAGTTTCTGGCTGCTCCAAGTGTACTGAGCCACCTACAGTAAAAGCAACATCCTGGAACTTGCTGAGAGTCCAATGCTAGAAGAAATAACTTGCGTCAATCATCGGCCCTTAAGGGGGCATGAACTTTATAACCCTTCCTTCTTCCCAACTGCACACTGAGGGTTTGAGTCATATCTCAGCACCTTTGCCTGGTCAAGAATGGGCATTTTTTGCAGAACCCAACCACCCCAGGACCATATTATACACCCCTAGGAGCTGCAGGGCGAGAGAGACACAAACAACATTTTCCAATGGGAAGCTGGTAGCTGAACATTAACTAGCCCGGGGTTATGCAGCTACAGATGGTCATGCACTTGTCAACCACAAGTGAAGCAGGTCTTCTGACCAAGACAGATGACCTGGGGAGATAGGTGTACTGGCTTCCTCTATTCCTAGGGCTAAAATGTGTTCTCTTGGAGGATCTCTGGGTTGGAAATGGCCCCGTGTGCCTGTATACTATATACTAGAACAGGAGTGTAAGACGGGGAAGGGGTTGGTCCTATCCTGAACTGCACTCCCTCAGGATCTCCTGCACCTTCACAGAGTACTCTCCGGACATGAGAGGCAAGCCACCCAAGGATCAGGGGAATGGAAGGTTCAGAACGGAGATGATGACTCGGCTTTGAAATAGTTCATAGGCTGAACCAGGCTTTCCATGAGATCTCCTGAACTGACTATCGGAACTTTAAGGGACAGCCCCAAAGAAATACAGGCCTGGCTGAAGAAGGTCAGCCCTCTCTGCAGTGCGCTTTCTGAAAGGCAGTATTCAATTCCAGGCCTGGGGCATTCCTGTGGACCTCTGTCCAGAGACCAGGCTGCTAGGGTCTAAAGGACATTCTGGGTGAGAAGGCCTAGTTTGTTCAGGTTTTTGCCACTGCCTAGACTGGCTGCCACTCCACTGTCCACCAGAGACAGAAAGAGAAGCAGATTCTCCTCAGAGTGTCAGCTCCCACCTTTGCCAGACCCAGACGGCTGGGCACCTAGGGCACTCATAGAACTTAACAATACCTAATCTGGGTAAACTCTGGCTTCATTAGGAACATAAACAAGATGGTATGGGCCATTGAGAGAACACACCGCCTGGAACGGAGCAGAATCAACCTCCTAGCCTAGCAGCACCAGGCAGAGCTTGTGTTACGAAGGCAGAGAGACCCGGGATCAATTGGCATTGTGCTTCCCTGCAGAGTAGGTCAGCACAGCAGCTGGGCTGCTTCTTTCAGTCCAGTCCCTTGGTTATGTTTCCTCAAGAGACAGTAAAATCAGCACCAGCAGGCCGAGTGTTCGAATGCCATTCTGTGTTAACAATCCATAGCAGAAGGAAGCAGGGCCTTTGGAACCAAGAGCATTAAGGTGGCCAAGGGCCTCTGGGTCTCCCCTGGATGTGAGGGGCATTTCCCTCCCTTCAAAAGCAGCCCCACAGGCAGCATGTTCTCTGGGATATTCCAAAGGTGAACAGTTGTCATGCTGGCAACTCTCTGGCTGGGGCAGACACAGACCTGTGTGTAGTAACCAGGAATAGAAACCCACATGGTTTGGAACCTCGAGGCCTGAAACATTCAGACGACACTGTCACCTTCCAGGAAATTGCTTCGCGCTCTGCTTCTGAGTTCCACGTTGTGACTTGCATCCTCTTGGGTGCTGGCTTCTCATTCACACACAGAGAGAGTGGGGCAGGGGAAGCACATGTCTTGCCCTGGAGAAAGCAATTCCCCTCTCACCTGTGCCTACTCTGCTGGAATCTGACTCTCAGAAATGTGCCTCGTTCCCCACACAGGGAAGACCCTCCATTCATTTCCTTGATCATCCAACCAGTCTTCACTAAGCACCTACTATGTGCCAGTCCCTGCTCTAGATGCTGGGGGCACAGGAGTGAACAACACCAACATGCTGTCCACTCAGAGCTCGCATTCCAGTTGTGACAATGGCAATAGGTAAGTGCTCCTACTGGCTTTGCACCAGATACAATTCTAAGTGCTGATCATGGATCTCAGTGGTCCTCCAAGCAACCTTTGGCAGGTGCTGTGAGCACTCCACTTGCAGGTGAGGAACAGATGAACCATAATTACATCCCTGGGGACGGTAGGATTCAAATCCACCTAGCACAACGTTGGTGACACCATTTCCTGGTGGTGGGTTCTTTCTGGACTATCTTGAAAGCTATTTGTGTAGAGTCCGTATTTTGTTGTATTCATGAAATGGAAGTAATCTGTAGGCTTTTTTTTTAGGACAATAAAAACTGAATCATAGGACAAAGAGAAGGGAGGTGTTGGGTTCCTTTGTCCTTCCACTATGAGAAGTAAAAAGCTGGTTGGAGTGTATTTCACCTCTACCCCTTTTGAACAGGTGTCTATATTGTTTGTTTTTCTCAATATAATTTATTCTTAAGTTAAGCAATATGATTGTATATAATAAAAAGCAAATATTGGGCTGGGTGAGGTGGGCACACCTGGAATCCAAGCTATTTGGGAAGCTGAGGCAGGAGGATCCCGAGTTTGAGGCCAGCCTGGGCAACTTAGCAAGACCTGCCTCAAAGAATTTTTAAAAAATAAAATAAAAAAGCCTGGGGGTGCAGCTCAGTGGTAGAGTACCCCTGGTTTGAATTCTCAGTACTTCCAGAAAAAAAAAAAGTAAACATTGGGCCCTCATTTGTGTGAGCAGGCTGACTGGTCTGTGGTTGGAGAAAGACTAGCTTTAGAAGAGACCAGAAGCTTTTCATGCAAAAAGAATCCTGAGGTCAGAGGAAACTCCGAATTATACAAAAAGAACTGCAGGGATTTATCTTAACTGCAGAACTTTTCTGAGCCTTTAACATGCTGGAGTTCATTGTATGTCTCCAAAAGTTTTTATAGGAGAACACATTTTCCATACCCACTCAACCTTACCACTCTTTTCGGGGAGATGCAGGACACACTGAACACTGGCAGAACAAGAGTCCTGATAAATAGAAACCCGGGAAACACCAGACACAACAGTCAGTCTGTTGCCAGACGCACTGTTCTGGCTCACCAGGCACACTGCATGACTTCTCCAGCTACAACCTCACTACTACCGGGCCTCAGAGGGCAACCACATTAGCGCAAGCATCAGGAGGCCTTTGCCAAGCTTTGGGAGATTTTTAAATTTGGGGGTAGAGAAGGCAATAAGAGGAAGGGAAAATCCAAACATTAATAATAATAAAAATTTTTAAAAATGCCTTTCTATGTGATCTTAGGTGGGTTTTCTACCCTCTCTACATCAGTCCCCACTTTTCCATGGGTAGGTCAGGAATTCACCTCCCTACCTTAGGAGGTGGGCTCTAGTTTCATTCCAAGGAGAGGACTCCCTTTTTATCTTCAGCAGATAGGAATAAACCAGATGGTTTGGTGGCCCCTCCAGTTTCCACATCTCTTCTCTGACATGCCAACCAGATGAGGGGAATACTGGTAGGCAGCCACGGGGATGGCACTATAACTAAAATACACCTTATCTTGGGACCTGGCTTTACTTGCCTAGGGCCCTATCTGCAGGGTGGGGAGGACACAGAGACTCAAAGAAGAAGAGGTCCTTTGGGAAACACAGAGTATACCAGCAGGGAATCAGAGACCCTTGATTGCAGGTGACAGTGTCGAGTACCATGCCTGGCGGTTTTGGAAGAATCACTGATGAGCGCCTGGAAGCAGTCTGTACTCAGACTTCCTGAAGTGGTCTCTTCCTTGATCCAGCCCCTCTCACTTTCCCAGTACTCCCAGTCCCTCCTAGTTGTTCTCCTAAGTCTGGCCATCTCTACAACCCCATTCACAGAGGACATGGCCAGGTACAGAGGTGAACAAAACAGACCTGGAGCTGGCTCTCAGGCAAGATGCTTTCTGGAAAGGGAAAACAGAGATGGAAGAACACGGGAGAGTTGGTGATATGTGGAAAATTAAGCACAGTATGGGGACTGCGAGCGATGAGGTCTGCTGTTTTGGATAGAGCATCAAATAATAAGCAACATTTGGCAGAGCCCTGAATGAAGGGAAGTAAGCATCTGCTTGGAGCCTACCTCCCAGTAGCCCTAGATTTCAGAGTTAGGGAGTAAACTGGTGGCCAAGGGCTGGACCTGCCCTCAGAGAAGGTTGGGCTGGGTCTGAACATGGACCAGTCAAGACTTTCACACTGACAGCAAGCCACACTGCCCCGTGATGGAGCCTCCTGCTTCTGGACTTGTACACCCTCATTCTCCTCACCTCTTCCTGTTTGTGGGTCCTGGCTTTATGATATATCCATGGGGTGAGGATTAATCAGATGAGAGAAGCTAGGCAAAGCCCCAGCTGTTTCTTGACAAACAGGACACCAACCATACAGCCCCAGGCTGTGAGTCTCTGGGCCTCAGTTTTCCATCCGGGAAATGCAAGGGCTGGACAGTGTGGTGTCTGAGAGCCCTTCTGATTTTACAGTACTCTATGGCTCTGGACATACGTGGCCAAAGACACAGAGAGTGAAGAAACCTTATCTAAGAGTCAGAGGGAATCCTGGAGCCCTTACTCCCACCTTAGAGAGGATGCTTGGAAACTCAGTCACTGAAGCGTTAACCTGAAAAGAGGCCCTTAGCTATCCGACATCAAAGTCTTGAGTCTCAGTGGTTCACTTCGCTTACCACACCAGACCTCTGGTTACATAAAACAAACCATAAAGGTTATTCCAACAGCTTCAGGATATTTCATTCTCTCTGTGCCTCTCCCCACCCACGCTCTGATTGAGGAAGAAGGGCAGAGCTATAAACCTGCTTGAGAGGTAAACCTTATCAAAGGTCCAGCCCAAGCCCTGTTTGCTGAAGGCCCATTGCTCTGGGTGCAGTCATCATCCAGGTCTGAAAGAACAGATGGTTCGGGCTTGGAAGAGAATGTCCTGCTTCCTCTGGACAAGCCGTGTTTGCACAGGGGACAAATGGCCCGAGTCCCACTGTGGGACTGCACACCAGCCTGTTCTGGTCTTTGCACAGTGGGCTGGCTGAGTCCTGGGCACACAAAACTCAGGGCAGGAGCACGCCACCCAGGAGCAGGCGGCAGCTTTAATTAAAGTTGTTTTTTTTTTTTTTAAGTTATGTATTGTAAGAGGCTAAATAATCAAAAGCATCACTTTAATAGTAAAACAGGAGGAATTTGTTTTACTATAGGAAGAAGAATGCAAAAAGTCACATGGAGTTTTAAAACAAAAAGGCAGAAGGCCAAGAAACCCTGAGGTGGGCCGCTGTGGGTCAGCCCTTCAGCCTCCATGGCACACTCACTGTCCCCTTCCGTGAGTGCTTCTCGGTGGGAAAGCTTGAGCAGCTCTAGGAGTGGGAAGAGCTGGCCTTTTTCTCACTCACAGACACTCACTGGACACCTGCCATCTACCAGCCAAAGCTTCAGGCACTTTGAAATTTAGATACAGTTGAAATTCTGGGCCTTGAGTTTTTTTTAAATATTATTATTTTTAAATCTGTAAAATGAAGATAATGAACTTACCTCATTGGATTATTGTGATGATCAAATTCTATCCCTCCATCCATATCCATCTATCCATCCGTCTAAGCCTAGAATAGTGTCTGGCAGTTAGCACAGATCTGATTACCATGGGCCAAGCAACAACTATTCCAACAAAGCAGGTATTCCTCAGAAGCATTCTACCTCCACCCTCTAAATCCTCCTTTCAAACATTAGAGTCACTTTTCATTTCTCTTCCATTACAAAAGTTTACTAAGTAGCATTAGGTTAGATAAAGAGAAATCAGAAAATACTTATTAAGTTCCTATTATGTGCCAGGCATCTAGCAGACAACAATAGGTAATCCCTCTTTCATGGAGTACACATGGGGTAAGTCAGCAAGCGAGCAGGAAAAAATACATTAACATGTCAAGTAGAGGGCTGGGGTTGTAGCTCAGTGGTAGAGCGCTTACCTAGCACATGTGAGGCACTGGGTTCTATCCTCAGCATCACATAAAAATAAATAAATAAAATCAAGGTATTGTGTTCATCAATTATTAAAAAAAAAAATTTTAAAAACGATGTCAGCTAACAATTAGTTTTTTTTTTTTTTTTTTTAATCAGAGATTGAACCCAGGGGTGCTTTACCACTGAGCCACATCCCCAGCTCTTTTTATTTTTTATTTTGAGGCAGGGTCTCGCCAAGTTGCTTAGGGCCTGGATAAGTTGCTGAGGCTGGCTTTGAACTTGCCTCTAGAGCCAATGGGATTACAGGCTTGTGCCATCATGATGCCCTATAGAATTAAGTACTTTTAAGAAATAAAAAGGGTAAGGGAAGGGGTGGTAAGAGTGGGGTGCTAATTTATGTAGGGTGATCTGAAAAGACCCAAGAAAGTGTCGTTTCCATGGACCTGAAGGAAGTGAAGCAGTGAAGCCAGGCATGCCCACAGCATGCTGCACATCCATCAGCAGAACTGGGACTCAGAACCAGGACTCCTGACCACCAGGGCTCTTCCAGCCGCACTGGAGCTCAATTCCAGCAGCCTTAGCTTGGAGAGATACACAACCATCACACATGGAGTCACAGAATAAAAAATTGTATTCCTAGTTACATTTTTATATTTTTCTATTTTCCTTATGCATTTTAATATCAAAAGACAGAAAGATAGAAGTTCAAACATCTTTCACTACAGGGAAACGCCCGGAAGCCCTGCTGCTCCCTAGGCATGTCTCCACCTGTTCCAGGCCAGCCTGGTTGGGACCCTGACTGAGCCTGGAGAAAACTTTCCATCTGGCTGTACTTGGAACAAAAGAATTGCCCATTTGAGGCAGATTGGCCTCCCTCTTGACTCTGCAGAGTACCATGAGTCCAGGAACAGTGCTCAGGGCCTCCTGGTCACACCAACTCTGCAGTGAGACCTTCCTGTCAACCCTGCTATGCCACTTCAGGTAACTACGCTCAGCACTCCCAGGCAGGGAATAAAGGCCTCCTGCTCCAAGGTGGCCAGGCAGATGCAGCCACCAAGGAGGGCTGTGTGCTCCTCTCAGACTACTTGAGGGCACCATTTCACTGAACTCCAGCAGTGCCTGATGATACTGAAGTGCACCATTAAATTGGCCATGTCTCCAGGAAGAAAGCCAGCCCATAAGGCTGCAGAGAGACAAACAATGCCTCCAAGCCTCATTGTATTAGCAAAATAATTACAATAACACAGCCAGGAAAGAAGTGGGAGGGTTTGAGTATTTACCGAGTCGAGGAGACCACTGTTTTTACTGTGGCAGCACGCAACAGCTTCAGTAGCAAGTGGTCAGGAAGGGAGAGCTGAGAGTGCAAAGTGGACACACCCCACCACCCAGAGACAGGCTCAGGCCTAGGGATGGGATGGGAGCCTCGCCCTCATGCCTAGTGGTACAAGCAACAAGCCGGGCAGCAGCCCGCAGAGGCTGTCAAGCCTTGTCTCCTTAGAGCAAGGGGCACTGCAATGCCTTTGGGGCCAAGCAAGGAACCTGTGTGTGAAGTGGACAGGTGGTGAGGCAGCAGGGACTGGAGGAACCTGCGTGTGGCGGTGAGAGAACACACCCTTGCCTGACATGGAACATCTCCTTCTTCCTGGTAGTTGTCTTGTTTTAGCACTGTACAGGTCAATAAAACAAAATGAAACAAAAAAAACAGGGCTCCCTCTCAGAGAGCCACACAGTTCATCTGAGGTGGGCAGCGATCTCTGGGTGGCTGTTCTAATATCTCTGCTCTGGTCTGAAGGCTATTCCAGACCTTCCTAAAGACCCACTTTTCAAATTCCAAATAAGTGGCATAGAGCTGAGGATGGGGTGGTTTCCAGGGGCCAGTGTGTATGACGGTTAACTCTTGGGGGAACTAGGCTCAACCAAGTTCAAACTAGCTCTGTCAGTTATACCTGCACAACCTTGGTTAGATTCCTTAACCCTTTTCATCTTTAGCTTATTTTTCTATAAATGGAGAAGAATCCACCAAACACACAGTTTTTGAAGGGATTAGAATGTAGATAAGGTAAAGTATGCAAGTATCCAGAACTTATTGAGTAGGTATCCACTAAATAGATTTCAAAATCCTAAGTAGATCCTATTAGGTTCTACCTCCAAATATTGCCTGATTCCAGTAATCCCCCACAGTCCACTGCCATGACCCTGGTGCCAGGTACCACCATTTTCACCCAAGAGAAAGACTGTGATGGCTTCCTCCCTGGCCTCCTGCTTCCTCTCTTGCCCCTCCACAGCCCATCCTTCACATAGCAGCCAGAGCTTTCCAAGTGTGAACCAGATCCTGCCACTCTCCTGATCAACTCCTGTGCTGACTTCCCAGCTATTACAGTTTGGATCTGCAATGTCCCCCAAAGGCTGTTGTGTCGAAGACTTGGTCTCCAATGCAGCAGTGTTCACAAGAGTGGAGCTCGGGGAGCCACTGGACCATGAGAGCGCTGACCTCATTCATGGATTAATCCACTGACAGGCTTATAATTGGACTACTGAGAATGGGTAGAAACTGGGAGGTGGGTCCTCACTGAGAAGTAGGTTATCGGCGATGTGCCCTGGAAGGGGTATATCTTGTACCCACTCCCTCTGCCCCTGCTGCCTGACTATACAAGGCGAGCAGCTTGGTTCTGCCATCCTTCCACCTTGATGTATCCCTTTACTACAGGCCCAGAAACAATGGAGCTGAAACTTCTGAAACCGTGAGCAAAAATAAATCTTTCCTCCTCTAAGGTATTTCGTTCTTCCTCTTAGGTATTTTGTCACAGTGACAGAAAGCCAACACACCACGACCCTTATAAAACCCCTTGAATGCCCTCCCTCCACAGCAGGGCCTTCCCAGAGCCCGGCAGCCAGCAGTCTTCCTGTCTCCAGGTCAGCACAAGCTCACACCATCCGTCTTTGCACTTCTGTTCCTTCGGTTGGAAAAGTCCTTTGCCCAGATCTCTGAGTGGCCACCTTCTCATGTGAGCACTGGCTCGGAGCTTCTTCCTGAAGGGAGCTCCGTTTCCTGAAACCCAGTTGTCTCGATCACATTTCCCTATTTTACTGTTTTCATGGCATCTGCACCTGGAATGATCCTGTTTAGCTGACTTCCTGTGTGTTGGTCTGTTTTCCCTGAACCGGCAGCTTCCAGTGCCCAGGATAGCACACAGCAGACATAGTAGGGATACTGTCTTGCCCAGGAGAGGGGCTGTCATTTCTGTGCCCCTGCTTCACTCATCCCTATATATCTGCTGGAGTCAGCTCTGTCCTCGCACCCGACGGCAGAGAAGGTGGCTCCAGCCCCGTCAGATCTGGACTGGGTGCACACATGCAGATGTTGACCTAAGAGCAAAACCAAGCTCAGATTCAACTCACTAGGCCCAGATAATTCCTGTTAGCAACCCTCTGAAAAACCACAGCCACCACCTCCCAACCTCCATCTCCTAATCTGTAAAACTGGGCAAATCACTCTTGCCTCCGGGGCTTAGTGCAAGTCAAAGTAAGCAATGCACAAACGTGCCAAGCCCTGTGGCTGGTGTACTGCAGGAGCACACACTGGTTCCTCTTCCAGATACCACTCATAGATATTCCACTCCTCCAACAAGTCACGTGGCACCCTGACATTGTGACCTTCAGCATTTCTTGCCTAGGAAAAGAGCTGGCTCAATTTTGGCTCAACACCCCTCCAAAAGACATGGGAAGAAAGCCTGAATTCCAGAGAGAGCCTGAACGCCACATCCTGCTCCACGCAGACAGAATGGCTCTTCCTGTGGCTGCCTCGTGTCAGGAGCAGCCTGGCACTGCCTCAGGGGCCAGAGACACTGGGCACCACCCGGTCCTGCGTTAGCTGGCTCCCATGGAGAGGGGGGCACTACCAGCTGTCCAGAAAGATCTTACTGGCTGCCAAGCTGTGTTCAGCTCCAGCAGAGCCAGGGAACCCTCAGGAGAACAGCATAACTATGTCCCTGAGGCTAATATGAATGTTCTTGAACCAATTTTCTGAAAGGACTGAAAATCAGGACTATCATTTGGAACGCTAAAGGTGCCCAGATAAACTACAGATAGGTGAGATGTAAGGAACCAGTGCTCCTGAATCCCATAAACATCTAAGTGTAAATGGGCAGGCTAAAACCCAAGTCCCTGACTATACCATGTGGCCCTGTCAAAGCCCAGGGGGCTGATTAATACAGGCATGAGTCGGGTGTGGGCATCTGGCGGCTGTCTTGCTGGGGAGCTGCCTCCAGAGATCTCCAGAAGCCTCAGGATAAGGTACAGATAGGCAGCCTCTAGGAAGAAAGGTGGGGCCCCCTCTTCCACGTGAGCTTATCTATCTGAGGCTGCACCAGGGGCTGGTGCCTGAGCCAATGCCTCCTCCCCACTGGACTGGCCGTTGGCTTGGCTTATACCATGGGATCTGGAAACTTCCACAGAAGTAGATACAATCTGGTGCAGAAGATGTGCTGGTCAGAGAGGCAACGGCTACATGCTGGGATTCTGCCATTATCTGTTACCCAAGAGCAGTCCTCTTCCCACTAAGTCTCGGATTCCAGAAATAAAAAGAGAGGTTTGAAGTGGTGATCTCTCCTGAGAGGCCCTCTGACATTCTCTGAGTCTTGTGGCATTCATATAAGTCACTTACTGTACTTCCCAGTCACTCACTCAACATACATCTACTGAGCATCTTGTCTAGCCAGGCGCGTGGTAGGTACTACAGGAGCCAACAGAGGTGGATACAAAGCAGACTTTTCTCTCAAGGAGTTTGAATCTTGCTCCTTGGGCAAGCTAATTGACATCTCTCAGTATCTGTTTCTTCAACTGTCAAACAGGTTTGAGAACAATCCCTGTCAACATGCCAGAAGCTGCGCTTCACGCTGCATCCTCTCAACCCAAAGGTGGGGACCATGTTCTCCCACTCACAAAACCAAGAAGTCAACACACTTCCCTAGGTCACTGGGATGCGCACCACGGTGGCCTCCCAAAGATGTCCACACCCTAATCCCTGGAACCTTAGATGGCAAAGGGGATTTTGATGTCATTAAGGCTATGAGATGTGGGGATTATCCTGGATTATCTGGGAAGGCCCAATTTAATCGCATGAGTCCTTAAAAGCAGAAAACCTTTCCTGGCCGGGTCATTGGGGTGGGGTGGGAAGGTGATACTAGGAGAAGAATCAGAGGCAGAACTGAGGATAACCCCACTGGCCACAGCTGGCTTTGGAGATGGAGGAAGTAGGTGGTAAACCAAGGAATGCAGCAGCCACCTCTAGAAGTTGGAAACAGTTTACACCAGAAAGAAAGGGGAGTCCTATCACTGCAAGGAACTGAATTCCACCAACAACCCCAAACAGCAGGGAATGGATTCCTCCCCTGGGGGCCCCAGAAAGGAACACGGCCTGCTGGCACCTTGATTTTAGTCTGGTGAGACCTGTACCAGATCTCTCATCAACAGAACTGTAAGAAAATATATTTGTGTTGTTTTAAACTACAAAATCTATGGTAATTTGAAGTAAAGAGCTACATGTGTAGAAGGTTTGGGAGCTGGAGGCTGGCTGGATTCTGCGGAGGGCCTCCAAGCATAACACAGCGTCTTAGCCATACTCAGAGCAGGAGATGCACAGAGCCTCTGTGGCTGGTATGGTCAGCACCCCAAACACGCTTAGCTTATTACTATCAGCCTCATCATCTTCTGGCCGCAGAGCTGCATCCCAGTATTTCCCCACGTGCTGAATGATGGGACTGGACCAAATGCCCTCTCAGTTTTTTCTTGGCCCACTCCCTTACTGCATTTCCTTGCTCACACACCCCTAAGATGGAAGCTCACGCTGCCAGCTAAGTCTCCAGCCTTCAGTAGGGCGCAGGGGATTTCTTGCACCTGGTGAGTACACGTGAAGGGGCTAAGATCTCATGGGAGAAAGGCTGTGTATGCCCTTTTTTGGGGAAGCTACTAGTCCAGGGGACCACGGAACCCACGGTCTGGAGAGGGGATATTCCAGTTTAGGTTATGCCATCGCCCTGTCTGTACAGGGGCAAACTCCAGGTCCATCTGGATGTTCATTTAAAGGATACCTGTAGGCAGGCAGTCCTCTACCTCCTACGGTAATAATCCTGGAGTTCTGGGATTTAGGGGGGCTTCTCCACCAACCTCATGGGTCTGTTGCAGCAATGATGAGAAAGGACTGCAAAGCACTTTGCAAACTGCGGCAGCTGCCTCACTTGCCCTCCAGAGCTGTGAGCATGCTGCTGCTCCCTCCCTCCCTCCCACTGACATGCTCTGTTCTTAATAAGGCTCCCATAAAGATCTCTCCTGCGAGATAATCATAGACTCTCAGGGGCATGCCACTCTTAGCTGTCAGCATCATTTGGGAAGACCTTATAAAGGCTTTCTAAACCTTCCGTTCATCTCAAGTTGAGCTCTCTTAAACACCCTGTTACATCCCTTTGCAAAACTTCTGTGCTTGACTCCAAGTTCCTTTCCTAAGTTTCCCCAACATTCCACCTCGTCTCCTGCCATCTCCCCCAACAAAAGTAGAATCCTTGGATCCAATGACCACATTCTCTACATGTACTGTGGCTGGCTCTGGGGCTGGTCCCCTTCCTTCTGCTTCTGTTTCCTTCTCATCCTAGGATGAAAAAATCAGACATCACAAGACACTGGCACATGAACAAATCTGACGCCGAAACAGATGATAATGACAACAAAACTCCCTCTCATGCTCCCTCTGTTCGCTGTGGTGACATACCCTAGGAGAATTAACAACAGTTCTCAAAGAACAGGACTGTAATTGCATCATTTTGTCTAGGGTTTCTCAATCTGCAGTCCGTGAACCTCTGAGCAGGGTATGGCAGGTCCCTATCCTGTCTTTGGAAGTCTACTAACCCCAAACTCTTGTAGTTTGTTTGTGCTGCTATAAGAAAACACTCGAGATTGGGTATTTTGTAAGGAACAAGAGATTTATTTTTTCACAGTTCTGGAAACTGGGAATGTCAAGGTGCCAACTTTCGGTGTCTGGTGAGGGCCTTCTTGCTGTATCCTCACGTGGCAGACGGTGGAAGGGCAAAAAGGGACAAAAAGGGTGAAGATTTCCCCTCTGGCCTTTTATTAATGAGAGTGCTAGTCCCATTCATAAGGGCAGAGCCCTCAAGGTCTAGTAACCTCCTAAGACCCCACTTCTTCATACTGCCGCACTGGGGTTTCAACAGGAATTCTGGAGGGAACAAGCATTCACACCTAGCAACACCCAAATGCAAATATCTGTCATTTCAAATTCAAAAATGCATTTTTAAAAGAGTTTCTTTATAGCTTTCATCAGTTTCTCCAAGGGGTTTTGTGAACAAAAATATATTAAGAACCTTAGATCTAGGTACTAAGATTCTCCAAGAGGCTGTGTGAACACTGGCAGGAAAAAGACCAAGAGTCCTTCTGCTCTGGAAGTCCAGAAATTATCATGGAGCCAGGATACTGAAGGCTCTTAGTCAATGATTCTTCCAAGAATGATTTCTGAAAGCGTCTTCCAAGGTGATTTTTTTTTCCACGGGGGAGGAAGGAGAGCTTAGAGAAGGTAAGGTAATTTTTTTTGCAGGCAGGTGGGTATGAAGGCAGACCCCTAGGCAAGGTTCAATTCCTGTCCCAGGTCTGCTCCAGCCTGAGATTCTTCACCTGCAAAATGAGGCTAAAGACATATTTCCTGCCTGGCTTCTTAGGAGCTGTGGGAAAACCTCATGAAAATAATAGGTGTGGAGGAGCTGTCAGTGACTGTCCCCAGCTACTGCCTTTCTGTTGTGGTTTCCAGAGCTACCGTTCTACTCCTCCAGTTCCTCAGCACCAGGCTAATATTATCTAATTCTTCTCTGCTTTGTTGAACTTTAGGACTGATCTAGGCATTCTCTAATCCCTGGCATTCCAATTCTTAGACCATGGAGTGCTGGGCACCAGAACCCCAAGTCACCAACAAGAGCACGGGGCCAGATCCCTACTGCCCTGCGTTTTTGCTTTCTTAAAGCTCCTTTCTCAAGGGCTGTTTTGTGGGTGGGGGTTTCAGGAATCTCCCAGAGAATGGAGGATTTTCCATGGAGGTCCTCTTGGAGAACCTCATGGAGCTTACAGAGGCTGGAGCCATGAAGGGGACACACGAAAAGCCAAACATGGCAATAGAAAGGGCCTGCATCGAGAGTCAAGAGATGGATTTAAGTCTTGACCTCTGGCTTAATGTGTGACCTAGGAGGGAAAGTTAGGTTTCCTCTCTGTGTACTCAGCCTCTATGGTAGCTCTGGAAACCACAACAGGAAGGGCAGGAGTCGGGACAGTCACTGACAACTCTCCTAAGAAGCCTGGTTTTCTGGAAGCATAAGGTCATGATGATCTGACAAACTGAGGTGTCCTGGAGAAGTTCTCTGCTATGAGAAAGCAAGAGCAACAACAGAGATTTGATGGGGTACCTGAGGTCTCCAAGCCTCTTACACCTCTCAGCCACTCTGAGCTGGGGTCTTGCCAGAGAGGGGAGAACTAGGTGAGTACTCACTGTCAGGTCTCAGGAACTCCAGGAAGGTAAGCAAGGGCTAACAAGAACAGACCTAACCCCACGTGATGATTTCAGCCAAGACACAAAGATCATCATGACCTTATGCTTCCAGAAAACCACAAAGACACAATGGGATGGAAGAGGCATGGCAAGGACACGGTACACTCTCTGATGTGCTAACTTCTCTCTCCGTCAGCAACTGAGTCCTTGGCATTGGGTGGACACACATGCCACAATGATGATCCTTGGATGCAGTGGCCTCTCTCTGCAGTGGGTCAACTCAGAGGTGTGCTTGGAGGGTAGAGCTAAGACCAGCTCCTTCTAAGCCCATTTCCTCAATGTAGCACTGTTCACAGTTGTAAAACTGTGTGGGCACAGGCCTACAATGAGAAAGTTATACAAGTTGTTGTGTAAAGCAAGGGCTGGACTGCTCAATTGCAACTAAAATACGAGTGGTTCTTGGGTACAGGGTTAAAGTTGTCACCTGTGCTGAGGACTGTGTTCTGAGTAGGATTCGGCCAAGCAAACAAGGCTAAAAAAGCTCCAGGGAGGACAGGGTACTGACAAAGGCCTGAAGATGAATGAGGATGCACAGTGTGCTACAGAAACTTAAGGCAGATTGGCACGGCTCAAGCACAGAAGGGGGCCACACAACTGGCCCCAGGTGAAGAGCTAGGGGCCAGACAGCGCAGGGCCTTGCAGCTGTCCTAGAGTCAGGCAGCAGGTTGCTGTTGAGCTCTCTCAGAGCAGAAAAAATATCCTTAAGAGCTGGCCCATGGGACCAGGTATCTTGGTAGGTGGTGTGCCTGGGCCCTTTATTCACCAGGTTCTCATCATCTCTCATTTTATGGGAGAATTATCCAATGAAAACCTCTCTTGCCAAGCCCACTGCGGCAGAGGTAATGCTTCACCTGTTTTCTTCTCTGTCACCTGATCTCCTACTTCCTCCCTGTACCTCACACCAAAGACTGCAAGAACCAAAAAACTGGTGGTCCATTCTTACCAAACAGGAAAGGTATTTGAGACCCAGATGCAAACCACTTCTTCATGCGGGAAGGTGTGAGCCAGATGGACATCAAGCTTAGGGACAGAACAGCTCTACTCAAGATAATGGGATATCTTTCCATTTCCAGCAAAGAGCAGGTGGAAACAAAGAGGAACACTAGGGTGGGGCATTTGAGAGGATTTCCTGGCCCACCCAGAGCTAGGCAAAGCTTCACAATTATTTTTGCAATTGCTAGAATATGAGAAATACAGAAATAATTGGATCAAAATGCTAAGTCAAATAGAACTGTTTTCAGATTACAAATTTTAGATTATCAAAAGACTAGATGAATAAAGAATCAACATTCAATTCTAATGACAAGGGTTTCTTGCCCCCTTAGCATAGAAACACATTAGCTATATGTGATTTTTTTTTTTTAGAATAGAGATTCATAATAGAAAGATGCTGGGACTCAACAGTATAACAAGTGTCCTGAATTTAATATGCACACTACCTCGCTGCAAGCTTTTAGCTAAATATGGTGTCCTGTTAAAAATGACTATGCAGCAATCACCTTGAATTGAATAAGAATACCCAGTCTGTCACTTTTTGTGCTGAATTGTAAATCAGAGAGCTCACAATTGATGCTGCAGCAAAATTCCGAAGGCAAGGACATGTCACAGGGGGCCTTTTATTTATGAGGTAAACTCCAAAGATTAAAGATTTCAGCATGGAAGAGCTTACCAAATACAGCAAATAAGCAGGTTCAAGTCCAAAGTGGTGGGGAATATAGTCAGCACATGAAACAGTTATATTCTAATGAGACCTGTTCAGTTTTCTTCTGTTTCAGCCTAATAAAGATGTCCTCTGAAGGCCTAGCAGACAGTCTTGCCCATAGCAACATTAGCTGTATTAGCTGATCCCTCAACCAAGGGCTTTACCTGGATTAAATTATCTAATCCTTAGTACAATCCTGTGGGGTAAGTGCTGTCATTATTTCCATTTTACAACTGAGGAAACTGAGGCACTTAAGGATTTAAAAAATAGCTGACCAAGGTCACAGAGTTAGTAAGTGGAAGGGCCAGGATCAATGTACATAGGCAATCTTCCTCCAGAACCTGAAAACTGAGCCTCTAGGCTTTGCGCCCCTCCAAATTTTGGTGCCTTCAAATTACATGAGTGTAATTCGCTGGGCTTGAAGGTGCCTCCTGTAGATAGCTTACATCTTGCTACCATCTAAGACTTTCACATCTGTCAAGGTTTGGCTATGAGGCATCCCCCAAAGTCCCTCTGTGAATGTTGGCACATTCAGAGGTAAACTGATTAGACTGCGAGAGTCGTAGCCTAACCATCCACCCTAGTGTAAGTGGGCTGACTGGGTGGTAACTGTAGGTAGGTGGGGCATGGCTGGCGGAGGTGGGTCACTGGGGGTGAGCCCTGGAGGGTGCACCTTCCCTTTGGCCCCCCTTTCCCTTCTCTGATTCCTGGATACCATAATCAAAGCACTGCTCTCCTCCACCATCATGGTCGGCCTCACCTTAGGCCCAGAGCAATGCAGTGGCCTATCATGGGCGGGACCGGTGAAACTATGAGCCCCCAAGAAACTTCTCTCCCTCTAAATTGTCCTTGTCAGGTATATTGTTCACAGGGATGAAAAACTCACTGAACCTAATATTCTTAGTGGCTATAAAACCCCAAGGCACTCAAGGTAAAGAGACAAGATGGGCTTTGAACCCCAGTGCTGAAGAATGGGCTATGACCGTTGCTGGGCAGTTTGGGCCATCTCCTCCCAGGTGTAAATGTGAAGGAAGAAGGAAGTTCACAGGTAGCCATTGCCTAGCAGTGAAGCAGGGAAAACTAGGTTGGCTGGGGCACATACTTCTCTTCTGAGGGTTCAAATGCCTTCTTCCATTAAGCATCCCTCCTTCTCTCCACAGAACTAGACTCTCCTGAGGCAGGTGGACTCTGAGGGATATTGCTTAATTTCCCAGGCCTGCCTCTGTTGAACAAAAAGCACTACTGTTACCTTTCTGAAAAATGAGATAAAATTTATATATATATAGTAAAACATAATTCTTCAGATATGCAGCTAAATGGGTTTTTATAGATACAAAATCTGTGAACCACTCCCTAGTTCTACATGATGTTACTTTTAGACTTACTATCCCATGGAAGACTGGGATGAATACTGTATTCTTGCCACAAACTTCTCTTTTGCTTAGATATGCAAGGAAAGGGGGCAGAAGCAGAGGTCTAGGCTGTGGAGAAAGGAGAGGGGGAGTTAGCAATGAAATGTCCTTAACAGGACAGGGAGTATGCCCTTCCTCTCCCTGAATACAGGACCTTCTCTTCCAATAGGTCCTGTGCAGAGCTTGGGCTAGGCTCATGGTAGCAGGACTGTTCTGTTCTAGAAGTAACACATGTGTCTATGACACCAGAATAGACAAAGGATCATTTTTAGAGGATCGTGACAGCATATAAAAAACCTCTAATGGTGTGTGCAAGCATTAGATATAAAATCACTTAAGGAATGAGAGCCCAGAAGAATGCCCCATGGGGCAGACAAGACTTGAGCAGGCCTGTGGAGGCCAGATCTGCAGATGAGAAGAGGGCAGCATCAGCAGCTGCAGAGGCAGGAAGAGGGCATCCCAAGTGGAGCATGGTGATGCGCACTTGTAATGCCACCAGCTCAGGAGGCTGAGGCAGGAGGATTGCGAGTTCAATGCCAGCCTCAGCAATTTAGCAAGGGCCTATACAACTCTATGAGACCCTGTCTCTAAATAAAACATAAAAAGGCCTCTCCAGATGATAGCTGAGAAGACTCTATGAACTGGACCCAGAGAAATGGTAAGCAAGAGATGGCAACAAGGACCCAGGCCAGCCACAGGCAATGGGACAGACATGCCCAGTAGGCAAGGGTTGAAACTGAAGTGTTGAATCATGGGGCAGCTCATGGACCTGGGGACGGGACAGAGAGAATGTGCCTGTGTCCCCACAAAGGTAGAAAATGATGGAGAACCTCTTCTAAGACACTCTCTCAACCCTAAGAGGGCAGAATTCCCTGGCAGGAAATCAGGGCTCGGAGCTGAGCATTGCCCAGACTTCATTTGTGCCTTTTAAAATATATCCTACTTCTTTAATTTCATTCTAAGCCATAGTTACCTGTAAAATCATGATTTTGATGTGATAGGCACTTTCTGTCCTAAAACACATTAAAACAAACATATTAACCTAAGTGTTTACTTGTATACCACTGAACACTCAAGCTACACTTGGGGACCCCTGCCCTGTGGCTCTGACTCTCCAGGATCTGCACCTGTTTGCTAAGCTTGCTGACTGAGCACATCCAAGGCAGAAGTCATACCTGCTGGCACCCTGATGAGGTATGGAGGCCAGTCCCCTTACCCTTGTGCAAGCCTCAGCACTCAGGTCTGGTGATGGAGGCATAGAGTAGGTGGTAGAGCCAGGGTCAATGGGAAGCCCGATGGTAAGCACCTCCTCCACTAGCTGACCAGACCAGGCAGTCTCACACTCCAGTGTGCATCCTCCAGAAAGGTGAGATGGCATCCCAAACAACCACTTATCTCTTGGGAGAAACTATATTTCCAGTACATTTGTGACTCCAACCACACAAACTTCCTTGTAGTTTGTCACACACACCAAGCACACCACTGTTTTGGAGCCTGTGTGTTCTCTATTCCCTCTGCCTGGAACACTCTTCCCCCATGTATATGGTGGGGTGAGGGCAGGGGGGTTCCCTCACCTCCATCAAGTTTTTGCTCCAATTTCATCTTTTCAGTGTGATGGTGCATACCTCTCACAGGTATGCATCACCACCCTGACCACTTTTTAAAAATGTAACTTCCCCATATGCCAAATCCATATTCCCTCTTCCCAGGAGAATTGCTAGTGTGGGTCTTGACCAAAGAGTAGCATCTGGATCTCATGGGCTTTAGGTTCTTCTGTAGGTGAGCAGATGCCATGGTGCCGACCACTGGGCAGAGTTTCTGGGGATGTCTCTGCCTGTCAGGCGTCCTTACCCTGGGTGTGCCTGTGTTATTTTACAGAAAGGGCCCATGGGGCACCTGTGCTCTAGAGATTCTCTGTACCAGCCTCTATGTGGCTACAACTAGTCCCTCATTATCCTCTCTGGAAGCTACTTGCCCAGAAGTTTCTGTGAATTGAAACCCTTCCAGGAGCCAGGAAACATGGAGAACTCTGAGCAGCCAGACAGCACAGCAGCAGCCCTTGCCTCCCCCACTGATATCTAGATAGTTCATTTTTACACACTTGGTCCCATATCAGATCCAGGCTGACAGAAAGGCAGCAAAGCCCAAGCTGCAGAGCACGAGCACTCTGCACACAGCCTATGTACTCTTGTTCTACACGCTACTGCGATAAACCAGGTCATCTGGTTTTCTGGATCAGTATAGATTCAGTGCAAGAGAAGTGGAGTAATGCTTGAGGTGGGATCACTGAAAACAGCAAGACATGACAGATGACAGCAAGTGAAGAGAAAGGGACATTACAGAAAGCATACTGAAGTGGAGTGAATTGTATTCTAGAACCAACTGAGGTTGGCGGGATATGGGGGGGGTGGCAAATAGTAAGCTCACTAGTTGCCCCCAGGGACCCTGCTTTTTAGCACAAAGCAATAATAAGAAATGATGACTTTAGGACACTAGGATGAGGGTTAAACACTGCTACTGCAGATAGCATTCAATTACTTTCATAAAACCATATGACTATATTATTTTGTAAATGTCCCTTCTGATTCCTAAAACTCTCCCTGAATTGAGGAACAGTAAAAAAAAAAAAAAAAAAGAAAAAAGAAAAAAGCACATTTATGTTTTTAAACAGTCAAACTGACTCACAAGTAGCACTGTGACAAGACTTCCGGGCTGCACTTAGTTGTTAAAGACCTTCTTCCCATCCCATCGAGTGCCAAGTAGCCTAGGTCTGCACACACACATTTCAGATCCAGGCTGACAGCCAGCTTGTCCCTTCCTTTCCCCCATTTCTCCCCATTGTTTAACCCTGCAGTTGCATAATTTACTGTCACCCTGTGAAGGGCCGTGTATTCCAGAGTAGGAAGCTGTCATGCTGAATAGAACACTGCTGGGCTGTGTTCACAAACAGAGCAGTTCACGAGTCCTTTGCACAGCCAGCAGCAGCAAACCTCCTTGTGTGCAGGCAGCTCCGACCCTCAGTGAGGGGCAGGTGCTGCCAGGAGGGTGCAACCATAAATTCTTACTAGTCCACTGTATAACAAAGCAGGGTCATAAAACCCCAACCATTATTTTGAAGTCGGGACCAAAAAAGCATACGCCGGGCAACTCCTAATTTGGTTCCTAGAACCCGAGAAGTTATGAACTAATTTACTCAGTTGGGCGGGAACGTTGGGGGAGGGGCAGGAACTCTGGGTAGGAACTCAACCCGAGAGTTGACAGTAACCAGGCCTGCATGGATCTGGAGCTGCCGGTACAGTTTCATTAGCAGCAGCCCCAGATCTGTGCAGAGAAGGGGCCTGGGAGACAGCAGAGTGGGAAGCGGGAGGCGCAGGGGTTCTGCAGGTGTCTGGACTCCAACACAGAAGCTTGTAGTCCTGTGTGGGAGTGACAGAGCAAGCAGGCTCCTCCAGTCCTGAAATGTTCATCCAGGGAGGAGCCAAGGCGTGACCCTGAACACACATTTTGGGGTAACCTCTTTGAATTTCACTTTCCTCATCTGTAAATGGGGATATTAAGAACCTGCCTCCAAAATGAAAGTTAAGTTGTTCATATAGGTGAAGCATCATAAGTAAATACTATTTCCTTTTCCTCACCTGGCTCCCCAACCCTTCCTGAATATTCTTTCTTTGGAAGTCAGGAGAATCTAAACCACATTCATCCTTGTTTGGCCAACAGTAAACCATGGAAACCTAGACAGGTCACGCCCCTCTTTGGGCCTCAGAATCTACAAATTAACTATTAGAATTTATATAAAAATTAATGTTCAATGATTGATGATGAATATAGAATCAATACACAAAAGTCAACAAAAAGTATTTCCATAAACCAGCAACAAATACAAAATTCAATTCAAAAAGAGAAGCAAATATCAAGAGAATGAGAAGACAAACCACAGGCTAGAAGATATTTACAAAAGATGTGTCTGATAAAAGAGTGTTACCCTCCAAATATACAAATTCTTAAAATTCAACAATAAGAACAGAAGCAACTCAATGAAAAAATGGGCTGAAAGCCATAACAGATACCTAGTGAGGAGGTATGCAGATGGTAAATAAGCAAATGAAAAGATGTTCCACATCATATGTCATTAGGGAAATGCAAATTAACAATGATGAGGTACCAGTACACACATCTCTGAATGTTCAAAATCCAGGACACTGACAATAGCAAATGCTGGCAAGGATACAGAATAACAGGCACTCTTATTCATCACTGCTGGGAATGTAAAATGGTACAGCCACTTTGGAAGACAATTTGGTGGATTCTTATAAAATTAAGTATACTCTTACCAGACAATCTAGCAATTGTGTTCCTTAGGATTTACCAAAAGGAGTTTATTTTATGTTAATTTATGTCCACACTAAAACCTGCATGTGGATATTTATAGCAGTAACTGATGCTATATACATAATTGCCAAAATTTGGAAGCAACCAAGATGTTGAACCAAATATGCAAATGAATAAAAAAACAACTATGGTACATGTAGATGATGGAATATTATTCTGTGCTAAAAAGAAATGAGCTGTTTAGCCACGAAAAGACTTTGGAGAACCTTAAGTGCATTTTACTGAGTGAAAAACAATTTGAAAAGGCTCATGCTGAATGATTACAACTGTATGACATTTTGCAAAAGGCAAAGCTATGGAGACAGTAAAAAGATAAGTGGTTACCAGGGGCTGGGGAAGAGGGATGAACAGAGGATTTTTAGGACAGTGAAAATTCTCTGTATGATACTATAATGATAGACGCATGTCATTATACATTTGTCCAAACCCACAAAATGCACACCAAGAGTAAGCCCTAAGGTAAACTATGTACTTTGGGTGATTATAATGTGCCAATGTTTGTTGTTCAATGTTGACAAATGTACCCTCTGGTGAGGGATGTTGATAATGGGGGAGGCTATGTATGTATGGGGGAAGCGAGTGTCTGAGAAATCTCTGCACCTTCCTCTTAATTCTGCCACAAGCCAAAAACTGTTCTTAAAAAAACAAAAACAAAAACAAAAAAAGGCAGTTACAAGGCCATGGTAAATATCAAGTGTCTAGCCAGAAAGTAACAAAAGTAATTAAAGCCTCTATTGGAAAAACTATGTCTTTCTTAGGAGAAATTAAAATAATCTCAGTAATGGTGAAACATGATGTGCTCATGGATCAGGAACAGTCACGGTTTAAAGATGTCAATTCTACCTTAGCATATTAGTGGATTCAAAAAATTAGAATTTTTATAGCATGGTGTGTGTGAGAGAAAAACATTCTAATATTTTAATGCAAGTACAAAAGCCAGAGAACAGCCAAGATCTCATGAAGAGGAAGGAGAAAGAGAATTGGCAACTCAAACATGAAGACGTATTGTAAAGCCGCATTGATCCAGACAGAGCATCAGTGACATGAGAACAGAGTCATGTTTTAGTAGTCTGGAAAAGAGAGCCAAGAGACAGGTCCCTGGCACATATAAACACTGCACTTAAAATGCAGGTGGCCCCACAGAAAGTGACAGAAAGAGTGGCCTCTTCAATAATGGTGCTGGGACAAATGAGCCCCACCCATCATGGAGAAGATGAAATGAGCCTTTTCGTACACTACACCGAGAAATCAATTATAGATAAATTCAACACTTCCACAGGAAAGAGGAAAAGCTTTGGAGCTTTTTGAAGAGGGGCGGGGTAAGAGGAGGATAGCCTTTGCCACCTCAAAATAAAGAAAAGCTCTCTTTCTAGGAAAAAAAAAAAAAAGAAAACCATGAAAACCATGACTACATTAAAAAGAAGATTTTTTTTATCATAATATACCATCAGTAAAGTGAAAAGATGAGCCAGAGGCTAGGAGGTAATATTTGTAATAGAAAGAAAAAAAGAAAAGAGAACAGGACTAGTATTCAGAACTCATAATTATTCCTACAAATTAATAAGAAAGGAAACCTAATAAATATACCAAAAGCTGCTCACTCTCCTTGGTAACCTAGAGTCTGTAAAGTAAAGGCACCATGAGATACTACTACCCACCTATCAGCTTGGCAAAAATGAAAACAGTCTGACAACAGAAAATATTGGCAAGGATTTGGAAGAACAGGAATTGTCTCTGCTAGTGTGAGTATGACATGGGATTGCCACTTTTAAAAACACTGGGAATTATCGATAGCATTGAAGATTCCTAGTAATCCTACTTCAAAGAACTCTTCACAGGTGAGTGTGCCCCAGAAAACACACACACACACACACACACACACACACACACAAAGGGCAGCAGTGTCCTTCATTGACCAAAACTCAAAATGACTCAAAGGCACATCAACAGTAGAATGAACAAATAAATTATGGTACAGTCATGGCTGGTATATAACAATGGATATTACATAGCAATTATGTGAACAAGTATATTTGTGAATACTTCTTAGAAAAATTTAAGATTCAAAAATGAATCTCATAGACTACTAAATAGCAATGAAAACGAGCAAACTACAATTGCATACCACAACTTGAATAATTATCACAAACATAACATTGAAGGAAAGACTGAAGACTTAATATCTAATAATCCCAATGACATAAAAACTGGCAAAAGTAGACTACATGAGTAGAGGCTAGACACATAAGTGGTGAACTCTAAAGAAAGGTCAATAAACATTAAAAAAACCCAGTCAAGGTCATGGGGAGTGAGAAAGGAGCTGTGATCAAGAGGGATATTTAAAGAGGGTCTTGGATGCTAGCAATGCCCTACTTTTACCTGGTGATGGTTACCTGAGTGCATGCTTTCTTAAACATTTTGTAAAATATGGAAGATGGGTGCACATTTTGCATGTATCTGATCTATGTCACAACAACAATTTATATTTTTGTTGTTGTGGTTATTTTTAAAGCCAATTTCACTGCTATTTCTTTCTGGAAGTCTTCCCAGACCCTGCACCTAGCTAGGTGCTCCTACAACATCCTTCACCTCATGGGCTCTAAGAGCACCCCTGCTCTGGAGGAGTCTATTTTCACCCACTATTACATCCTGTGTCTACACAGTGTTCACAACAAGGTGATTACTCAATAAATATTTACTAAGTAGTCAATAACTGCATTTAAACATCTGAGTTGGTAAAAAGCAGTTAGCCCTGGACTAGTCAGTTGGTCAACAGATAAGAATGTTCTGCATGGTGTGATAGAATCAGGAAAACAGATCTACTCACCACGCACTGGCTTCATCACCTTGAATAAATCATTTTTTTCCTCTAGTAGTAAAAATGATACAAATAGACACCATTTAATGAATTGCCACTATGTGCCAAGTGCTTTTAGCTGTGTTACCTCATTTAATCCTCACAGTATATCTGCAATGTGTTAATTTTTTGTCTCTTGTTAATGATTAGGAAACAGGTGCACAGAAATTGAATAATTTTCCCTAAATCACACTGATAGCCAACAAATGCCAAAGCCAAGCTCTCCAAAGCTCATGCTTCTTAGCTAAATGCACTTCTTTTCACAGTGGCTTCTTCTTCTATAAAATGGGGGTGCAGCAATGTCTGCATGGTGGGCAGGAGCGTTGCAAGGCTCAAAGGAGATAACGCACCCCCCCAGGGTTGAGGAAAGTTAATAGCACAGTAAGCCTCTCCCATGGGCCACACAGACAAGGCAGACGGTTTCTATCCACACTGAGTTTCCCAACCAGTTGTGAAGGAAAGCTATGTAAACAGGAAAACTAGGAGCACGCATCAATAAACGGATTCAAGGAAACCACCAGGAACAGCACGTGATGCAGGCTCAACTGCAGCTTTGTCTGGGAAGCGCTGCGGGACCTTCCATCAGCCCTCTTCACACACAGAGAGGGATGGACGAAAGCTTTGCTGCAATTCTTTTAATTAAAAAAAGTGTATTTTTTATAAGTTAGACTTACTTAAGTATAATTTACTCAGAGTAATAACCACCCTTTTTAGGTATATAGTTTGACAAATTTGGATGAACATACACTGTTGTGTAACCACCACAGATTTCCATCTCCATCGCCCCCAAAAGTTCCCTTGTGCCCGTCAGTAGTCAATCCCTTCTGCTATCCCCATCCCAGTTCCTAGAAACCACTGATAATTTCTGCCCCTATAGTTCCGCTGTGCCCAGAATGCAGGGGGACCATTTCAATATGTAGCTGGGTCAAGCTGTTGGTTTCAGTTCCTTGTGGCATTCAGAATGAAACCCAGATGCCACGCCAGAGCCAGCAGACCCTGTGTGCTTGGCCTATCTGCCTATAGCTTCAACGGGTGTCACTTTTATTTCCTACTGTGCAGCTGGCCCTGTCGTTGCTCATTCTGCTTCCACTGACCTTTCTAATTCCTTCTCCCCTGCCTCTAACCACTCTCCATTACTTATCCCCAATTTCCTCTTTCAGAACATTTATCCCAATATGAAATGAAATGCTTTCACTTATTTACTGCCTCCCTTTCCTAAAGTTGAGATGTAGTTGAGGGCAGGGAGCTTGCCTATCTCAGGGAGGACTCTAGTCCTAGAATCCCAGGAAGTGCCGAGGCATAACTGGTCTTCCAGTGGCATTCATAAAATGAACAAACCTGAGCCAAAGAGGTCAGGGAATAATGAGGTCATCGTGGGGAAATTTTAAGTGAAGAATCAAAGAATGAACAGCCTTTCACATCATATGGCAAGGGGACGGGGGAATTCCTATAATTCAGAACCAGGTTCTCCCCACTGCCATCCTGCGTCCCTTCCCCACTGACAGGGCGGTGGAAGGACCAGGAAGAGAATGTGGGTGCCTCTCCTGCCTGTGACACTGGTGCCTTCAGACCTGTCCATCTCCTAAGACAGGGTCCCCCCACAATCTCAGCTCTAGCCTGCCCCCGCTGGAGCTCCGTCCAGGCTCACAGCCACCTTGTCCCATCCATTATCCCTCTGCATTCTGGGCACAGCAGACTCACAGGGACAGCCATTTTCTCCAGGGTTGTTTTGTCTTCATACCCTGGAATCATCTTCAGCACTCCTCCCTGTAGAAAAACAACACACAATTCTCGCAACCCTGACGGCGTGAAGAGACACAGTCCTACCTGGGGGGGCTCCACACCCTCCACAGAGAGTACTCGTGGACACAGCATGCGCTGGTGTCCACAATTCCCTCAGCCCACGCCCCAGTTTTCTTTCTCAATTAGCCCTAGAGTTCTGAAAGCTTAATTCTGGTTCAGTGTGTTATATCAGTTGGGGGTGAACAAGCGAGCAGGAGGGAATTCCTCTGCCACAAGAACATCAGTGTTGCTGGACAGCAGGTTTGAACTGATGACCTCGAGCTGGGGGCAGAGGCTTACAGACCACATTCAGTCCAGTTTCTAAATTTTATAGGTGAGGATACTAAGTCTCAAACAAGTTAAGGGACTTTTCTGGGGCCCTCAAGGGATACGCGATTACAGGGACAGATGAGAACTTGAGTTTCTTGGCTCCTACTCCAGACTTCTTTCTATCGTAAAATTTTCTTGAGTGTAGCTTCTATCCCTTTTCCTTCTCTGAAACTGCTTTTTCAAAGGCCAATGACAGCTTCAGTCACCAAATACAATGAGCTTTTCTCAGCAAAGCTTGGGACCAGAACCCTACTCCTCACCCAGAACTTGCTGAAGCTTGTTCCCTTTTTTGGGCTTGCTCCTGCTCCTCTGACCTCTGCCCCTTTGTCCATATGTAGCTTCCTGTGGGTCTATTGAAGGTGGCTCACCTCCACTATGGCGGGCTCCTTCCCTGGGCCCTCCACCTCCCATCCACTTGCTCACTTACTCTGGGACACCGTATTCACTCTCAAGGCCTTACCACCAAGGGCAGCTGAGCCCAACTCTCCTTCCAGCCCCGATTGCTCTTCGAACCACCAGAACCACCTCCCAAGCACACTGCCTCACATTTTCAGAAAGTTATCTGCAAGGACCTGAGACTTATGCTTGTGGGCTTGCCATTTTCCCTCCACTGGGTCTCCTGATACTACTTCTGAACTTGATGACATAGCTGAACTCCATCACCCAGGTTCAGAAATGGAAGGTGTCCTCTGATCTACTCTTTTCGCCATCTATTCTGTCTTCCAAATCTGCTCCCATCCATTCATCTCCTCATTGCCTTTTCTACTGATTTCCTAGTTCAGGCTACACACATTTCTCTTTGCTGTTGATTTCTTTCTAGTCCCCATTAATCAGCTCTCCTGACTTTGCACCATGTTGCATACATGCAAAATGATCAGGGGACCCTGACATGTAGCCCTACTCTTCCTTTCCAAACACTTCTCCTCTCTAGACACATGGGATGTCCACTCCTCCTTGAGAGGGCACTGCATGTCTGAATCCTGTTTTTGTGCTCAGCTCGCACAATTTGTTCTTCCTAGAAGACTTTACCGTTTTTGTCAGGATGATTCCAGATTTAAGGGAAAGAATCCAAGTCATACCAGTTCATATAAAATAAGGGATTTATTGGTTCACATAACTATCAGGTCCATAGAGCTGGCCCAAGAATATCAAATGTCTTTGTGGCTTCTTCTTTCCCTTCTCCCAACTCCCTTCCCTGTCCCCTAGTCTCTCAAAGCCCCACACTTGCTCTCTTATGATAAGCAAGCTTTCTCTTTGCAGAGTACACAACGTGGAAACATGACCCCAGTCAGCTCCAGGTTTCCATGTCCCAGCCCACTGAGGACCTTGCTGGGATCCCATAAAGAGCTTTCTCACAATGACTACGGATTTCCAGAGAAGGGATATGATTGGCCTGACTTGACTCACAAGGCCACCCCTGGGCCAATCACTGTGGTAAGGCTTGACTCATATACCTACTTCTATCTTAAGCAGCAGGGGACAGTAACAGGCAGCCCCACTTAGAACAGCCTGCAATGAGCAAAACACGGTCCTCCGCCAAGCTCCAATTTCTCTAAGTAGCTCTCTCCCAGCTTAATCTTGAGCCTTGTCCAAATTAAATTTTGCTATTGCCTCTTCTGTACCTTCACAGCTCAAATTTGTCTGATCCAGTGGATTCTACTCCTGAAAGCAAGAACTGCATCTCTCTGTGATCAGTTTCAGGCCTTCCCCAAAGGTGTGACTCCAGGAAAAAAAAAATTCACAGTCTGCAATTAGTGTGACCAATAGTTTGTTTGAGGCTACTGCCTGATTCCCCTGGGACCTGACTGTTCGCCACTGAATCTCCAAGCACTTAGAACCGTGCCTAACACATAACAGGTGCTAGATAAATATTGGATAAATGAATAAATAAGTGATTTGAATAGAATAAAGGTTACCGGACTTTGGTGTTCCAGTAAATGAGCACAATTGCTTTTTAATTCTTCTCACTTCAGAGAGAAAAATAAATGCTAAGGCAGGAGCTTCATCTTACCCTTGAGTTTCTCTACACTCTCCCCATCCTTACTAAGCCCGATTAGTCTCGGGAAGGAGATACACATTCATGTCAAGATCAAGCTGTCCTCACTCTCAGGGGGTCTGCTACTTCTCCCACTTCCTCTATACTATACCTTCAACTGCTCCCTCCATCAGGGCTCTTGCTTTACAGCTTCTCAATGGATCCAGGCCCCCCCCCCACATTAGCCAAGAAAACAATAAAATAAAGTCCTAGCCAGGTACGGAGGCTCCCATCTGAAATCCCAGTGGCTCAGGAGGCTGAAGCAGGAGGATTGCAAGTTCAAAGCAAGCCTCAGCAACTCAGCGAGGTCCTAAGAAACTTAGTGAGACTCTATCTGAAATAAATAAAATAAAAAGGGCTGGGGATGTGGCTTGGTGGTTAAGCGCCCCTGGGTTCAATTCCAAGTATGAAAATAGTAAATAATAATATGATGATGACGATTCCTTCTAGTCCAGGTTTCTTTTGAGGGTGGGTGGTGGTGGGTGAGCCTTCGTCCACAGCCTCTATCAACTTCCTCAATGCCAGACACTTCCTAATTCCCACTGTGCTTGGCTTTTCTCCCACCACTTCATTGAACCACTCTCACCAAGGTCACTAACAACTTGCCAGACCCAATGGACACCTGCCAGTCTTCATCTTATCTGATACTGCAGTATCTGACTCAACTAACCACTTCCTCGTCTTTGTGCAATGCTGTCCCTCCTTGACTTTCATGATGCCGCTCTGCCTTGGATTTTCTTCCCCATCTCTCAGGTCACTCCTTCTCAGCTTCCTTCACAGGTTTTTCTTCCTAAATTATTCTGATTTCTGGAAGTGGGGTGTGTGTGCCTGTGGGGCACACTCTAGGCCTTGTTCCCCTTCTCACTCAGCCTGCCAAGGGTGCTAACTGCCACAGCTCCCACTGCCCACAAGCACCAAGGAATTCCAGATTGACTCTTCCCTGGAAGATGGGTCTAGGCAGATGCCTGCCAGGGGTCGGGGGATGATCCACAAGAAGCAACAGGAGGACTCAATGAAGTCATTATTTTTCTCCCTAAGTCTTCCCTCTTCCTCTCTCCTGCATTCTTATATCCTGGGGAAAGATACTCCCTTCCCACCCGTGGCGCAGACCAGAAATTCTGGACTTACTCTGGTCTAAATTCTCTAAAATCGATCCCCTCTTCAATGCCCTTTCAACAGATCATTAAAAGAGTTCAGTTATTTCAGCCAGGCACAGTGGCGCACACCTGTAATCCCAGTGGCTCAGGAGGCTGAAGTAGGAGGATCTCAAGTTCAAAGCCAGCCTCAGCAAAAGCGAGGTACTAAGCAAGTCGGTGAGATCCTATGTCTAAATAAAATACAAAATAGGGCTGGGGATGTGGTTTAGTTGTCAGTGCCCCTGAGTTCAATCCCTGGTATCCACTCCTCCCAAAAGAAGTTCAGTTTTTCCATTGGCTAAATATCCCTTGAGTTTGTCTCCTTTTCCCACCCACACTGTTATGCTGTAATTTAGTTCTTGATCTCTCCCCAACCTGGATCACAAAAGTAACTTTCCATCTGGTTCCTAAATCCAGGCCTGATGCCCTCCAATCCACATAGGTAATCTTTCTAAAGAATAGCATAATAAATAAGACCATTCATGATCTGGTTTCTGACTCATCTTTCATCCCCCCCTTTTTTTTTTTAGAAGTAGCTGGACACAGTACCTTTATTTTGTTTATTTATCTTTATGTGGTGCTGAGGATCGAACCCAGGTCCTCGCACATGCTAGACGAGAGCTCTACCACTGAGCCACAATCCCAGCCCTTTCATCCCCTTTTCTCAACATGCCCCTCACATATTTTGCTCTAGTCAAACCAAATTATTTCACATTTCCAGAAGTGTTCTATGCAGTGACACAGCTCAGTGCTTTTGTACACGCTGGTTCTCTGCCTGGCCTAAGTACCGCTGGGTTTGAAGACTCAACCTGCATTCCATTTTCTTTCCTTCCTTCCTTCCTTCCCTCTCTCCTTCCTTTCTTTCATTTTTGGTACTGGGGATTGAACTCAGGGGCACCCGACCACTGAGCTCCATCCCCAGCTCTATTTTGTATTTTATTTAGAGACAGGATCTCACTGAGTTGCTTAGCACCTTGCTTTTGCTGAGGCTGGTTTTGAACTCACAATCCTCCTGCCTTGGCCTCCAGAGCCACTAGGATTACAGGCATGTGCCACGGTACCCAGCCTGCATACCATTTTATTTCCACTGATGTCCCTGAACTTCCTGTCTGAGAAACTGCCCTCTGTTCTCCCACAGCATTCTGCTGTTGCCCTGAGGTGTAACAGCCCTTTACATGTAGCTCTCTAGACTGTGGGCTCCTCAAGGGCAGGGACTGAGACCTTCCTCTCTGCCTCCATGGACATGTGAATGCCCAGCAAAGCAGGCACTCATAAATGCTCATGGGTGGATGGATCCCCTACTGTCCAGTCTTTCCCAGCTGTCTCTAAGCTGCCTTCCTCCACCAAAGCCAGGGCCTTTAGAGGCAGCTTCTCTCTGTTGCATGAAAATGGCCCACACTTCTGAGTAAGGGATAAAAAGTGATTTCAGGAGCTGTCCAGATGATTGCTAGGGAAAACTATGGTCTCCAAATCAGCATAGTATGAAATGACAACCACCACCATCCCTCCTCCAGAAGGAACCCAGGTAATCTTTCAGCCACTAACCTCACCCAAGTCTGGTGCCATCCCATTTACTCTTAGGTACTATGTCACAGACTTCCAGCTTTTCAATGCTCACACTGGTGGTGTTTGTCTAGTAAGAAGTGTTGTGGGGTGACCACAGAGAGGACATAGGTTTTAGAATTATATAAATCACTATCTGAATCAGCCCTGCCGTTTACTAGCTGTATGGCCTTGAGTGAACCACTTAACTTCTCTGACCCTCACTTCCTCATCTGCAAGATGGAACTGATGACTCTATTTCCTTATAGGCTGATGTGAAAAAAACAATGAAGACAATGGATTAAAAATGATGAATACTAGCTGGGTGCAGTATTATATAATATACGCCTGTATTCCCAGTGGCTCCGGAGGTTGAGGCAGGAGAATCATGAGCTCAAAGCCAGCCTCAGCAATGGTGAAGTGCTAAGGAAATGAGTGAAACCCCTGTCTCTAAATAAAATACAAAATAAGGCTGAGGATATGGCTCAGTGGTCAAGTGTCCCTGAGATGATCCCTAATTAAAAAAAAAAAAGATGAATACAATCTGTGGCCACTGAAAGCTTTCAATATTATTTTAGCTGGTGTAGAATCACAGGTACATTTCTGTGCACCTTCTTTCTGTTTTTTTTTTTTTTTTTTGTGTGTGTGTGTGTGTGGTTCTGGGGATTGAACCCAGGGCCATGTGCATGTGAGGCAAGCACTCTATCAACCGAGCTACATCCCCAGCCCTCAACTAATGTTTTTAAAGCACCTCCTTTGTGCCAGGCTCAATGCTAAAAATGTATAAAAAGAAAATAAGTCACCATCCTTGATTTGGGGTACCAGACTAGCAAGGGATTCAAGCATATAAAAGCCTAATTAATTTTCAATGTGTGATATGTATCAGTGGTCAGGGGAAGTTAAGAAACTTATCTAAGGTCACAACCTGCTTAGTGCTAGAGCCAAGATTTGCAGCCAGGCAGTCTAGTCCCAGAATCCATGTCTTAACCACCTCTCAAATTTTTGAGAAGTATGCTATATGACTTCTTTAAATTACCATTTCAGGAGCAGGCAAGTCAGAGTCAATTTCAAAGCATGGAAAAGCTATTCCTGTAACATTTTTTTACAGAAAACCTATCTGTTGTCCAAGGCATACCTGAGAATTCTGGGTAAATTCTTGGCCATACACTTATATTTTTATATATTATTCTCCTTTATTTATTTTCATTCTATTTGTTTCTCAGATGGTTCACAAATCAAGGGAGTAAGGGACAAATTCAGGGCACTGACTATTAGCCTTGAAGGATTTTATTTTACTTTAATTTTTTGGTGCTATGAAAAGCACAATGTTTTTCCTCTTTTCTGTAAAGAAAATTAGAACTAAAGACGGCTCAGCAGATAAAAGCTGTGGGTGGTAAATACTCCCACTATTCCCCACTGCATTTCAGGCTTCTAGGTTTCTCCTGGCATTTACTGTAACTTAGAACTAAAAATGCAGAAGATGCCTGGCCTGAGAAAGTCCATGGTGAAAGCTCATAATCCAGTTAAGAGATGTACAAATTGAGGCCCAAGGGGGCTAAATTATCTGCCCAAAGTCAAATTAGAGGATGAGTCAAAATTACTACAGAGTTCTCCTGATCTTCCCCTTACCAGTCTGAAAAACCTCTCAACTTTCCAGAACTTAGGTACCCAGACCCAGGCAAGTTCTTCTGCGTGCAGCCCAAGCCTGGGGGATGCCAGGGCTGTCTCCATTTCTGAGCATCCTAGAAGCCACAGAAAAACCACTTCTCTCTTACATATGTCACTGGCTTGCTCCTCCCAGTAACATCCTGTTTCTTACTAACGAGACACTTTCAGATCCTCCTCTTTGGTTTGAGAGTCTGCATGAAAAGTTTGGTTAGAGTTGGTTTTCTCAAAATGCCCCTCAGAACTATGACTTTCTTGGCTGACAAAGCTTTGTGGTTGAGGTTTCTATTCTGCAATTAGCCTTAAAAGAACTTTCAAGGGTACCTCACACCCTCTCAGGATGTAGCCATAATTGACGCTTTTGTTTAGAACCTTAAGACCCTAAAAATGAAGGGAATTCCCAATTTCATAGATCATTTAGAAGAGGAAAAGAGCGTGGGTACACATGGCCCAACTTTTTGAGGACACTGCACCCTCAGAGGGGCAGAGGCAGGGCTGCTGGTTTGGACTCCTGGTTCAGGGCTCTTTCTCTTTGTAACATCACCCAGCCTCTTGGGCTGAGGCAGCTGCGCCATCAAAAATGTCACATCAGTTATGACAACACCATTTGTTATATAACTGGTGCTGCAGAGCAGGCAAGGGGAAGAAGCCACGAGCATGAACCACGGTGCCCCCCTTTTGGCTCTCGGGGTGGCTAAGTCCCACATACTTGACAAGAGAACTCCGCATGGGAAGGGCACACCCACTGATCAATCAAAGGAATAAAAACTAGAGTTAACATTTGTATAACAGTTTCCATGTTCCAGAGGTGGTTGTAAGTGCATTCCACGTGTTACTTTATTTCATGCCCACCACACCCCGTTAGGTAGCTATTTCTATTACTATTCCCACTTCATAGGAGAGGAAACTGATGCACCAGAAGTTAAGAAACTTGTTTAGGGTTGCATCCTGCTTAGTGGTAGAGCCAAGATTTGCAGCCAGGCAGCCTGGTCCCAGAATCCGTGTCTTAACCCCCTCTCAAATTTTCGAGAAGTATGCTATATGGCTTCTTTAAATTACCATCTACTTATGCTTCTAAACCCCTCAGTGGGCCACTGGTCTGTCCTCTCCTTTCCCCTTGTTAATCACTGATTTGTTGGGCAGTCTCCTTTCTACCAGTGCTATGTGTGAAAAAGGGAGATGGAATAATATAAGAACAGATTACAAACTTGAACACATTTCTAGAATGAGGGTTCACCTGAGCACCTCTAAGCTTTTTTTTTTTTTTTACAAAAGGGAATGGTTTAAAATCTGTATTTTCATAGAGCCATAATCTTTAAATTTTTTTTATTTGCTCTACCTTTAAGTGTTTTATGAAGATGAAATCAATAGACGTGAATATGAAGTGCTCTCCTCACAGCACCTGTTTTGAAATCCATATAGTATGCAGACATACACACAGATCCTGTTTTCTTTTTTCAAAATAGAAAGTTGTTCTTTGCCAGTGTCAGTTTTGGGGGTTTCCATTCAAAACGAAAATTGTTTTCCTTTGAGTTTAGAATTTTCCCCTTCACCAGCTTATTAGCTGTCTTTCAGATCAAGATGGACTCTTGCAATAAAGGTCTGACTTCTTAAGAAATGAAAATGAACACACACTGGGAGACAGGGAATCAAGTTCCTGCAATCCAGATGGGCTGATCACTGGTCAGAAAAATAGGTAGGACCTTATTCTGTTCATATTAACTCTCCACTGACTGGCATTCACTGTGAGCAGGTGAAAAACATGAGTGATCTTGTCTTGTCTTTAACAGATGTGGCATCCTAAGAAGCACAACATGATCTTGGATTCCATGTGCTAAAACCAACAAAACATCACTCTAATATTTGGCATTGTAAATCTTATTCAGCTCCCCACATACAAAAGAGAAATTATAGATTCTTATCAGCCATGTCAATCCATGTGAAACTTCATCCATTTAATCTAATTGGCAACAACCCTTTCCACAGCATAAAGATTTCATTTTAGAATCCAATGGGTAACTGAGGTTCAAGAAATGCACAGCTGACTGGTGAGGAGATCAGGTGGACTGTTCACTACTCTTCTGGCAGGAAGATCTGCTGGTATTTACAGCTCAGTGAACAGAAAGGAGGGAGAGAGCATCATCCATCAGCAAAGGAGAACTCATCTGCTACTTGATCTGACATTCTGTTCGGCTCACGCTGTCTCCAGAGAGCAAGGTGCATCCATTTGGATAAACATGGAGACAGGAGAAAGGGAGGGAGGCAAAGCAGCCAACGAGATGACTGCAGAAATAACAAGTCCACAATCTAGAAGAGAGGCTCTCAGTGGAATGCTAACTCAAGATGGGACCCTTCGGGCATGTGTAAGAAACACCCTTTGAGATGGTTCCACTTTCAGAGTCATGGCTGCAAGTTGCCATTTACCTCCACTAATGCCTGCCACTTGGCAGGTGCTGATCAGCAATGTGATAAATAATACAGGATTGCCTGAATCCAAACCAAAGAGGAGACATCCTAATTACAAATTCAGGGTAGTTGGGAGGAGAAAACTGAAAACCACCAACTTTTTGACAGAAGGTGTTTTTTTTCCTGACAGGGTGGGGTCTGTCTTTCTAACCACATCCCACTTGTAAAGGCTATAGAGGATTTGTATGAGCAATCATGTCTTCATCAGGAAAATCTGTTAGATGGATTTAAAACAGCACTGAGCAGGTACCTTGCAAATGAACACACAACTGAGATGCTCCATTTTACTGTGTCCATTTAGGTAAAGCCTGGCAGCCAGCAAGCCCTGCCTCATCACCACCTTGGAAACCTCGGATTAATGCTCCAGAGGCAGATAGCCTGAACTCAGCATCCCAGCAAACTCAGCATCTCGAATGAGGGCAAACTGTGGTGCCCACAGCAACTGCACAGTTCATTTCGCATTTTCATCACGTTCACAGTCTAAGCAGTTGTCATTATCGGTTCAGAACAGGGAACTCGCTTAAAGTGATATTTTATTGATTCTATACCTCATAAAATATGATTCTTGAAGCAATTTCTTTGTAAGCGTTTGTAAATTCAATAAAATGGACACATCCTTTAAAAAGTTGTATTAGTCTGAGTAACTTAAGAGCCTTGCTGATTAGCTGCAAAACACAGGCAAGGCCACAACCCCTTAAAATAAGCAAAATTATTTAAAATGCCATGCAGAAAAAAAAAGAGTCACCGATTATTCACAGTACGTGTAAACTATATTTGTGCTGTATCAATTATCATTGTTTATTTCTCAGTACTGAAACGTTTTGGACAGACACAGAGCTCCCAAATGCTAACTCACAATACACAAAGGAAAATAATCTCAGAAAGCTATGTTCAAGTAGAATTTTTAATAATAAAAAAGCACTGAGAATCAGCCTTCTAAAAATGACAATTTAATCTGTGGCATCTCTTAAGCAGATGCAAGTTTCCTTTTGTGACATGTATCAAGCAGAAAAAATTTCAAAGGTCAATCTCCCTGCAATGTTCCTGGGCTGATGATGGTATCGACACTTCGTTCTAAGCAGCATCTGCCAGCCAGTCTTTATCATTTAACTTCAGTTACTGTGGACATATTTGGAAGCCTACTCCTTCTTCTAATCAGCATACTATAACACAGATGAGGACACAGGCTGAACAGAAGCCCTCTTTGCACTTCTGGAAATGCTGAGTAAAAGGGTCCGGCACTGTCTGAATATCAATATTCTTCTTCAACCCAATGGGCTGTACTACTAAACTCCAATCCCCATTAGGCAATCCCACAGAGGACTCCTTAACTGCCTAATTTCATCTGCCCAGGTGAAATAACACAGCATCCTAATTAACTTATACACATGGCCTGATAGATCGGTCACCAATCATATTCCATTGGGAAGTGGGAAACTGCTTTCTGGAAATGCCACCTAGATTTTCAGGCTGGGCCCCACCCAGAAAGTACAATTCTCCTGACTCAAAGTGACTCTCACTCAAGTGATGATCTCTAAAACCATCTCTGCAAATGAGACTCAAAAGAATTTGTCACTAGGATACAATGACACCAATCCCACATTTTGTGGTTAATAAAACAAGCTGCATCCAGTTTGGCTCAAGGCCCTGATCTGATTTATTTCAAGCCAAGCTGCAGGGCTCACAGGAAAAACTGCCATTCATGAATGCTTCAGGAGGCTAGGGTCCCTTGTGGCAAAATTTACATGGCCAGACACATTTCTGATGGACCTTTTGGGCAAACCTAGTCTATTTCCTAAAGAGAGATGGTATGTAGTGCTTTAAAATTGTTTTAGCTACAAAAATCTCAGTTTTGCATGACATTTTTCTCCAAAAAGGTGTTCTATGGGAGATAAGAAAAGAGAAAATCTAGGATAAAGAGATAGAGGAAAAAATAAATGTCCTGACTTCTGATTTAATTGTCTCAACACCAAACACTTCATTTCCTCCCTCTTGTGTTACCAAATATGAGACACATAGGACTTTCCACAGAAAGCCTATATATTGCCTTCATTTAAAATTTCCTGCCCCAGTACATAATTAGGAATTTTCATTCTAAAGTGGCACACCTATCTCCTCAGAGAGCTCAGCTCTCTTTGAGTAAAAAAGGCAAGATACCCTTTGGGGGACTCAGTATGTATTTTTAAACTTCTTATTAAATCAACCTAATTTATGGGGCATGCTCAGGAAACGCAGATAATGTGTTGCTTTGGTAAATGCAAAGTTAATTTGCAGACTAAACTGTCCCCCTCCTACCTTTCCCTCCCCGGTTTCCGAATGCGTTAGGCTCCCTCCGAAGTGGCTCGGTTCTCTCCGCCAAGCCCAGACTCGGCTCCGAACACTACCGAGTTCCTCCGAGCCCCGCGCCCAGGCCGAGCCGAGAAGAGCCGAACATCTCCGAGCTGAGTCCCATCGACTTTTCCGGCCTCGGCTGGGCGCTGTCCACCACTCACAACGCCTGAAACCTCACCCAGCTTCGGTGGCTGGGGCTTCTACCGGGTTCCCAGCCTGCCACTGCAGATTATAGACTTCTGAAGTTTTGAAACGTCCCCCCTAGGGAGAAGGGGGTGGCGGGTTGCATTTCCCAACTTGCAAGGGCTCCAGGCAGATGCAACACGCACCTTGTTGCAAAGAGCAATTCCCCAGGCCCCGCCTCTCCATCCATTTGGGTTGCAAGACCTCCAGAGAAGCCCCAGGCCAAATTACCGGGTGGCTCACAAGGGTGCGGCAGCAGCGAGCCGAGCCAGGGGGCCTCTGCGAAAGAAGGCCCCAGGGAGCTCTCGAACAAAAATAAGAACACGCCAAGCAGATGGGGGAAATTGTCTCCGAGTCGCTACTCCCTGCCATCATGGCGCCTCCTGGATCCCGCTTGTCATGCCTGTTACACATGCAAGATTTTTTTGCTTCTTGGTTCTGAAACCGCAAGCATGCTTCGTCTCCCACCCACCTTCCCACGAAAAGGGTTTTTATTTTCCATTGTTTTCCTGCGGGATGCAATTACTTCGGCTATTCTGTCAAGTTGAAAAATAATCATTTTTGTTTACTGCACAGCAACCTCTAATTAGGAACTGTGTGTGCACGAAGGTGTCACAGCAAAGCGACGTGGAATCCTCGCTAAACAGTCTTAACGAACTCCTCCGTCGTGAACTGACAGGCCAACGGAAGCAGCAGGACCGGGAGGCCCCGAAGGCGCGCACCCCTTCCCTGGCTGGCCACCCCCTCCCCAAGCAAAACTGCTTGTGGTCTCACCAGGAACTGCCAAGAGGATGGGGCAAGAAGCCAGCCTTCGAGTGGGAAGGAGGGGCGAGGCTCCTTATTGAGAAAGTGTGGAAGGGAAGGAATATCCCATTTTGCTTTAATTTTCAACCATCACTCAAATCCACCCCCAGTTAATTAGGAGGGGAAACTGATATCTAAGGCAGAAGGGGGCGGCGGCAAGTGGGGCCTGAAATCCGCAATGTGGGTAAATTACATGGAACACGGCCTATGCAGAGTATAAATAAATACATTGATAAAGGTCACGAAGCGAGCGAAAACTGCCCGTGTCAGGAAAGCAAATGTTGGGAGAGTCGGGAGAAGGGCCTGGGGCGACAAGGGGCAACGGGCATTCAGTCCTACAGCCATCCTCCGTACCCCTTCCATCTCAGCCTTGGATACAGCTGTGCCTGTCACATCCGCTTGGAAACCCACCCCTTCCCCTAGCACACGCCCCCTCCCCTAACCCTGGTCCTCTTTTTTTGGGGGGGGGGTGTAAAAACCACAGCCTCCAATTCAGCACCAAATCCATGAACAGCAGACATTTGATCCTCCACCCCAGTCTAAGGCTGGATTCCCTCCATGTTTTAGCCAAGTTCAAAATCACTGCCCCGGGAGAAGAACGGAGGGAAGCGGGGTTATGGACCAGCGGGGAGGGAGGCAGGAGGAGGAGGAGAAACAGGCAGAGACAGAAATGGAGGCAGCAAAACACACGAAATACTCCACGAGCAAGAGTAATGATCATAATCATGCCAATAGTGTGATGTTCTGATCAATATGGCGGACACCGTCATTCATACAACTACAGACGCTCCCCTTCCCTCCCCCCAAAAAACACCCACCCCAGGAGTTGGGGTGGAGGACCCAGAACCAACGTAGGAAGTGGGGGTGGGGAGGCGAAGCCAGGTCTCTGTGTGTGTGTGTGTGTGTGTGTGTGTGTGTGTGTGTGTGTGTGTGTGTGTGTGCGAATTTAAAAAACCAGGCCTGGAGAGCAATGTGGAGTGAGCAAGGTAATAAAAACGATTTTTAAAAATCATTCTTTAAAAAAGTACAGATCCCAATGCCACAGGGACTTACTTCATCTGCTTCACAATGGTGCTTTTTCCTGATTCTCCAGCCCCTGTTGGGACATAGACAGGGGGAAAAACTGGTGAGTGTCAGTTTAGGGGAACGGGGAGGGGGGGTTAAGGCATGCGAGGGGGTGGGAGATCCTGGGCACATGGTAGTGCCCTCGGTGACCAGGTCTCCCGGGGTACAAGTGTGGTGGGGGAGTTGGCGGCGGGGGTGCGTTGTGGCCAGGGTCGGGGATGGGGGTGGCAGCCGTGGTCCTTACCCAGCAGGAGTAATTTCACATCTTTGGCGGCGCTGATGCCATCCTCTTTGAGGTTTTTCTCAATCGCCTTGCTCCGCTCGAGGGCGGCTCTCTCTTCTGCGCTCAGAGTACATCCCATGGTGGCCCCTTCCCTGCCACAGCCCGCACGACTAGGCTGGCACGGCTCCCCGGCTCGACGCGCCCCCCACCCCCCCAAAGAGCAGAGCCTGGGCTCAAAGGGGGAAAAATCACGAAATCTTCTCCTTGGCCGGGATCAAAAATGTCGGAAGACCAGAAACCCCCCAAAAGGCAGCCGCTAACAAGATTCCAGCAGCGGAGACTCCGGGCAGCGGGTGGGAGTCTGGGGGAGTCGAGGCCGAGGGTGGCCGGGTCTGGGGCTCCGAAGCCGAGGAAAGAGGCGCCCGCGGGCCAAGGAGGCGCGGGCTGCAGGCACTGAGGCTTGTGCACGACCCAAAATAAATAAAATAAGAGTCGAGGTTGGATCCGCAGCCGGAGCCGGCGGAGGGTGGGGTGGGGGGCAGGGTGGGTCCTTCTGCCGCGGCTGCCGGAGGAGGAGGAGGAGGAGGCGGAGGAGGAGGAGGTGGAGGCGGCGGCGGCGGCGGCGCGGGGTGTGGAGGGAGTGAGTTAGGGGGTGCTGCTAGTGCATGTGCATCGCCGGTCCTCAGCCGTCGGTGCGTCCGCGGCGCCTTCGCCGACCCCCGCGCGCTGGGCAGGGCTGGGCAAGGGGCCGGGCCGGGGGGTTGGTCTCTAGCGGGAGGCGGCGTCGCTGTCTCCCAGCGCTCGCATCGCTCGGCGGAGCCTAAGGGAGAGAGAGGGAGAGCGCGAAGGAGCCGCGGGCAGCGGGGAGCTCAAGGGAGAGGGGGAGAGAGAGAGAGGGAGAGAGAGAGGAAGAGAGAGAGAGAGAGAGAGGAGAAGCAGGGAGGGAGGGGAAAAAAAGGGAGAGCGATCGAGCGCGCGCGCACTCCCGAGCCGCGGGGGAGGGGGCGAGCGCAGCGCGCGAGTGCGCCAGCGGCTCTGCGCACCGGGCTCCGCGAGCCGCCTGCTGACGTCAGCAGAGCCGCGCGCCGGGCCCCCGGGACAGCGCGGGCGGGGGTTGGGGGAGGGCGCGCGCTCCGGAGCCCGCTACTGCTGGCGGAGGCGCGCTCGCGCGCGCCTTGCCTCCCCCTCCCCCCTCGCCTTCCTGGCCGCGGTGGGCGCGTGCGGGCTGGCGAGGGCGGGGCCTGGGGCCGGGCGCGCGCCGGGGCACCCCACCCCGCCCCACCCCGCCCCACCCGGCCCGCGCCGGCCTCCTTGTCAATGGGATCGCGGGGCTCGGCCGCGCGGCGGTCAGGTGGGCGCCCCAGCTCGCAGCCCGCGCGGCCTCTTCCCCTCTCGGGCTTGTTCTGCATCTCGTCCCCAGCAGCTCGCCTTCTCGGTTGCTCTCCAGCTTCTGGGGCCGTAACAGCTGAGACCCGGTTACCTCAGCAAACGTGAGGAGACAGTGGATTGGGATAAACCTGCGCACCCCATAATTCGCCCCTGGGCCCCCGGGCTGATTCGGGGCTTCCTGATTCCGCATTTACTGAACAACTAGTGTGTGAGAGACGAGGCTGTGAGGAGAGCGACAAAGTCAGGGCCTGCCTCCAGGAGCTCCTGCCTCCTCAGGGCACGGGCGACCTTGCTCCCCGAGATTCCGACCACCAGTCAGTGCAGGAGCCGGTTCCGCCCCGGGGCTTTGGTGTCGAAAGCGAGGGACAAGCTTTCACCTGAGCGTCTTGCAAAGGCTTGCTCCCGGACACGGTTTAAATGCTTCTGCAAAAGGGTGGTCAGCTTGGTTCAGGTGGTCTTTGCCCTAAATTCTCTTGTCCTGCCCCCTGCCTCTTACACACACACACACACACACACACACACACACACACACTGAATTCTGCATGGAATTTTGGTGAGAGGAGAGTTTTTCTTCCTCCCTTTATCTTAAAAAAAAAAAATTCCCTCCATCTCAGCCCAAATAAGACCCAGAAACCTGGATCAGTTACACAGTGTACAGCGAATGAATTCTGGGGAGAACCAGTAGATATTGCCAAAGAAGGGGCATATTCTGGGTGGTCTCCGAGATTTTGAAGAAACTCATTCTGACTGCACAAAATAGTTTTACAATCAGTTCCACCAGACAGCCCCAGGGGCCCTTCTGGAGAAAGGGGCCAATAGGCAAGGCTGCCTGGGGATAAGACAGGCAAGCGGCCAGTGGAAAACATTTTTTTTTTTTCCCTAACAGTTGGGCATTTCTGTGGCTCAGAAAGCAAACTTGTTTGTTTCAACAATAGGAAAAAAAAAAAGAAAAGAAAAGAAAAAGAAAAACACTCCTGTTTTGGAAATGTTACCCAGCATAAAAATACATTTGCAATGGGGGAAAAAGAAAGCAATTAGGGCCCACCCAGGAGAAAACATTTTTCCCCTGAATTTTTAAAATTTGACATTTTCCAGTACGGATTTGCCCTCTCCTAGAAATAGCTGTCTGTGTCAAAAGTTGTATTAATACATTGAAATTTTAAATTTGAATCATATTGTACATATTGTAGGAAACTGAAAAGGAATCCTACAGAGAATTGTTTTATGACTGCTTTCCCACCTCTGCCTCCTTCATTATCCTTTCCTGTTTGTTTTTGGAGGGGGGTAGATTAGGGAATGAATCCGGTTTGGATTAAAAACAGAGTATCATTAAAAATCATCCTTCCAGGTCCAAAACAGAGAGCTTAGGTACCCAACATTCTATAGAATTTGTTATTTCCTCTGGAGGTTGCTAGGCCACTTACACAGATCTATCATCTACCAGATACAGGGAAAAAATTCAGTAATCTCACCCGGTTCTTCTGTTTCTACAAGATTACATTTGAAAAACCAAAGAGGTAAGGGTATAACCATATCTTTCCATATGGTGAGTCACATTTTACACTTTAGTGCACTTTCATCTCAATTTTTAACTGAAGATCTTATACTCTTGAGTATTTTGGTTTGTATGGTGATTGAAACTATCCTTGACTTTAGGTATATTTCCTCCTTCTTGGTATCAGATCAAGTATGGTGGAGGCACAAACCTATATTTTGTGTTTTCCTTTACTCAGTACTTACTAAGCTACCATGTATGGTGGGGGTCATGTTCTAGGCACTGTAGATGTTGTATTTCAGGTTTGCCTATCCTGCTTTCTTTTTCTGGGTCACTTTGCATCTTTATGGCTGGGTTTCATAAAAGACTAATAATAATCCTCTTCATCTGTATAGTGCTTTACAGCTTACAGAGCACTTTTACAAAAATTATCTCATGTGATCCTCCCACATAAACCTCAGTTAGGCACTGTGGTGTGGGAAGCGTCATGGCTGAGTGGAAGGAGCCTAGACCATGAATACGGATTGATAAGAGAAAAATTCTGACATGTCCTATATTTAATTACAAAGGGACAGGGGATGGAAGGAAAGAAAAGATGTGGAGAGATTAATGAATAACAAGCTACAGGCCAAAAAAGAACAAAGGACTGTTTTTATGTTCTTGAATGCTAAAACCTTAAACCTGTCCTGATCCTTGAGGTACCAGGCATCTTTGTTGTAGCCCCAACCAATCTAGGCAACTGTAGCTTCTCCTTATAGATTGTTTCATCCCAAAGCCTTCCCTTAGGGTAGTCCAGCCCCACTCACCAGTAGTACTTGTGGCTTCAGTGTAAACACCTCTTACTTTCCTAACCCATGTCTTCATTATAAAGTATTCTGGCTTCTTAAATTTAATCAAACTTTTCCAACTATGAACTAGCCTGATGCTGATAGTTGTGGGAATTTGTCCCAGGACTTGATAGTTTCTTTTTCTGGCTAGCATTTGTAATGGCTCAATAAACTATTGTATTTCCAGGATCTTTTGGCCTCAGGAGTTTTGGATTAGCAGGACTGACCTATGTACCCATTTTACAGCTAAGGAAATTAAGCCTTAGCTTAGAAGCTTGAATAACTTGTCCAAGGTTTCAAAGTTATTAAGTAATAAGTCTGTGCACCTTTCACATGTGATTGAGAAATAATGTGTCTTATACATAGGTCAAGCATGCTTTTCAGACTCAGAAAGCTGACAAACCTAGGACTCAGACATATTCTGGTTCCCTGAAAGGAAGTAAGGATGAGAATGTCAGTTCTTGGTGAATTATTAGTAATCCGATAATAGCACATGTGTTTATTTTATCCACAATTAATTCCTCTGGGAATAAGGAAATTATATCCTAATATCAGAAGTGGGGTTGCATAGACCATTTGGTTTTATTTTATATGAGTCTCAGAACTATATTTCTCTGATTATTTCTGTTGGTCAGAAAATAACTTTCACCACTCCCTCCTTGCTACACACATATTGTTCAGCATATTTTTAATTTTAAAAGTAGACAATTTGAATGTTTTATATAATCTCTAAGGAATTAGCACAAAGCCTATATTAAGTTGCTTTTTATTTCTGTCCTGGGGATTGAACCCAGGGGCACTCTACCACTGACCTACATCACCAACTCTTTTTATTTTTAATTTTGAGACAGGTTTTCATTAAGTTGCCAAGGCTGGCCTTGAATTTGTGATCTTCCTGCCTCAGTCTCTTGGGTAGCTGGGATCACAGGAGTATACCACCATGTCTGGCATTGAGTTGCTTTTTTTTAAACTATGTGGCTCCCAGTTCTGGAGGACAATAATTCACGATTATTTATAAGCTGCCCCTGATTTACCCAATGCAGGCTCTTATTAGGTGAACTGACTTTCCCTATTTGTTCCCTTATATGAAATTCTTTGATTAAATATGCATGTATTCATAGTCTACCATGTTTCATATATTGATTTAGACTCAAAGAGAGATGTAGGTAAGAGCGTAAAGTCTTGAAATCTTGAAACCCCTGAATATTTTCTCAAAACTATTAACATTAGAATCAGCTGGGGTGCTAACAAAAAATTCTGTTATCCATCTTTAAAAAGTTCTGTTATCCATCATACTTCTACCGTCAAGCCCCTCTTCTGCACTTTGCACTGATAGACATTTCCCAGGTGATTTTTTTTTTTTCTGTACGAAGTGATTTTTCTATACACATAGAGCTAGGAGCTTTAAAGTCCAGATATCTCACGTGTTTCTGAATTCAACTTTTCTTTATGTTTACTAGTTTTTTGTGTGTTTCTGTCAAAGGAAAAAATTATAAAAATTTTAATTCCTTATGAGCACTACTGTCTTGGGAAGAAAACAGACTCAAATGTGTCGTCCATAAGCTAAATTAAATGAAACTAAAATGTCAAGTGAATTTAGCATTTGAGGGAGAATGGTAGATCACTAGAGATTTTGGGTTTCTGCACTAAATGTTTCTATTATAAAATTGATAGCTCACAGTCCAACTTAGTGGTGAAAATAATTTAGAAGAACATCTGGCCCAAGGCAAAAAGAAGGCTATTTGGAGTGGGGGAGGTTACTGGAGGCTGAACAGAGGGTGGCTTTACTATTGAGCTACATCTCCAATCCTTTTTACATTTTTTATTTTGAGACAGTTGCTGAGGCTGGCCTTGAAGTTGGGATCCTTCTGCCTCAGCCTCCTAAATTGCTGGGATTATAGGCCTGCACCACCATGCCCTACTAAAAGATGACTTCTTATTTTCTGAAAGATATCTGGCATTAGTTAGGAAAAGTGCTGATCAATTTTCTTTCTTTCTTTCTTTTAAATGTCTCCCTATTAAAAAACAAACTCCCTAATCAACAATTCCCTGACTGATGTTTTGCACACATCTCTCAAACCATGTTAAGAATTACCTGAGGTGCTTTTTAAAATGGAAATTCCTGAGTATCATTCCTAGAATTTCTGAATCAGTAAGTCTGAGGTGGAGCCTAGGAGTCTTCATTCTTATAATTTTTTTCCTTTTCTTTTATGTAGTTTGAGAAGCTCTTTACTGGACTGTAAACCCCTTTGAAGTGAGAGAGTTGTCTTACCACTTTGTATGTGTCCCAGAAGTCAAGCATGGCTCACTGTCCACAAGGTCATCAGTTTAAATATTTGTTAACTAAATTCACCTATCTCTCGCAAAGGCTTAATCAGATAATATATCAAAGCTCTTCCCATATCTGAGACTTTGTGATTTTCCCATTACAAATTTTGTTAAATGATTGTTCTAGAAAATTTTAAGATTGGGTAGGTTCAAAAAGGTAATGGCTTGTCTTCAAGTAAGGCTCTGAAAATGAAATGATACTACTGATTTTAAACAAACAAATTGAATTTGTGAGAAGAGTATATGGCAAGTGTTTTTAATATTTCCTTCAAAAAAATCTTTGCTAAGTTGTGAGCTCCGTTTTTGTTATTTTGTAAGTGTTCATGAAAGGCAAATGGCTTCCTTATGTATAATTGTTATGGTTAAGAGATGCCATGGGAACAATGAGAGTTTTGTGTATTTTTAAACAAAGGATAGATTAAGGCTTGCAGGTAATTGAATTGAGCTCTTGAGTTACTGAAGTCCATTTTATGGTCACCATTGACAACATTATTTGTGGATGCACTTAGAAGGTTCAGGAACTTTGAAGAGAATATGCTTTGCCATTTTTGTCAATTTAGGATAGATACCAAGGGAATCACATAGAGATGCATTTGGCTTGACTAAAGTGGAAAGATGGAGGTGGTTAGGACTTGTCTTTCACGTTGATAATAAGATTGACCAAGAGCTGAACTTGAAATTGGAAGCTTGGCTTAACGTGGAGGCATTACCTAGCAGGCATGGGGTGTTGGATTTTTTTGGGAAATCTTGCATTAAACACAAAGATTCTCATTTGTTATGATGGGCTAACAACAACCCCTTGCAACCTACTGAGGCCGGAGCTGGCAGAGAAGATTAGCATATTCATATTTGTAAAGTATTTAATTAATACTCATTGTGTCTTCCACAAGACAGATTTCCTGACCAAAAGTTGCTTGCATTTTTTATTTTTCTATCTCCATAAAGCCTTTTCACACATGCAACTCAAACACGTTTTAGACATTATCTCATTAGTCTTCTGTGAACTTCAAGGTCCAACGTCTTATTACCTCATTGCTTTTTACAGATAGAAATGTTTTTATTTGTTCCTGTCAGTTTTATTTGTGAAAGCAGGTGAATTTTATCTGCATCTAGTTCAAACCGATTTGAACGGACTATAACAAATATGACTGGGAAGAGGGGGAGGCTATCAATTAGTTGCATTGAGGGTATTCGGCCATGCCAGATTCTCACAATTTTGTGACTTGTCTGCATTCTACAAAGTACATGTGGTTTGGGGTGTTCCCAAAGTCTGCTAAGTACCAAGAACGTGGCGTTCCAGTGGGGTAACATGGCTGTTCAGTTAGGCTGACATTTAGGCATGTTATCTATTCCCCAAAGGTCTACAAAACCCTGACCTCTCTGGCAGAGAAAAGCATTTCAATGAAATTCCTCTGCATGTGATGGAACACATCTATAAAATTGAAAAAGGACAATTCAGAGACAGATACATTTTTAACCAGACACCTATCCCATAGGACTTTTCGCTGAAATCATTTAAAGCTTGAAGTAAAAAAGAAAATAACTGCAGTGATTTTCCTTTTTAGCTGTCCCTGAAGTCTACAGACTTTCCCCTGGCCACTGTAGACTTCAGAGACTGTAAGAGAAGAGGAAAAGAAGGACTCTGAATTAGTTATAGCCAATATGAATGAAAGCAACACTATTCCTAATGATGAAGGACAGGACATATATAGATCTCAATAAAACACTGAATATAATGGCTAGATGATGACTCTGAAATTAATGAGGTCAATGTCCCCAAAGGCATTTTTTGTGGAGGGAGTACTGGGGATTGAACCCAGAGGTGCTTTACCACTGAGCTATAGCCCCTCTTTTTACTTTTTTCATTTTGAAATAGGTTCCCACTAAATTTCTGAAAGTCTCACCAAGTTGCTGAGGCTGGTCTTGAATTTGCCATCCTTCTGCCTCAGTTTCCAAAATTGCTGGGATTACAGGTATGAGTTACCATGCCCAGGCCAAAGGCAATATTAAAAAAAATGGGATTAAGAGGTGGGATGAATGGGGTGGTGAAAGAAAAAGGACAGATTTGGGGATGGGCCCATTTGTTCATCTTTACTTCTACCAGCTCTGCTTCTGTTCTAAGAAGGGAGAAGTACCAACCATATTTTCCTTCTTTTTTGCTTCCCCAACCTAGGTTCTACTCATATACTTGGCTGGACCCACCATAGCATTTCCACAGGAAGAAAATAGTGGTTAGAATGACATTTTCCCCACAGTTATCTTCATTTGCTGAATACATAAATTTACTTAATATTTGTTATATGCTTACCATGTGCCAGAGGCTGTATTAGACACTAGGAATACATAGTTGAACACAACATATAGTACATGTAGTCTGTGTCTTTTGAACTATAACAATCTCTCATGCATTATTTTATTTGATCCTTTTAACAGCTGTTTGAAATACCCAGGATTTCTATTTTCCTTTCATGCATAATGAAGTTAGGCTTAGAAAGGGTCAAATGATTTACCCCAAATCACCCAGCTCATCAGTTGTGTAATCATGATGTAAACTCTTATTTCCCAAATTTTAAGACATTGGCCTTGCTGGTACATCATGCCACTTCCCTAAGATCAAATTTCAAAGTTATATATAACTTGTTCTCCTAATTCTCCACTGTAAGTGATTACTAGTTGTTCCCAGCCTACCTGAAAGGGAATCATGGAGGGAATGGAGAGATTCAGCATGAGATTCCCACAACCTTAGAGATTCAGACGTTCTAAGCATGAAGAAACTAAGTATTTATGGGCTTATCCAATAGTGAGTCAGAAAGTAAGGTTTTTAGAAATCTTAGAATATATTATGGGTATAGTTTATGTTAGAATACTGGAATTCCAACCAGAGAATTTAACATAAAAATAATAATAATCACCTTTGCTTTACATCAAAAGACTGGCTCATAAATGCACATTTATATGTTTAGATTAAAATAAAATGCTTACATACAATTTTTTTTCTTTCATTACAAAAGTAATCTGCTATTTTAAAGAAAAGCCAAATTACGCAAAAAATACCTGGGTTCTCTACCATAGAGTGATTAAGCTAGAACATATCAGAATTTCTTAGGGGTGAAAACAGTTTTCTATTGATTCTAGAATCCAGCTGCTCACTGCCCTGCTACCTTAGATAGCTACTTTATTTCAGAATCAGCTTCTTTCATATATAACTGCCATCATTGTAACTACTGAGAAAAAACAACATTATGGGGGCATTCTAGACCTTGCGTCTGAAGCAGAATTCAGGTAAGGGCAGGAACTTCAGTCAGACGGGTTGTTCTTCAGTCTTTTCAGCAAGGCCACTTGGCTCCCCCTCTAAGGCAGGCTAACCCTTTTCACATATTCTGGATTAATCCAGGTCTTGAGTAAGGAAAATCTAAGTAGTTGCTTGGTAGTTGAACATCAAATCCATTTCCATGTTTGTCCTTCTTTAGGCTTACCATGGCCCTAGGGAGTAGGCACTGGTCATTGTTTACTTATTCCAGTAATTAACCTCTTTTAGGTTCTTTGTATCTGCTTCTCACCATGTTTTGGGAATGTAGTTCTATCTTGATCTCTTTAGTTTCATGAATGAAAAGTCAATTCCTAAGCCAAAGTCAATGTGACTAGATTCTTACTATAAACTGCACGTCTCTGATGCCCATCATTTTCCTGTTTGGGACTTTGCCTATTGAAAATGACTGAATACTAACACATCTCTGTAATTTGGGATTCACATCTTTTGGTACTTACATGATTCCCTTGCTTATTGTCAGATTCTCATGACACTGTCACATGCATGTGTAGATTTATTTTTGGTGTCTATCGAGACCTGAATTTTAGAACAATGGAGGAAAGTAACTTCTTCCTCTTGGGTCTGGATTCATGCTTAAACATTGCCCTTATCCATGTGCCCATGTGTGCCATCATAAGAGTCAATCTATATATAAATCTATATATATAAAGTCAATCTTGTGTCAATCTATATATAAATTCATATATAGATTGACACAAGAGAAGGGATCTAGACACAGGAACTTTGGAGGCAACAGGAGTCCAAGTGCAGGATATCCTAACTGCTCTGAGTCATAGGTGGTGGCTTATGTGAGGCCTGTTCTGGCCCAGATGCAATAGTCATCACATTCAAGCTAAACATTTTGGGAAAGGATGCTTAAGAGGGACCTCTTTTTGCATTACATTGTATATGCCATAAAGTACTCCCAATGGCTTAAAAAAAAATCCTGAACCATTTGGAGCAAGTGGGAGCCATCAAGAAACCCAGGGAGACACTTCTGTTTCTGGTTAAATGAAGTAACAGTTACTCCCTATTAATCCTTCCATGTGAAACAACAAGAAAACAGCAGACAAAATACATGAAATAATGGTTTTCAAGACCCTGGACGTTAGAAAATGAATGGCAGTGATTCTTGAGAGACGGGAAACAAATGAGGTGGTCCTGTGATTGCTACAGCTTATTTCCTTGAGGTAGTTTTTAGCAGACTCCCTGAGTTGAGGGGATGGAACTGAGAGTCCAAAGAGAAGTAAACTTGAGTTCTCAGGACAGGAGAGAACTGCATAGAGAGATATACGTATTTATCTGCTGGAATTATCTTACTGTTTACATTAATGGTTACAGCATTCATGGGCTCTGTCATACCATGAGGACAAATATTCAGATTACTAATTGATACATGCATGTGAAGAAACTGTTCAAGGTCAAGAAAATAGGGCTATAGTTGTAGCTTAGTGGTAGAGAGCTTGCCTAGTATGCACAAGATTCTGGGTTCAGTTCCCAGCACTGAAAAAAAAAAGGGGGGTGAGGCCTAACCATCAAAGAAGAAAAGAAAGAACCACAACAGCTAGAATATCTCATAATTTGTGAAGTATTTATAAGGGTCTTGCTTTAATAATTGGGAATACTTAGCTCCAGACTAAATGTTATATTGGCCCTCCCTAACAAGCAAAATTCAATATGATCAAACTATTTTCAAGGAACTTAATGGTGTCCCGGAACACAACTCAAGAACATTTAAATAAATACAAAAATATCCAATCCTCCCCAAAGAAAACATTCACAATGTATGGTATCCCACACAAATATTGCCAGGATTGCAAAAAGCATAAAAATAAGACCCATCATAAGGATATCAATCCATCAGTCAAAACCTAGTCAGAACTGACAAATATTGCAATTGGCAGATGAAGACACTTGAAGTTATTCTAACTGTATTAAATATGTGAGTAGATACAGTATTTCAAGGTACAATTTAAACTTTTATAGATGAAAACTACAATGGCTGAGATGAAAAATACAATAGATGTGATCAATAGCACATTTGATGTTAAGAGAAGATTAATGAATTTTATGTCATAGAAATACTAAGGGAAACATACATTTGAGAATGAGAAAAAATAATCTTTAAAATTAGGCTTATAAAGACCATCTCTTATCAGTAATTACATTAAATGTAAATAGATTATATGCTCCAAGTAAAAGGCAGAGCTTTGAAAAATGGATATTTAAAATGATCCATCTATAGGCTATCTATAATCATACATCTTATATTTGAAAATGCAAATATATTGAAAGTAAGTGGAAAGGAGAAACATCTATACCTTTTTTTTGCAAACATAACCAAAAGAGAGCTAAAGTGCTTTCTTTATCAGATAAAATAGATTTTAAGACAAAAATTGTTCTACAGAAAAAGAGAAACATTTTAAAATGGTAAAAGAAAGATTCCAGGAAGATAGAAGAACTGGAACATTTAGGTATGTAGCAATTATAAACATATATGCACCTAACAACAGAGCCTCACAAAACATGAAGAAAAAATTGATGGAATTGAAGACAGAAATATGTAGACAACAATAATAGACTTAATATTCCACTTTCAAGAATGAATAGAATAACTATTCAAAAGATCAACAAGGAAATAGAAGACTTTTAAGAGCATATAAATCAAAAAGGCCTAGTGATACCTAAAGAACATTACACTCAACAAGAGCAGAATACCCATTTTTCTGAAGCACAAATGGAAATATTCTTTTGACTAGATCAATGCTGTGCCTCAAAGTAAGCCTCACTACATTTAAAAGCACTGGAATCAACAAAGTACATTTTTTTAACCTCATGGAATTAAATTTAAAATGAAGGACTGGGGGTGTAGTTTAATAGAAGGGGCCCTACGTTGATCTAGTCAAAAGCACCACCGGAAACAAATAAAACAGAAGGAAATTGGGAAACTCACAAATATGTGAAAAATAAATAACCCTCTTCTAAATAAGCAATGGGCCAGACAAGTAATGACAAGGAAGATTAGAAAATACTTTGAAATAAATGAAAATGAAATACAATATGCTAACACTGTGGCTTTCAGCTAAAGTGATGCTTGGAGGGAAACTGATAACTGTTAATGTCTACATTTAAAAAAGTAGAGAAACCTGAATTCAATATCCTAATTTTCTACCATAAGAAACTTAAGACACAAGGCCCAAAACAATCAGGTTAAGGAAACAATATGATTAGAGAGATGCCAGGAAGATATTCCAATTGAAAACAATTGGATGTATAGCAATTATAAATATATATGCACATAACAACAGAGTATTCCATTAGAAAACAGAATAGTGGTAAAATAAAATTAATAAAATGAAAAACTGATTCTTTGAAAAGACCAACAAAGTAGGCAAACATTTAACTAGATTGACCAAAAAATGAGTAAAGATTCAAATTACTAAAATCAGAAATTAGAGAAAGGATATTACTAACAACCTTAGGGAAAAAAGATCATAAACGAATACTATGAATAATTTTATGCCAAAAATTAGATAATTAAGATGAAATACATGAAATACTGAAAGTGACAAAAAGAAATAAAAGATCTGACTAAACCCATAACAAAAAAAAAGAGATTGAATTACTAATTTTAGATTTCCCAGAAAAAATCCCAGGCCTCATGACCTCACTGGTACATAGTAAAACAATTTAAAGGATCAATTCTAGACTTAATATTAAAATGTTATTTCTACCCAAAGAGAAGTACAGATTCAGTGCTATCCCTATCAAAATCTCAATGACAATTTTTATAGAAATAGAAAACCTCTTCCTAAAATTCATATTGAGTCTCAAGGGACCTCCACTAGTCAAAACAATATTGAAAAGTAACCAACCAGACTACTTGAACTTCCTGATTTCAGAGCTTACTACCTATCTACAGTAATCAAAGCAATGTGACGCTGGCTAGAAAAGCATAGACCAAAGGAAAAAGAAAAGAGGCCCAGAAATAAGCCCTCACATACATGGTCAAATGATTTTTGACAAGGATGCTGAGATAATTTATTTGGGAAAAGACAGTCTTTTCAACAAATAGCGCTGGGAAACTGGATATTGATATGCCAAAGAACAAATTTAGACCCTTACCTGTCACTATATAAAAGTTTAGCTCAAAATGGATCTAAGGCCTAACTATAAGACCTGAAAGCATAAAACTCTTAAAAGAAAACATAGGGCAAACTTTCATACATTGGATTTAGCAATGGTTTCTTGATGGTGACACCAAAATCACAGGCAACAAAAGAAAAAAAGAACCAGACAAATTTGTCTTCATGGAACTTTTAAAAGATTAGCTATAAAATGACTCTATGAAAAGAGTAGAAAAGCAATCCACAGAATGTAGAAAATATTTGCCAGTCATATATCTGACAAAATATTAATCAAGCATATCTAGAGAACTCCTAAAACTCAGCAACAAAAGCAAACAACTAGATTTAAAAATGAGTAAAAGACCTGAATAGACATTCCTCCAAAGAAATAAAACAGAAAGTAGATTAATGGTGCCTAGAGTGATGGAGGAGCTACTGTTAATGGTGTGGTAGGCCAAATAAGGTTCCTGAGATGTCCATATTTGAATCCTCAGAACCTGTGATGTGTTAATGTACATGATAAAAGGGTTTTTACAGATGAGAAAAGTGAGATGGAGGGATTATCAATTTGACTTCTAATCACATGAATACTTTGGCCAGAGAGGGAAATGTTAGTGGTTAGAGATGTAGTGTTCCTGGCTTTGAAGATGGAGGAAAGGGTCAGTGAATGGGACAAGGGAGGGAATGAGCCTTTCCCTGAAGCCTCCAGAAAGGAGTGTAGCCTTGTTGACACTTGGATTTTTGAGCAGGGAGACCCATGGACTTCTGACTCCAGCACTCTAAAATAATACATTTATATTGTTCTAGTTACTAAGTTTGTGGTAATTTGTTGTGGCAGTCATGGAAAACTAATATAAGAAATATTTCTCTTTGAGGCAATGAAGATAGTTTAAAATTACATAATTGCACAAGTTTCAGAATATGCTAAGAACCTTTGGCATTTACAAACTCAAATGGAAAGATTTTATGGTATGAGAATTATATTTCAATAAAATTCATTTAGAAAAAGAAAAAACACATCAGTGAAAGTGAGGTTTTAAAACATTAACTGATTTAATATATGTATAATTCGAATTCTCAAAGGGAGAGTAGAAAAAAATATTAAAAATGACCAAAAATATTTAAATTTAATTTTTTTAGTTGTCAATGGATCTTTAATTTAATTTATTTATTTACATGGAGCATTGAGGATCAAACCCAGGGTCTCATGCATGCCAGGCAAGTGCTGTACCACTGAGTCACAAGTCCAGCCCCCAAAATATTTAAATTTTGATGAAAACTACAAATCCATAAATGCAAGGATTCCTAGTGAACCCAAGCCCAACAAACTTGAATGAAACTACACTAAGGCACATCATAATAAAACCGCTCAAAAACAGTGATAAAGAGAAAATCTTAAAATCAGCCAGGAAGAAAAGAAGCATTATGCACAGAGAAAGAAATAAGCCTGAAAGTTTATTTCTCTTTAGAATTGTTGTAGATGTTAAGACCATGAAGCAATATCTTAAAAACTCTAGAAGACAAATGCTGCCAATCTAGAATTACATACCTAGAGTAAACAGTTCTAAAACTTGGATGCAAAATAATCAGTTTTTCAAAATACAAAACTAAAAGTATTTATCAGCAGGAGAGCTAAACTACTAGAAATTCTAAAGGAAGTCCTTTAGGCAGAAGAAAAATGGTACCAGTTGAAAATATGTATCTACAGAAAGGAACAAAGAATACCAGAAATGAGAACTACAAGGAGAAATATATAAGAATTTTTTCTTTATTATTTAAATCTCTTTAAAAGACAACTGACTGTCTGAACCCCAAATAATATTGTACTTGGGGGTTATAGCATATGTATAATTATGCAAAATGTATGACAAAGGGTAGGAAGGGAGAAATGGGAGTACACAATTTAAGGCTCATCTATGTAAGCTAGTATACTGTCACTGAAAATTACATTGTAGTAAGTTCAAGATGTGTACTATAAACCTGTAAGCAACTACTCAAATAGCAAACGAAGACTTACAGCTAATAAATGAACTAAAGGATATGTGAAGAATAATAAAAATAATCCAAAAGTAGGCTGAAAAAAAAGAGGGCAAGAGAAAAAAGAGTAGTTGGGACAAATAAAAAATTAATAGCAAGGTGATAGTCTCAAATGTAACCATTTTAATAATAATCTTAAATGAACAGGGCTAAAAAATTCAATTAAAAGGCAGAGATGATCATGTTGGATAAAAGAATGACCAAAATATATGCTGTTTACCAGAAACAAGCAAGGGCATAATCCTATCCCTAAAAGCCCTAAATATAAATACACTAACAGGTTTAAAAGTAAAAAGATGTTCATACTAACACTAGTCAAAATAAAACTGGAGTTGCTAACTAATATTAGATTCTATAGATTTCAGAGCAAAGAATAGCACCAGGGATAAGGAATGTCATTTCATAATGATAAAGGGATTAATCCATCAAAAAGAAATAAAAAACAACCTCAAAATACACAAAAGAAACTGACAGGAATTAAAGGAGAAATCCATAATTAAGGTTGTTTCTCTTTCTTTCTTTTTTTTGGGGGGGGGTAATGGGGATTGAACCTGTAGTTGGAGTTTTCAATACTATTTTCTCAGGGATTCATAAGACAACTAAATAGAAAATTAAAATATAAATGACTTGAACTAATATTAACAGGTTGCCTTAAGTGACACTTTGATCAGCAGTTACATTATACACATACTTTCCAAGCATATATCATGGGCCATAAAACACATTTTTATACACTTAAAATATTTAAACCATACAAGGTATGTTCTATAACCCCAGTGGATTAAATTGTAGATCAATAACACAGCTGACTGGAAAGTCCCCAAATATCTGGAAATTAAATAACACATTTCTAAATCATCATGGATAAAGAAGAGGTCAAAGAAAATTTATAAAATATTTTGGACTGAAAGTTGAAACATACCAAAGTTTTTGAGAGACTAATAGAGCAGTAAATAGAGGGAAATTTATAGCATTATATACCTAAATTAGGAAAAAAAATAGAAGAGAAGAAAGCTCCCTAACCAGTAACTTAATTTTCTACCTTAAGAAACTAGAAGAGGCTGGGTGTGGTGGTGCATACCTCTGAACCCCAAGGTTTGGAAGGCTGAGGCAGGAGAACTTGAGTTCAAAGCCAGCCTCAGCAACTTAGCTGAGGCCCTAGGCAACTTAGTGAGAACCTGTCACTAAAGAAAATATAAAACAGGGCTGGGGATGTGGCTCAGAGCCACATCCCCCAGCCCTATTTTATATTTTATTTAGAGAGAGGATCAGTTCTGAGCCTCTGAGATTATAGGTATGGTTGCCTTGCCAAAAGCTGATTATTTTTTTAATTGTAGATGGATACAATACCTTCATTTTATTTATTTTTGTGTGGTGCTGAGGATTGAACTTAGTGCCTCATGCATGCTAGGCAAGCACTCTACCACTGAGTTACATCTACAGCCACAAAAACTGATTCTTTAAGAAGAAAAATATATCAGCCAGACTAATAATAAAAAAGAAGATAGAATACAAATTACCAATATCAATGAGAACATTGAAATCACTACAGATTAAGATAAAGATAGCAAGAGAATATCATGAACAATTTTATGTCAATAAAGTCAACAATTAAGATGAAAAGGACAAATTCATTTTGAAAGGCACAAAGTATGAAAACTTACTCAAGAAGAAATTGATAACCCAAATAATCCTGTGTCTATAAAGAAACTGAATTTCTCATGAAAAATATTCCTGAAGACAATGGCAAGCTAGGATGGCTTCACTGGGAACTCTGCATATCAGAAATTCTTCCAGAAAATTGAAGAGAAGGGAACACTTCCCAGCTCATTCTGTGAGGCCAGCATTACCCATATACTGAAAGGAGAAAAAGACATTACAAAAAAAGAAAACTGCAAACCAATATCCTCATGAACATCAAAGCAAAAATTCTAAAGGAAAGGAACTCATAATTCTTTACTAAAGCAAAACCCAACACTTAATTCAGTTGAGATTTTTGGTAGAAAGCTACATATGTTTATATTTCTAATAAAGTGTGTGCTGTAGATGAACATTTTGAAGTTTGGTATTCTTCCTTAAGAAACTGATTCAATGTGTGGAAACTTTAAAACATAAAAAAGCCATAAGCAGAAATGGCTTTGCCCCCAGGGAGTTTTATCTCTCTGCATTGCTGTGTAAAGCTAGGAGCCTGGTCACCTTTGTTTATGTATTAGACTAGATAGGATTTAATTATAAGGTGAGCTCAGTTTCTTTGCCTTTGATAAACACTTTTACATTTTCTAAAATTGGAAGTTACTTCCATAATTAATTTCAGCATGTTAAAATTCCTTCTATGACTTATTCTACAATTTTTATTTATGATATTTAGACAATTTTTGCCTATGTTTGTCCTGAACTTTGTTGATGCTTGCTTTAATGAAGGTAAAATGTATACGGTAGTTATATTTTAAAGGATGATTTAATTTATATTTTGTCAAGAACCTACTATATTGAAAAGTTAATGCTTTATTTTTTATGTTTTTTTTCATGGTAATCCTAATAGATGATAATCTTTACCCATGAAACTATGGCTTAAATATATTTTATCATATATTATTTTTCACACATTTTGATTATCTTTTTAATTTGTACCAATCTATCATAAATCTTCAATAATTGTGTTGTTTAAAGGGTGATATATTGCCATCCTTGATCCACAGAGGGCTTACTTTTTTATTATTTTTCAGTGTTCATGTTTGTTATAATGTTTACTCTTTTTTAAAAGTAATGATTCTAGCAACATTACTAGGTTCCTGCTGACACTGTCATTTTATTATTATTCCTACTTTTAATTTGGGAACTCATATAAGTTGTTACACTAAGTTAACTGAAAAAATCATCTAGAGTCTATGAAAAATACAATTTATTGTTGCAAATATCTTGTTAGTAAAACCATTGGTACAGGAATCATTCAGATGGGATGATGTCATGATAAAACTACATGTCCTTTAGAAGTGAAGCAGAATGCTGTATGGTGAGTACTGAAAATTTCATTGTGGTAATTCAGAGTATCTTGATTATGCATGGAGATGATAAACAAATTAAGGATATAATTGAAGGAAATGCCAAAGTAATGGCTCTGCAAAGGCTATATTCAAATAATTATACTTCATTTATAGGTTGATAAAATAATTAAGATAACAAATATGATCCTAACACTGTTTTTTTAAAAAACCACTACACTGACAACAAAAATCATCATACTGGCAAATAATAAGACTTATTAGAACTAGTTCCACTTTTTGTTGAGCAACTTATTTTGGGCCATTCATTGGCTCCATCAGTCCACATAATTCTTTAATTAAATCCTCACTATAATATTATAATGTAAAAGAGCTACTATTCACAGAAGGCCAGGTCCTCAGTTTTCTTTTTGTGGAACCATATTTCTTCTATTGTTTGACCTTTGCGGTTGCCCTTGCCCTAGGTTCTAGAGGTGGTAATCAAGCTTATGGCTGGCCAATTTAAGAATCTCATCCCATTGGCTATAATGTTTGCTTTAGTGGCATAAATGACTGAAACTGAGCCAGTGAGTTTTCCCCCAGGACTCTTTTTAGAATTGTTATTTCCAGAAACAGTATTACCCATTTCGGACAAGACTGCAAAAATACAAATGGAATTTCAGAATATGAGATTCAGTTACTATTATAGTTGTACTAATAGTACTCCCTTTGCTTCCTTTTCTTTAAGATTAAGGTTGGAGGTTGGAACCATTCATGGGCACCCTGAGCCTGGCTCCTATAATTCACATGGGCTACATAAAATTACAGTGCTACCTTCTATAGTCTCATGGTGTTAAGGCAATATAGCTTCACCCAGAGAATATCTTGATTTTGATGTTCTGGGGACAGTTTTATTCCTGATATGTATCAAAATATAATTTCACTTTTTTCAATGGTCTACATACCATATTTTGGGAAACACTGTCCTAGAGAAGATATCACATCATCCTGTGTTGTTTAGAGTATTGCTTTTATTTGTGACTTGTGTTTAAAGTTCTATCTTTATATTTGTAACCCCTCCCTTAAAAAATTGTGGTGGTGGGGAGCCAGGAATGGTGGAGATAAATCTGTAATCCCAGCAGTTTGGGAGGCTGAGGCATGAGGATAGCAAGTTTGAGACCAACTTTAGAAACTTAGTGAGGCACTAAATAACTTAGTGAGACCCTATCTCAACATAAAAAATAAAAAGGGCTGGGGACATAGCTCAATGGTAAAGAACCCCTGGGTTAAATCCTCAGTACAATTATAGGGGGAAAACGCACCTAGAGGAAGGAGGAAGAAATCTTTTTTGTTTGCATTATTTATTTATTTGTTTGTTTGTTTGTTTATTTATATTTGGGATTGAACACAGGGGTACTCGACCACAGAGCCACATCCTCAACCCTATTTTATATTTTATTTAGAGACGGTCTCACTGAGTAGCTTAGTGCCTCGCACTGTTACTGAGGCTGGCTTTGAACTTGCAATCTTCCTGCCTTAGTCTCCTGAGCTGCTGGAATTACCAGTGTGTGCTATGTGCACAGCATTCAGCTCATATTTTGAGCCAAAGGCATTCCCTTTTTGTCAATTTGATAGATTTTTTCTTGCAATCTATACCATTTCTCTAGCACCTTACCTGTAGCTCTGGGAAAAAGGAATCTATAGCCTTACTCTCCCAAATTAGAACATCTTTCTCCCCTTCTTCTTATTCAAATAAGACATTTTTAAAATTGTACAGATTAAACTAATGAGGTCAGACTCATTTCAATTTTATTACCAGATCTGTAGCACCATGCCAGTGTGCAGCACAGAGAGGGGCTCAGTGTATGTCTGCTGACTGCGTGGTTGAATGAATGAATTTTTTAAAAAAATTTTTTAGTTGTAGCTGGACACAATCCTTTTATTTATTTTTATGTGATGCTGAGGTTCAAACCCAGGGCCCCACATGTGCTAGGCGAGCACTGTACCACTGAGCCACAATCCCAGCCCCAAATGAGTGAATTTGAGTGTATTCATTTGAGGGCTTGTCAGGCGGTCAGGTCAAATGTTACAATAATAGATGGAGGCAAGGAACAGTTATGAGGTGACTTTAATGTTATATTTTCAGTGACAGAATTGGAACTTATTTATAAGTCTTACCCTTTCACAGTGTTGGTCATTGAAATATGTTTGTTGAATAGACAAGTTAATTACAGAATAAAGTATAGTATTCTCTTGTGTGGAACTAAGTGGGGATGGGTGAGGGAATGGAAGGGTAGAGAGAGCAGATTCAAATGAAGTCTTAACTACTTTAGAAGTAACTACATGTATTCCCAGCACCAATAAAAACAAGTAAATATGTTAACATACTGTCTATTGAGACTAATTTAATGATGGGATGACAGTGAATGCCTTAAACTAGCTCACAAACCAATTTTTGCCTTTGTCAGAAAAATGTGATTAATAAGAAATTCATCTCATGTAGAAAATACTTCTTGTGAAATCTATATTTTGTACAAAATGCACCAAAACATTTGTTTCTATTTACCTTAAAAAAAAAAATCCCCTTCAGAGATAGCATGTGGAGAAGAGCCATCTGTTCAGGATTACACTTCTGAAGTGCTGTTTCTCAGAACCTGCCTGACTCTGTAGATGTTGATTTATAAAGTATGAACTGTTTCCCCTTTATCAAGTTCATTTATCAATTTTATCAAAAGGATGTACTTATAGTGTAGTTTGAATTAATAACTATTAATTAACCATTGAGTAACAAATTGAACCAGGAACTCTGGAGTCTCTGAATTCGGTTGCTGTTTTTACTCTTCCATCAGACTTTGGAACAAGTGATTAAATGTCTTACCTTTCCCCCAAATAGCTTTGTTCATGAAATTATGGGCAGCTCAGATGGTTTTTAGCTGATTAGGATCCTAGCAGTACTGGTCAGAGGCACAGTAGAATGTTAAAGAGAAGTAGGTGTGGCATTGATCTTAACCCTTATGTCCACTGCTCCAGTGTAACCCCTGATGCTGATACTGAACCTAGTTATTATCCGAGGTAATCTCCTCTGGGAAAAGCTATATTGCCTTAACACCATGACAGAGATTTAAAAGCTTGTTTTCATGTGCTGTCTCACCTAGACCTCATTTCAACCAGGGAGGGGGATATGGCAGATTTTTCCTAGTTTTACCTGGGTTTACTAATGGTAAAATTGAGGCTAGGTGATTTGATCAAGGTCACACAATTATTAGGTGGTAGAGTTGGGGCCTGCACTCATACATTTAAAAAAATATATAGTTGTAGTTGTACACAACACCTTTATTTTATTTATTTTTATATGGTGCTGAGGATCGAATACAGTGCCTCTCACACCTAGGCGATCGCTCTCCTCCTGAGCCCTAGCCCCAGCCCTGCATGCATATATTTTGATCCCTCTATGTATTGTTAAGTCTTTGATTTATCCAGGGAAAGGAGACATTAGAAGGGGTGGAAGGAAGCTAGATAATTCATTTGCAGTTGGTAGAGTGATGACTTGCCTTAGCCTTTTGCAAGATTTTATTTGCCTTATAAAAGTACATCCACAAGACACGAATTTTTTTAAAAAAACAATAACTGTAAGTAAGCAGCAGAATGATTAGTGGTGTGGAGGGAAGGGTGCAGGCCAAGCGGGAGAGGAGAGGAGGGAAGCACTGAGACTGAATTAGAACAAATTATATTCCATTCTTTTATTACTATGTCAAAATGAATTCATCCTCACATGCAACTAAAAAGAACCAATAAAAAAATTAAAAATAGAGGAAAAAAGTAAGATCCTTTTACTTTAGCAAAAACTGCACTCAAAAAATACCTCAGATCCTTACAATACATCATATACATTTTTAAGAACTAAAGGTAATAATCTTGGCTGGAAGAAAACATTCTGTGTTTTATTACAGAGCAATTTTATAGAGCAAATCAAAATGATCAAGAACTGGCTAAGAGTTTTTCCTGTTGTCTTATTTGATGACATTTCCTTATGGAGACTTCAAGGTCACCTACATGTAAAAAAAAAAGGCAGAGTAACATCTGGATTTCAAAGAAAACTAATCACATTTTAAAGCTGTGCAATTGCTCTGTTAAAAGATATCATTATTAAGCATTGAAATGGAAGTCCTAGTGTTTCCTCCTTAAGATCTGTTTGAAACAGAGGGCCTTTTGGATTCTGTTCCATAGTTTAGTTTGTGTAACCTTGGACACACTCTTTGATTATTTTTTAACCTTTATCAACTCATCTAAAACATGTCTCATAGAATTTTATTTTGGGTTTTAAAATGCTTTGACATTTTTGGATTAAGTAGTAGGTGGATGGAAATGCTATTCCTAAAGAAGGTTGAGGCTAATTAAATCATTTTATTGTTCCCTCTCAACTTTCTTCTCAGGAAGGTCAGGGAACATTTTATTCGTGGGCCACTTACTTATCTACCAAACATTTACTGAGAACCTTGTATCAGACCAGGACCCGCCCCTTTCTTGCTCCCTGGTGCCATCAGATGATACTTTGGAGAACACAAAAAAAAGCCCTTTTTATTTTTTTCTGTTATGGAATGTGAGAATACGTGACCATCTGCAAGGACTTCCATCCTACTATATAGTCAACAGTAGAATTTCCTGTCTCCTAGTACATGGTTGTACTTGACCACATATTGCCTTATTACGACAGACTGTTTCACAAATGCATGCCATTAGAAAGTTGGCTACTTGAAGGAGGAATCCAGGTCTCCTTCATTTCTCTACTCAATGCAAAGCAGTAGTGAGGGATTCTTTTTTAGAAGTGCGTGGAAGGAGGGGTTCCACAGGGCCTATGAATTCCATGAAATTGTAAGACAAATTGTGTTTTGCATATACAGTTTTCTACAAGGAAGGACTATAATTTTCATTAGATTCTCAAGGAGGCCAGTGGCTCAGTGATTAGCCATTATTGATTAACCACTTTTTGGGGCTTATGATGGTTATTGAAATCATGGAAAGACAGATATGACTTTGATGCACAAGAGAGGATTGTCATGATTGCAAAGCATGCTTGAGATGGCTCTCAGCTCTTCATTGTTAGAGATATTAAATTAATAGCTGGATAACTCCTCAATGATAATATAATTGAGATGTTGATGTACTCTTTCTGCCCTCACAATACTATGATAATGTGAAGCTGCATTAGAGAATAATTCTAATTCTTCATCCATTCTCCCCATATCTACATTTGTGTGACTCACTCTTTGATTAAGTATAGCTTTGACAGATCACCAGAGGCCTACAAATCAGTTTATGAGAACCATGGCCCTAAGGATATGTGTGAAATACTGGAGAGTGGACAGGGAATTTGGTATAAACCCTAGGGAATACAGAGAGGGTAGAATTATTTTTGAGTTGAGGTTAGAAGAATCACAAGGAAGTAGTTGAGAAGCAGGTCAACACTACTGTCAACAGAGTAAATAGAATAGAATTTAATTGAGTACCAAATTGGACTAGTTACCTTTCAATTTAGGCCTCTGAGCAATTTAAGTTTGTTCTGCTGTTTTGCTCCTTTCATTCAAAGAAATTAGGACAGTGCAACTCCAGAGATGAATTTTAGGAGCACAAAGTGGTAAAACCACATTCTTTTCACGTATATACAAGCACAAATATGTGCATGAATGAATGCATGTTATGCAACATGTTCAAGATGTCCATCCACATGAATCCATCCATCCATATGATGGATAGACTTATCCATTCACACATATACCATTTGTAAGGAGGATTAAGTAGTGTACTTAATAGAAAAATTTCACTTGCAGTGAAATAGAGTATCTTCAAGTAGTTGAATATCTAATAGCTGAGAATAATATTTTAGGTAATACACGGATGCTTCTTTAGGGGTCAATGTCACAAAGCCTCATGGAGCTGATCACAGGCAGAACCCAAACTGACAATATCATACCAAGATGATGTAGGCCATAGAAATCTGAAGGATATTTATTAGAGCCTAAAGGAAATTGACCATATTCTATGCTCCAATTTTCCTTGGAAAAGTGTGTTTGTTAAAGTGTCATCACACACAGCTCTAGATGGTTGTGTTAGGCCTGGGGCCCTTTAATTAAATGTTTCCTCAGAATATTTCCTGGTGATCTTCTGAGCTGGCTGTTTTATTTACTCTCTAGCATCTGGAAAGTGTCACTGAACATCCTTTATCTGGTGCATTTTTGATGAGTATGATATTGCTATTTCTACATGGGATTTGTAAATTCCTTTGAGGAATTCAGGGGTCCATGGAGAGGAGGAGATGACAGTGAGCTCCTTCCTGTATTTAATCTAGCCATCCCCCAATCTCACAGAGACCAGTGTAAAGCTGTACCTATAAAAGCTGATTTGCCAAGTGTTTTTGCTCTGAAGGGACATCACCTATTTTTAGCAACAAAGAAGTGTTAGGAAGGGGAGGGAGGCATACCTCAGAAGGATAGATCTGAAATGAAGCCCAGAATGCTGAAGAGAGTACAGCCAGATGCAGGGGTGTCTGGTGAAAGGTTGCCTGCCCGGGAGAGTGCAGATCTGAGGTTCTGGAGGGTAGTAGGAAAGCCTCCATTAAGAGTTCTGTATGCAGAGTTTAGGGAATGTTATAAAAGAGTTCCTTAATACAATAGAATAAGGGAAATCAAGACATGGCAAACTGAACAGGCTGCGTAATTTGTTCAGTCATCTATATTTTAAAAAATTTTTAAATTGAGATAAACTATCAACACATTAATTAAGCAACCATACTTGTACAAAGCATTCTTCAAGGAAATGTATGCAATGGGTGGGAGGATGGTGTTTGAAATATACTAGGTAAAGTACATGTTGTCCAAAAAAATACAGGGCATTGGGTCTTAAAAACTATGAGGTGCTGTCTATTATTCTATTGAGTCTTTAAAGCAAGTATTAGAAAGTACAGCAATCCCTATTTGACCCAAGGGGAAGTGCCTCTTCCCTTCCATAAGGAGTAATGCTGTGGTTTAAGCCAATTATGGTAAGGCCAATTCTCTTGTTTTATTAACTTTGTGGTAGGATAGGAACCAGTTCAAGCCAGTGACATATAAAAGTCTGCTGACAGGCTTCAAGAAATGTTTCTCAGCCTTAAGAGAGAACCACTGAAAGAGGTAGCCTTTATTTTTTTTTCTTTTTGTCTCTAGGCATTGCTGTGCTTGGAACGGGTGCTTAAAAGTACCACAGGCATCTAGTGACTATAAACAGAGTCAACCTGAAGGGAAATCGAATTTTCTGAAAATGACAAAGCAAAGAGATAAAAGGACTGTGGGTTTTTGATGATCTTTGTCGAGTTGCTGAAAAACCTTCTCTACTTTCTGAATTCCTGCTAGATGATGTTATAATGGTCCTTGTATCAGCCAGTGTGAATTAAAGTCTTTGGTAATGGTATCCTCACTGATAACAGAACATGTGCAGATGTGTGGGGCTCAGAAAGGTTACAGGGCACTTAGAAATCACAAATAGTTCAACATGACTGAAATGTAGGACATTGGAGTGTTGGGTGATGGCTAGAGATAAAAGGAAATAGTGTGCAGGGCTCAGATTACAAGGGCCTTATGTTATGATCAGATATTTGTATTTTATTTTGTAAAGAATAAGGAGATATTGAAAAGTTTTAAGCAAAGCAATGGTACATTTAGATTTGCAATGTAGAAACGTTTCTCTGACTACAGGGTGGAAGATTGAAGAGGTCGAGATACCAGAGGGCAAGATGCCAAGGTCACTCACTCAGGAGCAAGTGGAGTCCATGCAGGGTCGGGTCTTCCCCCCATTATTACTCCATTTCCTCTTGGAAGGACAGAAGGGAAGACAAGATATGCAAGGTGGAAAATTAAAGGGGCAGACAGTAAATACTTTAGAATTTCATGAAAGAATAGTGTGTTGGGGATCATGCAGGATTTCAAAGTGCAGACTGGCTTTGAGCTGAAAAGTGAAAAACTTGGAAACTTGTGGGGTTGAGTGGAGCATAAAACAATACAGGGGATGGATAATTGAACCGAATTGGAGGGGTTTTTGGGGGCGGGGTGGGGTGAGGTAAAACTAGAATGGTCACTTGCAACAAAAATGGCAGAGAAAAGAAATTAATCTTTATCCTGGTCCTACCACTCGTCAGTTATGGAACACTAGTCTTGATAAATTTTGGTTTCCTATTTGTTAAACTGGGATTACAAACATATACTTTATTAACACCACTAAGTGATATACGAACAGCATGTACCCCCGATGTTATGTAATGGGAAAAACACCTTCACTTTGAGGTATTCTTCCCAACAGCCCAGATCCCCAGTCTAATCATGGGGAAAATATCAGACAAATACAAACTAAGGAATACTCTACAAAATATTTGACCGAGACTCTTCAAAATTTTCCAGGCCATAAAATGAAACAAACCACAACCAACACAACAAAACAAATAAACAAACAAAAAACAAGGAAAAACTAAGAAACTGTCACAGGCCAGAGGAGATTAAGGAGACATGACAACTAAATGTAGAATCCTAGAAGATAAAAAAAGACATTAGTGAAAACACCGGTGGAATATGAATAAAATTTAGACTTTAACTAACAGTATTGTACTGTAGGTTTATTAATTCTGACAAACTCATCACAGAAATGTTGTAAGAAAATAACAATATAGATAAAAGAATACAGGAAGGCTGTGTTATCAGTGTTCTCTTTGTAACTTTTCCATAAATCGAACAGACCTCCAAGATAGAAAGCCTTTTTACAACAACATGTACTTCACTGAGTTGTTTTGAGAACTGAATGAAGGGACATGTTTATATAAAAGAGCTAGTTCAGTGCCTGATATATATTAGGGTCTCAGCTGTTCATTCTCTTTACCCTTTCTCCATAAACTAGTGATTCTCAAATTTAGGGTGTGTAAAAATTCCTTGGAAGTGTTTTAATAAAAAATGCAAACAAATGCCAGGGCCTCAACCTCAGATTTTGATTTAGTCTATGTGAAATAGGGCCCAGCAAGAACTTTTATAGATGTCTTCCAGAGGTCTTAATAATGCAAGTGACCCGTGACCATGCTTTGAGAACTGCTGCTATAGACTGTGGGGATCCTTGAGGGAGAACTGTGTAGATGAAGAAAATAATGAGATAATAATACCTGCCCTACTTACCTCAGTGGCTTGAAGGGAAAAAATAGGGGAAACATAGAAGCCAGCACTTTGCAAACTGTAAATTACAATTTAAATCATTACAGATTAGTTGGGAATGAAAGCGAGGTCTGATTACGTAGACATTTGACAATAACAGCAGTGAGGTTGAAATCTAATTTTTATCCATTTCAGCCACCTAAAAATGTTCAACTGCTTTTGCCACTTAAGCTCTCAGATGACCCACAGGCAAAGGCTCAGTTCAACCCCTTCAATTACAGATGAGTTAACTGAAGCTGAGAGAAGAGGCATGACTGGTTCAAGGTCACAGAGCTAGTAACTAATAGGATGAGATCAGAACCTTCTCTTGCAAGCTTCAGTCCAAGTGTCCTTTCTACTTCCACACCATCACTGGATGCCTCACTCAGAGCCTCAGCCCTTTCATAAGGGCTCTGGAGAAAGGGAAAGATGTCAGACTTATTAAGGAGGATGCCAGGAGTTTTTTTTTTGTTTTTTTTTTAACCTTAAACCTGCAGGCAGGTCTGTTCTTGACTCACCATGCTGTGGTACAACAGTTTTCATTTCAGCTAGATAGAGTAAAAAAAAGGGATCAACTGAACAGGAAAATGGCTTTTTCTGGACAATCTTCAATCATCCTCAGCTTCCACATCCTCAGCCATGTCAATAATGTGTCACCAACCTGAAAAATCTCACCAGGCCTTCAGAAAGCTGACTGTAAAATCAGCCACACCTCTTTGACCTGGCTCAGCTTAACTATACTGCCAATAAAATGTATTGCTTGTAACTACGCTATTCTGAGGTGGTGTATAACCCAAGTGCTACTTCTGAGAAGAAGAGAATCCAAGGCATGGCACTTTGTGTTTTCCCTAAAGCTCTCTATATAAGTGGAACTGGGTTTAAATTAAGGGCAGCCTGGGCTGGGGATATAGCTTAGTGGTAGAGAGCTTGAATTCAGGGCAAGCCCTGGGTTCAATCTCCAGCAATGGAAAAATAAATTAAGGACAACCTTGAAAGGGAAAGTCATAGCAAGGTAGTGCAGTGTTTGTTAGGTGACCAACCCTATCTATAAAAATATACCCTCTCTTAGTCATATCTTAGGGGGTTAGTCAACTTACTGTCACTGTGACAGAAAGACCTGACAAGAACAACTTAGAGGAGGAGAAGTTTATGTGGGGCTCATCGTTTCAGAGGTCTTGTCCATGGTTGGCTAACTCCATTGCTCTGGGCCCAAGGTAAGGCAGCACGTCATGACAGAAGACCTTGATAGAGGAAAGATGCTCAGCTCATGGAAGCTAGGATTCAGAGAGAGGGAGAGTAAGAGGAAAGATGCTCAGCTCATGGCAGCTAGGAATCAGAGAGAGGGAGAGTAAGGGGTCAGGGACTCCAGAGAAGATGCATCTATCCAGGGCTCACCCCCAGTGACCCACCTCCTCTAGTCATGCCCCACCTGCTTACATTTGTCACCCAGTCAGTCCATTCAAACTAGGACAGACTGATAAGTTATTGCTCTTATAATCTAATCATTTCATCCCTAAATATTCCTGAATCAACAGAGGAACTTTTGGGGCACACTGCATATCCAAACCATAACACCAGCCATCATCCATTAGGAGGACTCAGGGTGTAACCCAGTTTTAACAAGCAATCTTTCATCTTAGCGAATAAGGCATTAGCAATAAGTTGGTGGGTGAGACTGCTGGAAAGGCTTTGGTTTTCCTTATAACAAGAACTTTCGTAGCCATCTTAAGAGGGTGAAGTATAGACCTTGAGAATGAAAACTATATCCTAAAGAAGTCAGAGCTGCAGCTGGAGCTGGTACTGTACATTCCTCTTCCTAGCTCTGCCTCCAGTGACATCACTATAGTGGGAATATTTACACCATTGGAAACTGGCAAATGTTACATATGGCTTTTCCCCCGGCCTCCTAGAGAGCTGCTTCCTAAACAAAGCAGTATACCACCAGCAGAGCTGAAATTTAGCAGAAACCTGGGTCCTTCATAATCTCCTGTAAAAACTGTACTATCCTTGAATTTTTATCTGCATTAGCCAGTGGTGGAAGGTTTCCTGTAATCTGAATCTGAATGCATTCTTAACTGCTTCAGGCAGCTTGATTGGTTAGAGAAAGGGAGAAGAGTAGGATGCACTGTAATTACTTTGCCTTGATGGAATAAATGGGGGAAATTTTGGCCTAAGCCTCAAGTATATTTTATTTTATTTTGGGGGGTACTGGGAATTGAACTCAGGGGTACTTGACCACTGAGCCACATCCCAGCCCTATTTATTTAGAGACTATGAGTTGCTTATTGCCTTGCTTTTTGCTGAGGCTGGCTTTGAACTTGCGATGCTCCTGTCTCAACCTCCCCAGATGTCGGGATTACAGGTGTGTGCCACCACGTCCGGCTCAAGTATATTTTAAAAGCAATGGTTTAGACCATCAGAATCAGAACTGCAAACTCTCAGGCTTCATCAGACCTGTTGAATCAAAAATTCTATGGGATGGTCCAACAAGATGACAAAAGCTCAAAACTGGAGGGAGATGCAGGACTGAAAACAGAGAAGGTGAAGTTAAAATGTGCATTTTGAAAGGTGAGACCTCAGCTTCTGTTCTTAACTGTTGCCTTTTTTCAGGATGCTATTAGAGGACACTCTCCACCATAATGAGGAAATGACCAACAAAGGGGGGCATGGGGTTCAGGAAACAGAAGAGCGGAGTGGGGAATTCTCAGGATGATGCAGAAGAAAAACCCCAGGGTGGCAGCTGTACATTGGATCTAGAGAGCAACCAGTCCAGACTGGAGGGGGAAGATGGAGGCCTCCAGGAAAATAATCACCTTCTGGGTGTTTTCACCATATGGAAAGTTGAATTGGATTTAAAGGGCATGATAAGGTTGAGCCACTGCAACACACAACAGCATTAACAACATCTCAACAAATTCTAAGGAGGAATACTTGTTAACTCAAAAAAAAAAAGTTGCACAAAAAAGAGAGATAATCGAAGCCAATCACTTAACTGACTAATGAATGATATTTAGATATCCAATTAATATAAACCCTGACTATTGCTTTAATTAAAAACATGGATGTAGGTATGTTGGAGAATGAAGAGAGGAAGATGGATCTAAGTGAGCTAAATCCTCACTCACCAAAAGTATGGTAGTTAATGTTCAGAATCAGTAGTTAATGTTCAGAATCAATGAATTCAAGATACAGCAGGTTAGTCACAGTATTTGGAAATATGAAGACAACCACAAAGAAAAACAGCTAAAATATTAAAAAATCTTTGCCTCTGGGGAGTGGAATGTAGCCCCAGTTTTTTTTGTGTTATTTTTTGAATAGTACATTCCAACAAAAACAAAAACTAAAATCTACCTAATAAGTCTATTAGAAAAAAATGTGTGTGTGTGTGTGTGTGTGTGTGTGTGTGTGTGTATTTAAAGATGTCAACTAGCAAAAGCCAAAAATGAGCAAAGCAAAACACTCCAAACTGCACCCCAATCAACCTAACATTTCACTTGGTTCAAGACATTTTGCATTTGCTTCCCATCTAATCTTGAAGAAAATCAGGGAGGTGATATTTTCACATAGTCAGACCCAAGAGGTTATACCAGAGTCAGTTCTCCATGAAGATGATATGCTACTTTCTTTTGGGGTGAAAACATGGATAGACATTGGGCTGTAAGCTTGAGAGCATACCATCCTCTTTCTCCTTTAAAGTACTGGGGAGTTTTTATGTTTTCCCCTCAAACTTGTGATATTTTGTGGCAGTTCATACTAGGATTCTTGATATCTCAAGAGGTTAGTGTCATAAACAACTGAACATATGTGTTTCTAGCAGTTCTTATTATTCAGAAGATAGCAACACATTTTATTAATTCATATTTATTTATACTCATGGTAAACACAATTAACTCTCTTAGATTCAACACTTAATTTGTACAAATGTCAATGCAAGAAAGTCACATGGCAGGTTATTAAATTCGGGCTAATTCCATCTCAGTGCTTTCTTGTATATAAATCCCCCACACACGACATTGCTTCTCATGTTTGCAGTGAAAACAGCTCTCATAACTGAGTAAATGTTTCAGTGAAATATCCAACTGTGACCACATTTAATACATTTATTTAAAGCACTTTTGTTTTCAGTGTCATGAAATGCAGTTTTCGGGGTGGAACTGTCAACTTGTGTTATACTTGTCCTCATTGTTCACCGTTAAGTATTTATCTGGTACTTTTCTTTGATGAGCCCTTTGGCATTTTACTTTTCTCACATCTAGACGTTCCTTTTCTTCTTTATTCTCTGACTTCTTTTCTCTTACAGCCCCATTTCAATCTCCTACTCTGTGTGAGTTTCTGCTATTAGTATTTTTCTATAATTTGCAGAGTTCTTAACATTTTAACAAGCTTTGCCTTTCTTCAAGAATTTTAAATATTTTAGTAGTTAGCTAAATATTGACACTACCTGAATTTTTGATATATGTAAAATTAGTGGAAATACTTTTGAGCACTCTTTTGAGTTTACCTAAGTGATATATTTTAGCAATACCTGATAGAAATTCTAAGCTGATTTTTAAAGATTAGGTAAATAAAGGAGACAAAAACAATTCTTATAAATAGTTACTTTTTACTTGTCACTTGTCAATGCAGTGTTTGTAAATTAACAGTCATGGATTTTTCACCTGAATACTAAGTGCTGGCATAGTCTGGAATGAATGTGTGAAAACCATCTCAGATGATTTCCTGAGAATTAGATGGATAAATGGGGAAAAGAGAGTAGATACACAAGTAAAAAGATGGATAGATAAATTATTGCCAGCTGTGACTTTCCCCCAAAGTGTTCCGAGTTACCCTGTCAGTGATGTGGAAGGTGAACAATGCTAGAAAACTAAGTTCCTTACTTTACACATTCTATAGGTGTGTAATATTTCAGAAAAATAAAACATTAGAAAATGGGGACTTACAAATAGATTTCTTTTTGTTTTATTTTAATTTTTCCCACATTTTTTATGGGTGCATTATAGTTGTACAAAATGGACAAATAAATTAAAAAAATAATAATTTATTTACAAAAAGATTTTCCCAGGTTCCTCATTTGAGGAACCTTAAATAAGGTTGCCTTAAATAAGGCAAGTCAATCCTGTCTGTGTGTTTTCATTTGGGATTAATATATTTTGTGTTCCCTAAGTTGATGACTGCTGGTAAGTCCAGGGGTCAAGTAGAATACAAACTGAATCTAAAAATACATATTTTTAGAGGTGCTCAGTACAATGTTTTATCAAAGATTGGGCCAAGTTTCTACCTGACAATAGGTCTCTGGTAAGGAAACAGTGCAACATTACTGGGTGTTTTATCCATGAAATTTAAAAACAAATGTGTATTTTACTATTAACCATTAGTTTTTTAAATATGAAGAAATAGTCTGAGAATATGACAAAACAAAAGTCAACAAGCCCTTCACCTAATTTTAATAACTATTTAAATGCTGCCATATTTCCCCTATAAAATGTTATAGGATGGCCCCAAGCCATATTCCTCCCTTCCTCCCCATAAGTGATCACTGTCCTCACATTGGTGTGTGTGATTATGCAGATTTTGTAAATGTTCCAGTTGTGCTTGAAAAAGAATGCGAGTTCTCTAATTGTTGGATGCAGTTTTCTATATAATTATTGTCACTGCTTCAAGTCTGTTAATTGTGTTGTAAAATCATTTATAGCTTCACTTATTTTTGGTCTTTTGATCCATTCATTACAAGGAGAGGCATGTTAAAGAAAACTTTGGTTTTTGCTTTTTCTGTATACATTTTATGGTTGTGTTGCTCAGTTTATATACATTCAGAATTATTATGTCTTTTGGCGAATTACTCTTTTGCAATTATATTTTCCTAATGATACTGGTTTTCCCCATTGTGTATTTTTTGCTTGATATTAATATAAATTTTCTTTGGTTAACATTTGTCTATTCTATATTTAATTGTCATTTATTCTTAAACTTTTTGTGTCTTTAAGGTTTAATTGTGAATCGGCATAAAGTTGGACTTCAGGAGTCTTATATGCCCACTACTGAAGTTCTTTCTTTCTTTTTTATTTTTTTAATATTCATAAAGTGAGATATTGTGGTGATGTTTTATTAGCTTTTTACCTTCTTTTTGTTTCTTATACCTCATTCTTTGTTCTGGGTTCAATTTCCTTTTTTCTGAAGTACTCCCTCAGGTAGTTCTTTCAGGCAGGGATCTGGATGGCTTGTTGCTCACAGAAGAGTTTTCACTATTCAGAAAACAACCGCCTTGCTGCTTTGCTGAACTGGTTGGTGGAGTTTCCTAGTTGGTAATGATAGTTGCCACAGTCTGAGCATCTCTTCAAGGGCCTTGGCTTTATATGGAACCCTCAGTTCTAGCTCTCCTCCTCCTCCTTTTCTAAAGTGGCATTTGCTGCCTTGTGTGGGTGGTGGATTCCGGTTCCCAGGTTCTAGGACCTGTTCTAGGTATGATAACATTTCCCCAAGCTGCTCCCGATGCTCTGGCTTTGTGTCACTAATGTATTCCAGTCACCTGGGGGAACTCTCACTTTCTTTTAAGCTTGGCTGAGTGTTAGATTATCTTATTTTATTTTTTATTTGTTCCAATTAGTTATACATGACAATAGAAGCACTTTGATACATCATACATAGACGGAGTACAATTTCTCATTTTTCTGGTTGTACATGGTGTAGAATCACACCAATTGTATAGTTATATATGCACATAGGGTCCTAATGTCTGATTCATTCTACTACCTTTTCTACCCCAAACCCTCCCCTCCCCTCACTCCCCTTTACCTAATCTAAAATAACTCCATTCTTCTCTAGACTCCAGCCTTCAGCCTCCTTATTGTGAATTAGCATCTGCATATCAGAGAAAACATTCAGCCTTTGGTTTGGGGATTGGCTTATCTCTCTCTCTCTCTCTCTCTCTCTCTCTCTCTCTCTCTCTCTCTCTCTGTGTGTGTGTAGGGGGTAGGGGATGGGTAATATTTTACCTGCTAGTTACATATGTTTGGAGTAAGAAACACTTTTATATCTAGAGCATCATGTTTAGAATTGGAATTCAAAACTTCTTTTTGCAACACAGTTGTCTTTATTCTGAATATGACTTCCAGTTGCTCTCTACCTTTGGCCATATTTAGAAGATTAAATAGTTGGATATTATTATTTCGTAATTCTATTTTCTTTTTTTGGTATTGAGGATTGAACCCAGGGGTACTCAACCACTGAGCCACATCCCCATCCCTTTTTATTTTATTTTAAAAAAATATTTATTTTTTAGTTGTAGTTGAACATAACATCTATTTTGTTTATTTATTTTTATGTGGTGCTGAGGATTGAACCCAGAGCCTCGCACTCTACTGCTGAGCCACAACCCCAGCCCCTCCCCACTCCTTTTTAATATTTTGTTTAGAGACAGGGTCTCACTGTATCGCTAAGTTTTTGCTGAGGCTGGCTTTGAACTCATGATCCTCATGCTTCAGCCTCCTGAGTCGCTGGGATTACAGGCGTGTGCAATAGCACCTGACTCATAATTCTATTTTCTCTATTTTGCAAGTGAAACACCTTTTGAATGTATAAGTATTGACCCAGTTTTGCTGATGGCCTAGAGTTCTCCTTCCCCCTATCTACCCCATGGGCTTCCTGACATACCTTCCCACTACCTTCCTATCACCTACCTTGTCTTAGGTCCTTCTCCTCTTAACTGGCTAGTGATACAGTGAACATGAAATTTAATGGCTGAACATGGCCCCAAAAGTTCACCTCTTTAAACTGATTGTGTCTTGGTAGGGGATTTGGAGATACAAAGAACAAGTTGATCTGTGACATTACAGAAGGCCATTATGAAAGACATTTTGGAGACTGTATTAGCTTTCTGTTGTAATATCAAATACCTGATATAACAACTTATAAAGAGAAAAGGTTATTTTGGCTCACAGTTTTGGAGGTTTCAGTCCATAGTTTTGGGTCTGTGGCAGGGTGCATGGCAGGAGCTGTGGCAGAGCAAAACTGCTCCTCTCATGAGTCAGAGAGCAATGAATGAATGAAGAAGAGGCCTTGGTCACACAAACCCTTCAAGGGCATGCCCCAGTGACCTAAGGATCTTACACTAGACCCCAAATTTTAAAGATTCTACCACTTCCCAGTAGAACCACTGTGGGGTCCAAATATCTAACAAATGGGTCTTTGGAGAACACTTAAGATCTGAATTATAGCAAGAGCCAATAGTCCACCCAGTATTCTCTTCTGGTGCCCTTAGATCACATTGTCTTAGAAATGCTGTCTTTGCTATTTCTATTTAGAAGTATCTGCATCCTTCAAACAACTCTGTGTCAACTCTTAAGGAGTAAAAACTCAAAAGGGAAACAAAAGGGAAGTAATCATTTTCCTAAAATGAAAACTGTGCTCTAATCTTTTCCTTCATTCTTTCTCAAACACATACACACACACACACACACACACACACACACACATACCACACATAAAACAAAACCCATCATACAAAACAATCCATCACCACAAAAATATCTTAACAAATAACTTCTGTCCTAGCATCACAATGTGGGGAAAATTATAGTTCAAATGTAGAATAATATCTAGACCACTTGCAGCAGAGCACTAGTAAGATGCAAAGAGAAGAAATAACAGAAGCTGCATCTTACTGTGTGAATGGCTAGGTGAAATAACGTGGGCTCTATTGAATCTGCACATCTAAGCCTAATGGGAAATTAATAACTCAAGCTGTGCACTGTCATCCCCAGGAGTTCATCATGTGAAGGAATGAAGATGTTCAACTGAAAACCTTCACACTCATGCCAGAATATGTTCCCAGCTGTATAAATGCTGGACTCAGCTACTAGTTCTTAGAAATTAGGTAGCTCATTGAAAATTCAGGCTCCAGCCAGATACTATATCCGGGCTCAGATGTTAAAACAGTCTCTCCTGCTCATCAAGCTGTGGCACAGCTGGAGGAATAGTCCTGGCTTCTCACTTAATTCTCAATGAGACCTTCTTTTCCCACTGTTGTGCTGTGGCATTAAAAAATCTAACTCCTCCATATATCTTGTAAGACATCCCTTCATGGGGCAGACGAGAGTAAGAGATTACCTATTTTGGTCTGTAAAATTATATTTAGAGCATTAGATAATAAGTATCCCAGTAAAGTCGGTAGAGGACAGTCAGATTATTTGGAATAATAATTGATAGGTAAGGAATGAGAGACAGGTGGTACATGATATGAATTGCTGAACAGTTTTGGGAGAAAGAGTTTATTTTCAAATGACTCCAATAATACTGTTAATGATAACATAACAGGAAGGAGTTGATATTTATAAATGGGCAAACATAATTTCAAATTGGCACATTTGTCATTTAGAAGCAATCTTTGTATTAAAGTCCTTCAGTCTCGATCCCTAGAAGAAAATATTTTTAACAGTTCGTTGTGTATCTTTTTGGGAGTTTGTAATGAACATATAAGCACATTTAAGCATATTTTATATGTTTTGCATAAAGAAGTAAGGCAAGTTATACCATGAAAATCTTTTCATATCAGCTCATATAGAACTTTTTTCTTTTTAGCAGTTTCAGAATATTGTGGGAAGTACATGAATATACCCAATTAGTCTTCTAATGATGGATATTCAGGTTGTTTACAAATTCCTATCTTTAATTTTTTACAAAGCATTCTGAAAAAATAAACTACTGTTCTTGTGACATTTTGTACAAATGCAAGTAGACATGAAATTCCCAGAAAACTGAATTGCTGGATTAAAAGTTATGCACATTTTATATTTTGATAGATGTTGCCACATTTCCATCCAAATGATAAATTCCTTGGGTAGAACTGCTGGGTTGAGTGGTCTATGTATTTCATTCAGAAATGTACCAATTTAAATTACTGCCAGAATGGCAAACTAGATAATCTGAAAGTCCTTACCCAAGAGACACCTAAAATATTAAACAATATATAATGAATATTTCATATGTAGAATTAGGCTCACAAAAAAGTAAGGCAAATCCCTGGGATTAAAAAATGATGAAGCAGCTGAAAAGCAATCAGAGAAGCAGACATTAAAAACACCGGTGTCATGGGGGCATTTAGGGTTCCAGATATCAAGATGCTTGCTGTTTAATAACCATAGGAAGATAAGATGTTGGATCCAGCACCGTGGAGTGTGGAACCAAGACCCTCACATGCAACAAGAATCTGCAGGGCACATACCTGTCATGAAAAGATGAGCTAGAAAAAGATAACCAGCAAAAGGAGACAATTAAGTGTGACCTTAGTGATCTGGATTGGCCTAAGCATACAGTATGAAAAAAGTATTTTCCGAGAACTTATAACTACAGACCCTTCCCTCAAGGGGCTAGTAATTCCAAAATATACTGTCTTGGGGCATCTTGGGTGCTTAATAAAGATAAATGCAAATCTTTCCAGAGACTCATGTCTTCAATCCAGCCTGTATAAGATTCCTCTGGGTATATGTTTGATTGGACATAAACTTATAATTCAAAACTGTATATCATAAAGAAACAAATTTGATGCATAAATGTAAGCAGAAAAAAATAGCAGTATTAAACCTCCTGAATTTTCAGATAATCGAGTAATCAAATAAGGAAAATAAAGTGAATTTTACATTTTTAAAAATGTTTAAGGAAATGTTATCATAAGATATAACTAGTAATACACATATAAATAAGACATGACAGAGTTTAAAAAACAAAGTAGGACTTCCACAAATAAAAAATATGATGATCAAATTTTAGAATGCACTAGAAAAGTTAAAGAAACAGATTAGGCTCTGCTGTAAAAAAAGCAAACTGAGAAAAACTGAGGGAACCCAAATTACAGCATTAAGTTACAAGGACAGAAAATATGAATGACATGGAATATGTGAGCAAGGATGACATTCTAGGTGTAGAAAAGGTAATGGGAGGAAGTGATAATATTTGAAGAGATAATTGGTAAGATTTTCCAGAATAGACAAAAGTTATGAAACTTTAACAAAATAAATCCCAAATTTCCTCATTGAATGTTAGCACACATAACATTTTAATGAAATTTAACTATATTTTCCAAAACAAAAAAGTTAGCAAAAAGAGTGATATTGTTTTATATTTTTGCAAATGTCCTTAATGTCTGACTTAACACAATACAGCTGGATTCTCATAGCTGCTTCTGCATTCAATCTGTTCCAATATTGCATGTCATGTAGCCTCTGGAAAAACTCCAACTTGCAAGAGAATGAGAATGAAAAAGACGAATTATGTCTCAGTTTTGTTGTAAATATAGTTTTGACTTTGTGAGACTCCTGAAAAAGTCTCCCATTTCCTCAAGGGTCTATAGACCACACTTTGAGAAATGCTGGTTAAGAGTAGATTTCCTATTATGGGTCATGGTTGGTAGAATGGGTGTTACAAACAAACATTCTACTTTCTCTTTCTCTGTATGTGTCTCCACGTATGTGTTATGTGAATCAGGATTTTTCAGGAAATCAGAATACAATAACATACCTTTAGATCTGAAACAAGATATGAGGGATTAATTTCATCTCTCTTCCAGGATGCAGAGAGTTCTTCAGGGTCCTGCAATGTCATCTCGGTGGTGAACATCAACAACATTTTGTTAGTATGTGCAGAAGTCTTGAGTCTTACTAGGTATTTTGTTCAATAAGAAGGTAGGTAACTACTTGTTACATTACTATGACAAAGAGGAATACGATTTCATAGTATGTAATCGTAAAACTGCCCTAGAAGTGAAAGACAAAATCATCTACCAGGAGACTGACACATTGAGTTTTGTTTTCTAGTTTGCTTTTAGAACCCACACTTTTCAGAATCATAAGGAAATTGATGTTAACAATTGATCCAGTTTCTTCTTACTCAGTTTCTGACTGAAGAGAATCAGAGAATATTTTAATTGCTGGGGAAAAGTATACAGCTTGAGTTAAATTTTACCATTAAACTTCCTTTAATTAATCTGCAGCTGATGTTTTTCATTCCCACTTTTATATCATTAAAGAGATGGCTCCCGTCTGAGTCTGTTAAGGGATTAGATTTCTTGTACTCGATTGATCTCACCCACATTGAGCAAATGTGACCCATATGTTTTTCTATCTTATTTATCTCATTACATAAAAATCTCAGATGCAAGACATTATTTCAAGTAGTGCCCAGAAGGACAGTTGTAATAACCCATTAGATCGCAGGCATCTCAATTTCTACAAAAAAAGATTAACATTCCGTCTTAATAGTTACTGTGAATCCATAGGGTGAATCCATAGGGCTTAATCTCAGTTCCTTTCTGATGAAACACAGGTAATAGAAGATTAGCTGGCCAACATTCAACATGGGACACCCTGTGACATGCAAAATAGCATTGCAAAAAGGATATGATTCAAAAGGATGTTCCAGGAGGATCACACTTGTTACACAAACATGTGCTGATTTCCTCCTGGGTCCTGGGTAGCAAAGACAGATCAGAAAGAAAGCTTCCTCTCAGAGCCTGATAGAGGAAACAGATCTAGGATGAGACTTGTAATGAAGATATGTATGGGAATTTATGGCAAAGAGGAGTAAGGCATTTTGTATATGGAATCACAAAAGGCTTCCCTTTGAGCTGGTCTTGAGGAATAAGGGGAAATTTTCTAGGCAGTCAAGGAGGCTAAGGATGTTCTGGGCAGAAAAGAAACACATTTATGCTTGGCATGTTCAGACTGGCAAGTAATTCAGCTGGGCAAATCTGGAGTGAGGGGTGAAGAGGGAGCGCAGTTGAAGATGGTGTTGCAGAAATCAGTTCACCAAGGGTCTGCAACCCCTTTAGGAAACTCACACTTTAATTTATCACAAAGATCTCTGGTTTTTCAGTTATGCTCTAGAACACCAGAGAATTCACAGAGGTGCCGTGTATTATGCTCAATACTTAAATCATAGCCCAGACAAAGCTTGTTTCTCAGGGCAGAAAATATTCCTTTTGAAGAAGTTAGAAATTCACAGCTACAGGTGATGAGGAACCATGGTAAGGTGGCAAACAGGAGAGCGATATGATCAGATTTGCTTCTTAGTAATCTCACTCTGGTTGCAGTTTGGACCGCACTTAAGAGAACAGAGAGACTGGCTAGAAAACGAAAAGTACAAAATCAATAGGACTCGAGGTGCATTGAATGTGGAGGTGAAGACAAGTTGTCCTGGGGTAAATCCCAGGTTTCTGATTTAAATGAAGGTGTCTACCATGTAAGAGTTGGGGGATGGAAAACCTCTGGAGCTGTCAACATTTAGAAAAAGGAAGAGGCAGTGATGGAGGGCCTGGGGAGAGGGGAGGGGAAGAGAAAAAGAAAGCAGGCATGAGCAGGAAAGCCTTATACCCAAGTTCCAGGACGGCAGTCCTCAGTAGTGACCAGTGATTCAGAGAGACCATGTCAGCTAAACCAAGAAGTCTTCACTTAATTTGGCAAAAGGAGAGGCTGGAGTGACTTCAGCAGGATCAGTTTCAGTGGAAGCCAGATTGCAGTGGGCAGAGAAGTGAGTAAGAGGCGAGGAACTGGAGACGGTGAGAATAGAGATGCCTTTAGGAGCATGGCTGAGAGGCAGAAAGAGAGAGCAAACGCCACCCGAGAAAACGCCTGAGTGGGAGGCATGAGCTTATCAATATGCATAGGAGAGGAATCCAGGAGGACAGAGAGTTGAAGATAATTGTGTGTGTGTGTGTGTGTGTGTGTGTGTGTGTACACGCGCTTGTGTGCGCTTGCCCGCGCGTGCACTGAAAGAGGTCCCTGAAGAGGTGAGGCGAGGGGGAACCAGGCTCCAGCACAAGTCTCTACCAAGAAACCCTAAATGCATGAGAATTTAATGGGAATGTATTTAGCACCATATGTGTACATGCCTCTCTGCATATACAGCTATTCGGGATGTTTTGGAGGGACAAATTTATTGATAAAAGTTTGAAATTTATTTTATCAGGATACTGGAGGATTTGGGATATCAAGAAACTGTGGACTCTAAATCTTGTCTTATTTATTCATTTTCTCTACTTAGGACATTTGAAATTTCTGAAAAACAAAGCTACCTTTGAATCTGACACCCTAATTATCTGCTCTGGAGTGCTCAATAATACATACTTATATTTGGAGCCATCTGAAGTGACTTCCCTTTCTCAAAGGTCTGGATGTAGTGATGCGACCCTGTAATTTCAGTGACCAAACTTGGGATGCTGAGGCAGGAGGATCACAGGTCGGAGGCCAGCTGGGGCAGCTGAGCATGATGGTGTCTTGAAAGGAAAAATAAAAAGGGCTGGGGATATAGTTCAGTTGTAGAGTGGTAGAGCAGTAGAGTGCTCCTGAGTTCAATCCCCAGTACTGCCCAAACCAAACCAAAAAAAAAAAAAAAAAAAAAAAAAAAAAAAAAAAACAAAAAACCAACCAAAGGAAAAAACTTCCCCCTTTAACCTTTTTTTTTTTTCCCTCTTTATCTTTTTTGGCTCTAAGTTTTCATGAGTTCCAAAGTTCTAAGTTTTCCATGGATGTAAAAATGTACTTTACAGCATTCAACAGTGATTTTTTTTATTTGTCAACCAGGATTCAAGTTCTTAGATGAAACTTGATTTTTCTGTTCCACAGCTGGATTTTATTAGAGATGCTAGTGACCCTCTGAGATGAACCAGATGTGTGGAGTTATTAGCCTTAGGAACAACTTTAAAAAAGAAATGGCATCATATTCTCAAAATATTTTTTTTTTTGTTCTAGTCTGCCTTCAGGGCTGGTATTGAGGGGTGGGAATGAGAAGGTTTGACAAGTAACTGGAGATTGGAGGGTTTTAAAAGCAGGTATTTATTCTAGCATTTGCAATACTTGCCAGTGTCCCACTACCCATTAGGTTCTCATTCTGTAGAAATAGAGTGATAACAGTATCCACAGGTGGTTCATAGGGGACATAGTACCTGTTAGCAATTAAGAAGAAGTTCAATTTAATGTCATAAAATGTTGTTGGCAGTTTGGCTTGTTAAAGTATGAAATGGTCCCTGGGGAGAGATTCACTTGGCACAAGCTCTCTGGCCACAGTATTTATTAGTGATTACGAGAGTCAGGCTAGGTCTTCCAGACAGGGACAATTGTGGTTCCTATAGCATTTTATAGGTTTTGACATTGATTTTGGGAAGGAGACATATAAATCTGACTCAATTTACCACAAGAAACATGTTTCTGGTTTACTCAATTCTCCAACTCTCTCTCCATCCCTGGGAACTTCTCCTGAAATGTATCATTGAAATTTCTGGTCTGTATTCACTGATTTTTATGGTGCTAGTAATTGTTGATTTAACTTCTGCTATTCTACCTTTCTTGTTACCTGTTTTGGTTTGTATCTTTCTACAAACATATAGAATATCTTTTCTATAAACAGTATCCAACTGCTAGATTGTCAAAAAAAAGTTGATAAGAGTAGGCTTTGCTACATACTGTGAAAGGAGCTAATCAAAGCAGCTTTTTAATTGCTATAGTAATGATTTAGATGTGCAAAAAAATACTCCAGTTAAATTTGCATGACTAATTAATTAAGCAAAGCTCACAATTGACAAACATAATTAGCACATCCAAAATTGAAACCACATCCTGGCCCTCTTAACTTGAAGCCAAAAAGACAATGTGAACTGCTCAAAACTCCCTTTTTTCCACTCTCTGTGGGTCTTGATGCCAATCCTTATATTTAAGTTTGTTATACATGCAACATAGTTAATTGCAAACATTCCTAAGTATCTTTTTTTTATAACAGAGAATTCTCATGAGTCTTGGCTTATTTGTTCAGTCTTTTAGCAGCTAAATTTCATCTAATAGAGTAGAAATCTCAAACAGAGGAAAGGAAATCTCTTTCTTTCTGTCTCTGTCTCTGTCTCTTATATGTTATCCCCTATATATCTTTTATATATTCATCTATGTTTCTATAAATTGTTGTAAGGTCAGTTTTTATGGTGCATAAATATTTTATGTGTGAAAGTGGTTTGATGTAGAGACATGTAAAACCATATAATGGCAGATCAGGTAACCATGGAGCTCTACAAGTAGAAACACGTGCAACTTTCTATGGCAAATCATTAAGATACTGAAGTAATTCAGAATCTCCTGGAGTCCTTGCTGATCCAAAGCCATTCTGGGACTGAGAAAGTAGGGAATATATCCTTCCTCCAACTCTCTTCTGCTCATCCACCTTGTGACACACTTTGTCACTTGTCTATCAAAGTAGAATTGTATTCAGAGTCACAAGGGGGGAAAGTCGCTTCCCCTGTAGCCTAGTTATCCTTTCTCCTTTCATATAGCAAAGGGACTGGAACAAACCCCAGTGTCTAGATCAGGTACCTATTCTGCTCCTCATGGCAAGTTTTACTCCTTGAATGGAACTAAAACCAAGTTGTCCTTTGGAAGCAATCACAGCATGTGTGTGGCAAACCTCTCCAACATGCAAATTGACTCTTGATGCAAACTAAACTCTCAGGTTCCACCTACCAGTGCAACACAATTCATACATTCATTGAATGAGTGCTTATCAAGTGCTTGACACCCACAGGCCTTTGACATGTCTGATAACCAGACCTCTGCCACTTACAGAGTTATGCACCTCTGTGTAGGTATACATACAGATCATTCATGTATAAAATTTCAGTTCCTTTAAGTTTCCTTTTAGGGGTAGGTATTCTGATTCTATATAAATAGTAAGAATTTTTCATCCATGACACACAGATAGCAAGCATTATATAGTTGCAATTATGAACACTTCAAATTACAGAACAGTGGTAAGGACAATACTGTGTAATACCTTTGTGTATGACCATCAATCAAGATTTCCAAATGACTTTTGTTATATTTTCTCAGATATTTTACTACCAGAGAAGTAAGGATTTCCTGATAAATCTTTGATCTCTTCTTTTCTCATTTTTCATTTTCCTCTCTCTGTTACTTCCCATGATTCTGTGGTATAACTACCCACTATACCTTTTATATTTTTATTACATGTAGGATATGCATAAAATATATGTAGTATTGTTTATAGCAAAGGGACTGGAACAAATTTAAATTACAAATAAACAATACTGTTTATTGTTTATGTAGAATTAAACAATAAACAGTATTGTTTAATTCTACATAAATGTTATTATGCTGTACATACCATTCTATCACTGTTTTTGAATGTGATCAATTTTAGTGCAATATTCACTTAATTCATTTTTTTAAGAGAGAGAGAGAGAGAGAGAGAGAGAGAGAGAGAGAGAGAGATAATTTTTTAATATTTATTTTTTAGTTTTTGGCAGACACAACATCTTTGTATGTGGTACTGAGGATCGAACCTGGGCAGCACGCATGCCAGGCAAGCGTGCTACCACTTGAGCCACATCCCCAGCCCCTCACTTAATTAATTTTAACTGCTGCTTATTATTTCCTCTTGTGAATATACTTAAATTTTTATTTCCATTTAGAATTTTTTAGAACTTTTTTCCTATTACAAACTTAAGAGGATATCATTAAGAAATATGATACATACTTGGGAGAGAATTTTCCTAAAGCATATATCTAGAAGTAGAATTATTGGACTGAATATTATCCATGTTTTCATATTTATTAGATATTGTTCTTCAGATGGTAAGCTGCTTCTACCAGCAATGTATAAGAGACTTCCATATCTTCACCAATACTTGACATCAGAATTCTAATTTTTTTATTGCTTTTATTTTTTTTAAAATACACAACAGTGGAATGTATTACAATTCTTATTACATATATAGAGCACAGTTTTTCATATCTTTGTATAAAGTATGTTCACACCAATTCATGTCTTTATATATGTACTTTTTTGCATTACAATTCTTATTACACAAATATAACACAAATTTTCATATCTCTGTTTGTATATAAAGTAGGTTGATACCCAATTCGTGTTTTCTTACATGTTCTTTTGGTAATGATGTCCATCACATTCCACCATGCTTGTTAATCCCCTGCCTCTTCCCTTTTCCTCCCTCCCCTCTTCCCATGTTCCCCCTCCCTATGTTTTGCCAACTTGAGCTGATTATAAGGGAGAGTCTGCTGAGTATCTGAAATGCAGCTAGTTTGAGTTGTGATGTAGGTATAACTTACACACCAGATTTAACATGAAAAAAAGAACATATTTCCTTAATAAATTTGGTTGGTTACACATTGAAATGATAATAAGTTGAATATACTAAGTTAAATAAAATGTGTTATTAAAGTAAACTGCTGTTTACTAGAAAAAATTCAAATGCAATTGTAGCTTTCGATACTTTTTTGTACCCAGGGGCACTTACCCACTGAGCCGCATCCCCAATCCTTTTATTTTTTATTTGAGACAGAGTCTCACTAAGTTGAATAAACTGCTGGCTGGCTTTGAACTTGAGATTCTCCTGCCTCAGCCTCCCAAGTTGTTGGGATTACAGGTGTGTGCCACCATACCTGGTTTTCAGTACATTTTTATGGGGCAGCATTGGGATAGAAACTACAGAATTACATTGAATAATCATGATGAAAGTGACTCATACAGTGATTAAATTAGGAAAAAGTGGAACAAGCCTCCTCCCACGTTGTCAAGGTAGGCAGAAAGGAAATTTTCCTGTCTTAGCCTTGGTTCCAAGTGAGTGGGTTGGGGGATAAACAGGGGAAGGTCCAGGGTTACTATCGCTACATCTTATAGATTTTTCTTTTATTACTCCATTATGGTTATACATAATAGTTGGGCTCCTTGTGACAAAATCAGACATGCATGGAATTTGATTTGCTCCATTTAAGTTCCCAGTGCTCCCCCCTTTCCCTTGCCTCCTCCCTTCCCCTATTTTCCTTCCTCTACTGATCTTCCTTTCACTTATTTATTTATGTTTGATTGGTGCTTTATAGATATGCAAAAGGGTATATTCACTGTGGTATATTCATACGTGCACATAGAATAATTTTGTCAGATTCATTCTGTTTTCTCCCCTTTTTCGTCCTTCCTCCTTCTCCCTCAATCTCCATCTTCTGTTCCACTGATCTTCACTTTATCTTTATAATATCTGATCCTTCCTTTCCCCAACTTATTTTGCTCTAGCTACTGCATATGAGTCTAAATATGGCTTATTTTACTTAGTATAATGTTCTCTATTTCCATCCATTTACCAGCAAATGCCATAATTTCATTCTACTTTATGGCTGAGTAAAATTCCATTGTGTATATATACCACATCTATTCATCCTGTGACAGGCATCTGGACTGGTTTCATAACTTGGATATTGTGATCATGCTGCTATAAACATACATCCTATATGTTTTGAAAAAATATTTCCAGAAGTGAGTATTTCCATTGTTATTCAGTTTTAAAATCTTTATAATTTCTCTCTAAGACTCTTGGTTATATAGAAGTACAATTTTCATTTCCAAACATAGGGATGTTTTTATTTTTTCTCTCTGTTCTTATTGATCCTAATTTAATTGTATCTTTATCAGAGTATGCAAATCAAATGCAATTAATTTTAAAAATTTTGTTGAAACTTCCTTTGTGACTTAACAATGAATTTTTGTAAATATACCACATGTACATGAGAAGTATATGTTCTATGGGGGTGTATTGTTCTCAATGTATGCATACAATAGATCATGTTTATTAATTGTATTATCTGATTCTTTGACTTATTTACAGATGTCTGAGAGAGTTGTATTAGATTCTCCCACTTATGAAAGTATATTGATCCAAGCTTCTTTGTGATTCCATCAGTTTTTCATTATGTGTGCTTCAATTGTATTAGTAGATACATTCAATCATGGTTATATTTTCTTGTAGAGTTTTGAAGAATCATTTTAGAGTGAAGCACTTTAGCTCTGTTAATGCTCTTAGCCTTAAATTCCATTTTATCTGCTATTAGTATTGTTCATATATATATATATATATATATATATATATATATTAATGTTTGCCTGATCTTTTTTTTCATCTTTTTATTGTCAAACTTCTGTATTTTTAAGTACATCTCTTGAAAGTAGTATATTGCTGATATTTGCTTCTTTATCCAGAGTTAGAGTAATTTTTTTATTAAGTTTAATCTGTTTCCATTTTATTATGTATGAATAATGACATGGTTGAACTTATTTCTATCATCTTTTATTATTTTCTATTGACCAAGATTTTTACCCCCCGGCTTTTTTACCCTTTCTTGCTTTATTTAGAATTTGTAAATTTTTATTATTTTTTCACCTCCCTTCAAATAGTTTGAAAATTTTTATTGTATTTTTTTCACAATTTTTTTTACATCTTAATATATATATTTTTTCATTTCTCTATTCTCCTTCTGAATATGACAAAGAATTCCAAGAATCTCTTCTTTAATCTGGTTTTGCTGTTACATAGGATTTTAGTTCTACCTGTTCTGAAAGGTACAAAATCAATTGTTATTAATAGCAACTGATACTTAAAAAGATTTATCAACACATTTTTTGTTGTTGTTGATTTCTTTGCTAATTGTATTTTTTATACCCCACTCCTCCCTTCTGGGTTCATTTTTCTTCTTGGTAAAAATATTTTTTTTCATGACCTGCTGCAGCTGGAAAATCATTTGTTTTGCTTCTTATACAATTCTCATTGTTTTCTGGTATCACTGGAAGCTATTTCCCCACTGTTTATTGGTGTCAATTCACCCAAGAGAAGCCTGCTTTTACTCTAATGACTGCTTCTTTATTGGAAATCTGTCTTCTCTCCTGGTAGCATTTAGATTTTCTCTTTATCCCTGCTGTTTTGAATTTTCACTATGGTATGCTTAAATGTGGATTTACTTTGTTTTTCTCTCTGAGCAATTGATGCACACATTCAGTCTGAAGGCTCATGTCTTTCTCCACTCCTCAGCCTGGAAAATGCTTAGCCGTTCTCAGCCATTATTTCTTGTCATGGTGCTTCTCTCCTTCCTCTCTTCTCTGCTTATGGAATGACATGCAATAAATGTGGAAATTTCTCTCTTGCTTTCACATTTTCCAGCCTTTTATCTTTTAATGATATCTTTTCTATAATTACCATCTTTTTCTTCCATTATTACTTTTATCATTTATTATTAATAAAATATAATATTCATACTTTTTATCTTTTAATTTTGAAATGATCTCAAATTTATGTGTGCAAGTTAAAGTACAAGTGATTATGTTTCTCAAATACCCTGAGATTAAATTTCTGAGCTGATGCCTTCTTGGCTCAAAATACTTTGGTGTGTATTTCCTGCACATAAGGGCATTCTCCTTCATAATTGTAATACAACTATCAAATAAGGAAATTAACATTAAAATATTACTATCTAATCCTCAGACCCCATCACACGTTCATGAATGTCCTTTATAGAGAATTGATCCAGTTCAGAAACATGTTGCGTTTAATTGTCAAGTCTCTTCAATCTCCTTCACCGTGGAACAGTTCTTCAGTCTTTGCTTGACTTGAATGGTCTTGATGCTTCTAAAAATTTATAGACCAGTTATTTTCTAGAACATCCCTCAGTTTGGGTCTGTCTAGTGTTTTCTCATGATTGGTTTTAGGTTATGCATTTTGGCAGGAATATCAAAGAATTAATGGTGTGTCCATCATGCCAATGTGTCTCACTTGCGGCTGTGTTGACTTTGATCACAAAGCTAAGACAGTGTCTGCCAAGTTTCTCCACTTAAAAGTTATGATTTTTCCCTTTATAATTAATAAGTACCTTTGGGGGAGATACTTTGAAACTGTGCAAATCTACTGTCTTTCATCATATTTTGCCCAATAATTTTAACATCCATCAATAGCTCTTGCTAGGGCAATTAGTGCTCCAGTGTTTGCCTACTGTTGATTTTTGTACTTTCCTGTATCTACTCTGTACATGTTAGAATTTTGCTTTAAGGAAGAGCTAGTTCTCTGTTTATTATTTATTGTTTTTAAAAATACTTCTTCTGGTTATTAGTGTCACCATTTTGGATATCTTAATTGTTAATTCTATTTCTTAGTCCTCCAACTTCCCATGGATCATTTACATTTCTGTATTAATACCATATAATTTTCTTCCCCCTTGCTCTTCAAGATAGACTGTAAAAACACCACCTGGAAACGATCTTGTTAATGAGACCCCTGGCCTGAGTTGGGGAATCCTGGGCAGGAGCTGTGGTCTTCCTGGCAGGGACCGGATGGGGTTAAGGTGTTGTAAGGTGGAAGCCTGCTCAGTGACCCAGGGGAATGAGGACTTGCTAAAAACCCAGGCAGGCATTCTTCATAGACTGGCTCAGGATAAAACCCAACTGTTGACTGCCCAAGATATAAGAAAACTGGAGGAAATGATAAATAAGAAAAACCCTGGGGTCAGAGCGGGGAAATAATGGAGTTATGTGAGCATGGACTCTGAAATCTGAGAGCCTGTGTTTGAATTTCCTGGAAAGTTGATCCACAGTTTAGATATTAATAGATATTATAGTACCTATCTCAGGGTTGCTGTGTTGTTTACAGATGATGCACACAAAATACTTCATGTCTGTTAGAGATAGATAGAGATGTGATGTAGATACATACAATTGGCCCTCCATATCCATGGGTTCTACATCAACAGATTCAATCAACTGTAGATCAGAAATACTTGGGAAAAAATTACATCTGTACTGAATATGTCTAGCCTTTTAGTCTTAAAATTTTCCTTAAATAATATAGTATAACTACTATTTGTACAAAACATTTACATTATATTAGGTATTATAAGTATTCTAGAGATGAATCAAAAGTATATAGGCAGATGAGTGTAAATTATATGTAAGTACTATGCCATTTTATATAATGTAGTTAGCATTTGTAGATTTTGGTATCTGACAGGGTTCCTGAATCCATCTCCTGTGGATTCTGAGAACAGTATGGTTTGTGTGTGCGTGAGTGTGTGTGTGTGTGTGTGTGTGTGTGTGTGTGTGAGTGTGTGTGAATCAGAACAGAAAGCACCACATCACATAGACCAGATAAGAAAAGACTATGATATAATAGAATATAAGCCCAAGACCTATAATTGTAATTCCTCTCCTTCCCTTTATCCTGGCAATGATGGTACACCTTAGGCTGTGGTTGAGTGAGAGGGGCAGCACTGTCATTTCCCTTCAGGTTTGGGGTTACATTTGGGAGCCTGTGGTTTCTAAAGTTGAACAGAAAATTACAGGTTTACCAGGGGTTTTGTGCAAACCCCATGGAATTAATGGAAGATGAACAGTATGAATTTTGGGGATCCTATCCATAGGCATATGGATCTCTTGGGATCTTTCTTCCCTGTGGTCTGCGATTTTGATTAAATCCTTGATATTTTCAACTGTAGGACACTTGTGGCTTTAGCTGGTGAACAACCAACTAATGGAGGGGGAAAGCTTGACTGAAAACAGTAATGCTTTGATTTATTTTGTCACATACAGAGGAACATGGTGGGAGTGGAGTTAACAGAGAGCTGCTCAGCTGGATAGTAGGGAAAGTGATAAGATTTCAGACAAGGGGTTAAGACTGCGGTCCAAGAGGGGTGGTCCAGGGATGTACCCCATCCTCTGATAGAAGCCTTTAGAACAAGGAGTCTAGTTTAACAAAACTAGTAGAGTTAGACGTGTGATAGGAAAGACCTGGAAATCCCAAGGATTCCCTTTCCAAGGCAGAAATAAAAGGATCATATTTTAGTGAATAAATTTAACTCCTGCTGACATCAAGAAAGGAAAGGGAGAAGGAAGGACAAAGGGACAAAGAACTGGGGATGAAATTAATCAATAAAGTGAGACAATAGGAAGGTCAAATAGAGAAGGAGGGAGGGAGGGAGGGAGGGAGAGAGAGAGAGAGAGAGAAACTGTGAATAAATCGAACACATAGAGAACTTCAATTACATGTTTAACTATTCACTGCATTTGCCTTCTCTAACCCATAGTTTTCAGTATATCAGGTGGGAAGTTGAACTTTGCTGATTTGAGTTTCATCTTCTCTTCTTTCTTTTGTCCTGTGTGTGGAGAGGCCAGTGAACCTTAAAATAACCAAATGGCAGAAAAGCAAGGGAACAGGGACAGGCTTAAGTGCCTGGCCTAGATAATTAGTCTCTGAATAATCAAGGATGGGGTACATTATAACCCTCACATGGGCACAGTAATTAGACTTAGAAGCTTTGAACTATGATGTTATAATATGTGTGTGTAGGTGTGAGGTTGGATAGTTTGGGGACCATTTGGTTTTTAATTGAGCAGCAGAAGAATTGATCCTGCCTTCTCTAGGTTTGTAAACATTTTGGCCCCTCTTTCTGGTATCTCTGAAAGGATGACATACAAGCTTAGGAACACTAATAAAGTGTCCACAGTTGCTGTACTGCTGGACTCAAGTCCTTCCCCCACATCATTTTGAATGTGTGTAGTGTGTGTCCCCAGAGCAGCCTTCAGACTCACTGTTTTGAGACACTGCTGACTCCCAATTATAAAACTAAAAGCAATTATCTGCATTCTCACCATGCATTTAAGATTATAGTTTTATGTTTATTTATAAAAAAAATCACACAAACCAGGCAAATGACTTACTTAAAATGCAGTATACGCTCTAACTAATTTAAAGCCATAACAACAGGCACATCCCTTGTGGTTTTCCAAAACATTCCCTTTTTTTCTCTTAAAGTGAATCAACATGTTCAGCTTTGACTCTGATGTTTTTTTCTAAGTGTTGCACTAGAGATAGAGAGAACTAAGAACCCCAAATTATAATACGCAAATATAAGAGTTAATTTGAGGGGCTTGGGTTGTGGCTCAGTGACAGAGCGCTTGCCTTGCACATGTGAGACACTGGGTTTGATCCTTAGCACCACATTAAAAAAATAAGTAAACAAAATAAAGATATTTAAAAAAAAGAGTTAATTTGGGGCTGAAGTTATGGCTATGTGGTAGAGTGCTTGCCTAGAATGCATGAGACCCTGAGTTTGATCCCTCATACTGTAATTTTAAAAATATGGTTAACAAGATTTCTGTTTTGTTGAAATTATAAGTTCAACTGTTAATTAAAACACCCACATAATAGAACCTTGACTTATCCTAAAACAACATCCTTTTCCATTTATAAAGTGCAGAATGTGTGTGTGATTTTTCCAGCTCCTACTGTTGAGTCTACAAAATCTAGAGGTGTAATGAAAGAAACCAGATGAAACAGGATTGGGTCAATAAAAGTATTCTTTTTGGGCTGGGTTTATGGCTCAGCGGTAGAGCACTCGCCTAGCACGTGCAAGGCCCTGGGTTTGATCCTCAGCACCACATAAAAATAATAAAATAAAGGTATTATGTCCAACTACAATTAAAAATTTAAAAAATATATTCTTTAACTTCTTGAAATCCTCTTTAGAAATAAACATCTTTGGTGCTTGACTAGGGGAGAATATTTACAACCTATGCTATATTTAGAATAAAGCAAAAATTAAAAATACCCCAAACAGCACAAAATGGAAACTCTTCCCACCAGTGCCCTTGACTTTTCTCCGACTCACAAAGGGATTCTAGTGGAAAGGTAGAAGTTTCTAAAACCTCAGTGATCTTCCAATAAATCCAAAATCTTCTGAAATAAAGTCTAACATTTTCATGCATTATTTTATCCCTTTAACTCCCTGGACTTGGTAGATACATCTTGTCACTGTTCTAATCTTTAATTCTTATATTTAATGTGTATATATTTTAAAATATATCTTTCCAACTAGATTATACACTTCTTGAAAATAGTCGCTGTAGTTTCAGCTTCTTTTAAGAATCTTACATAGAACCCAGCAACATACCTAGGTATGTGAGAAACCCAACATGTAGACATTTCTTCATTGATTTCACTATTAATATTTTAAATGTCATATACTTGAAATTCTTAATTTTCTTTACATATGTGATCTTAAGAAGTTTGCTTTATTCTGAAATGTGGATTCATCACATTTAGGGTCTAGGTTCCTAGGTGATTGCCTTCTGTTAATGGAGAGACACCTGCATTGATATATGCCTCCTACATAGAGGCAACAAAAGCAAATATAATGGCAGAATGGTGGAGAATGAGGCAAGTGTATCTCTTATTTGTATTAATTAATTGATTGGTTGTATTTCACAAAGAGGTGGCCATCAGTACTTGCAAAGGTAGCTAGCCATGCAAACTTGTTTCCCATATCAGAAAATACATAGAGAGGAGTGAGAGGGCTTTGTATTTTAAGTAGCAAAATTGAAACTCCTTTTTAAAGCTTGATTTCCTGGCATATCTTGCTTAGAGAGTCCGTTCCAAACTCCCATACACATTTATCTCTGAGGCCATCCTACAGTAATACTTAGCTCCCCTTGAACTCTGATTGTGAGGGTTGAGGAAAGCTGGCATTTCTGCAAGAAGAATGAGTCTACTAAAAAAATCCATTGTTAGTTTTTGAAGTGCGTCAGGGAAGGGGAGGACAGTGTTGACCTCTATGCTGACTTGGGAGGAAACAGGATATCATCTTGAGAATAAATCTGATTTTTTTTTTTATTCTCCTCCTTTAAAGAGTATTTTAGGGCATGGATCTTGCACCTTGCAACAGTTGTAGAATAAACCAAGTGCCCTATAGGCAAAGGCCACAGAAATGTTGGCAGATCTCACTCATAAGCTGAATGAACCCTACTTCCTACTCTCCTCCACCAGAAAAAAAAGTCTATCATCCTAACATCCCAGAGTTGATATCAGTGCCGAAGAGTTCATCCCTATTCAGAAACTTCCTATCTTTCTATTGCCTCTATGACCTGCTGATCAATATCAGTGGCCAGCTCTGAGTTTTAATGGAATTATCAATTAGTAAAATCACAATGCTCATTTTTGTGTAGGTTACACCTTAAAATGAATGAAATTAATAAAAATAGATCTTATATATATGATTTACGGACAGAATAATACCCATTAAATTATGCATAGGATGGTATTATAACAGTTCATTTTCTTCTGTATTATGCTTCTTATTACTTTGTGCCCTGTCCTCTAGATAATGTCTATTTCTTGTCACATCTACTGGACAGTAAACCTCTCAAGGTCAGTGTATCTCTTGATATTCCCAGTCATTAGGGTGATGTCTTACACGTAGCTGATTTGCAATAAACATTAAACGCACGAAAAAACTACCTGTTACTGATAGTTGAGTCCATTGATATGTGCAAAATAATATAGTGAGTCTAGTAGACACACAGGAGATGTGTGAAAATGTCAGTAGCTTCTTTATGCCCAGCCATAAAGCCATAGGCCACGTTAGGACCAGACCTACTTCCATCCTGGCTGAGAGGACTGAAGAAGGGCAGAGGTGCCCTTTGTAATGATTTGCCAACTTTTCTGGCTTCAACAGCCTAGCAAGGACCATACTATGATTCAAGGCATCATTTTTGGGCTCTAAATGGTAGTTTATCTTTTCACAAGAAAGATTTTGATTGTTCTCTTTCAAACACTCTTACCTCTGCTGTTCTCCTGCCCACTCTGGCTATGAATGGCTCATGCTGCCTTGGCTTTGAGCTTCCAGGAGCACTTAGTGGTTGTCTGAATGAGACATTCATCACTTACCTTTTTCCCAGGTTATTTCTAAGTGTTGAATCATGTAGGTGCTTGCATTCATCCATTGTAGACTTCACTGTAATGCTTATGCATCCCAAGAAGACTTGTTTGCTCTCATTAAAGTTCCCTTAGAGGTTAGGTTCAAAGGGGAAGGTAGAGGAGAAGTGTGGATGTTGTACCCATATTGCACAAAGCTCTGTTGCTATGGTTTATGCTTGCTTTTCCCCTGCTAGGAAAAAAGAGATTTGTGTTCTACCAAAAAATCCAGGAAGAGCAGGGCTAGTTGACTGGGATTTTCTGTAATCTAATAGAGCAAGTTTAATGGCTCAGGAGAGGCCTGTTGTATATTGCAGTTCATGGCTCATGAAAAGATATACTATGTTAATTTTCTGAACTGGTCTCTCAGGCTGAATTACATTATTTTGGTAATGCCTCTCCTGAATGAACTGCTGTTATCTGCGCGTCCAGCATCTCTAACTCACCAAGGGGAGGGAATCCTCAGATATTAGTGAATTGTTGAATCCCAATAGAACTTCTCCTCCATAGGAGAAACTGGCTAGAGGATGCAGAGTCTTAATGCTTTGGGGTAAAATAAATGTTTTATGTGGCTTCCTCCCTACTTGTAGATGGGGATATGAAACCTCAGGGGCTTGTCCTTCTGGAAGACTCCAGTGCTCCTTGTTTTGTCCAGGATGAACTGGAACCTCTTCACACAGTGCAGAGGTCCTTTTGCTTCTGGTGCCTGTTTCCACCCCCAGCCTCTTCTCACTTCCTCCTTTCAAGCTTCTCTCCAGCAGGTCTGGACAACTTTCAGGACACCAAATAGCCCCTCTGGTCCTGATTATGCATAGGCTTTCTGCCTGGAATATTTGCTGTCTTCTCCCCATGTGTGCCTCACTGTTAATCATGACAGATAACAGGAGTTAGGCTCTGTTCAAGGTAGGGTTTGCATGGAGTCTTTCAATTTTTACAAGACATGAGTGGTAGAATTATTCCTATCTCGCAGATAAAAAAACAAACAAAAACAAAACAAAACAAAAAACCAAGGCTGAACAAGCTTAAGAGTCCTACCCAGGTTCATGCAGGTAGCACTGGGAGTGGAAGCTGAGTAGTCAAAATTCCACAACCTGCTCTAGGCTACACTCCCTGCAGTAGGGGAGCTGCCGTGGTTATGTGGCTAATTCCTACTCATAATTTAGATATCACATGCTCCAGAAAGCTCTTCTAGTGGGTTGTGTGCCCCTCTTGTGCTTGTTCATCTTGCAACCCCATTTCTCCACATATACATCACTCCCTTGTAATTGCTTGTTTATTTGTCTGTATTGCCCATTAGCTTCTGAGTCCCATAGATAGGATTTTCTTCCTCTTGTCATTGGTCCCAAACTGCTATTGAAAGCTTGGCATTCAGCAGGAGCTCAGGAAACATTTATAGAATGAGTAAACTTAACTCTTTACCTCTCTCCTCTGAACTTAGCCCCATGAAAAACCCTGTACGATTCTTGTGGCAGGAAAAGGTTAATCCTGGCCTTCATGATTTCTGACTTTAAAGTAGGAAATAGCCAGCAACTTCTCCATTGGGGGCCCCTCAGAATTATGTGACTCCACTGAGGCTTTCTTGGGGCCTACAGGGCCCAGTCAGTGGGTGAAGGCAATCACTCAATCATGCTCTTGTCAACTCAGCTCCTCCTCTTGCCCCATAAAATCCTCATTTGTAGAAGAGGAAAACTAGGAAGTGGCTTGTTGCTTTACAGAAAGTTTCATCAAAGGATTCTCTTTTCTCATTTGGCCTGTTCTTAATATCATGTAGTAGGGAAGCCAGAAGAAATGCTGGACTCTTTTTTTTTTTTTTTTTTTTTTTTGTGGTGCTGGGGATTGAACCCAGGGCCTTATACATGTGAGACAAGCACTCTACCAACTGAGCTATAGCCCCAGCCCCACCTGACTCTTTTAATTGAAAGAAAACTGAGGACTGTAGAGATTCAAACTCATCCACTTCTATTGGCCAAGCTAGAACTTTAATCCATATATTTTATTTAAATAACAAACTTATCTGATGCACTTAAAACATTACTTTACAAAATGTTTTTTTAACCTTCACATTTATAAAAATAAATGTGTTGTCTCTAATGCAATGCATAACTATTTGTATGATTCATTTGAGATCAGCAGTGCAGATACAAGGGAAGATTTTTTTAAAAATTTTTGTTGAAGGCTAACATACATTTGGAAAATTGTGTAGCAATTCATTGAATTTTCATAAAATGAATACATCTGTGTAACTAACACCCAAATGAAAAAATAGGATATTGATCATTGAAGTCTTTAGTATAAATAATATATTTTTAATAACATATCATCACTAGGTATGTTCTATAAAACATAGTCCAAGCCTATATTAATAGAAGTCCTTATGCAGAATGGGTGGAGAGGGGAGGTGTCTTAATGTGTTTGGCGTTGCTGTAACAGAACACCACAGATTGGATAATTTATAAAGAAAAGAAATTTATTTTTTTTAGTTCTGGAGACTAGGAAGTCCAATACCAAGATGCAGGAATCTGGCAAGAATCTTGCTGTGTCATCCTATAGCAGAAGGCCAAAGGACAGGAGGGTAGGTGCATGTGAAAGAAGTTCTTTTGTTTATTTATTTTATCTTTAAGTGAATTAAATTATCACATAATAATTGTACATATTTATGTGTGATGTTTCAATACACCCATGCACATATATACAGTGTACGTTCACTACAGTGATCAAGTCAGTGTCATTAATGTTTCTATCAAGGCATCTCTTTTAAAACAAATCCCCTTCTGGGTTAACAAACCCACGGCTGTGATAAAGCATTAACCCAGGCACCCTCACCACCTAATTGCCTTTTGTCAGGCCCCATCTTCCAGTTACTGTTGAGTGCATATTAACTTTCCAAAATTAACTTTTGGGGACATATTCAGACCATATCAGGAAGGACCTTTTGAAATAATTTTATTTTCATGTGCAACTCTCACAAACCCTTAATACAGTATTTAAAGCACTTCTCCCTTTGTTTTTGTGTAAAAAGATGTAGCTTACTTATTATTTAAAAAATTTAACATGTCTTCAGGTTGATACTGTAATTCATAAAAAAGCAATACTTGTGTGACTCTACCTCATATTCTACAGTCTTCAAATATCTCCTCAGAGCATTTGTTGATGATTTGTCCTATGGGATTGGTAAGTGCAGGTGTGCATGTCATTTTTTTTGAAGGAAGGTGGAATCTTGAATCTATTATCAGCTGTGTATATACCCTAAGCCATGCTGGGTGTGTGTGTAGCTCATTATGTATTTGTGCTTACTCTTTTTGGCAAACTTGGATATATATCTGAATGTACTGAGTGGCAGTAGGAGGCCTGACTGTGGAGCTGTCCTGACTATGCTTAGCCAGTTTTCCCATGCACTAGACCCAGCTCCCTAGCACTAGGCTTTAAACATTCAAATCAACATTACTTGCTTGGGTGTGGTGGTGCACGCCTGTAATCCCAGCAGTTTGGGAGGCTGAGACAGGAGGATCATGAGTTTAAAGCCAGCCTCAGCAAAAGCCAGGCACTCAGTGAGACCCTGTCTCTAAAGAATATACAAAATAGGGCTGGGGATGTGGCTCAGTAGTTGAGTGCCCCTGAGTTCAATCCCTACTACCAAAAAAAAAAAAAAAATCAACTTTACTCGACAATAATCTCTATTCCTAATGCTCTATTCCCAATATTGATATTACTAGAACTTTGGAGAAATTATTTTAACAGCAATATTTTCTTCATTCTATCACATAGTAATAATAAACACTTGAGGGAATCAAACTGTTTAAAATTGTATGTCACACATGTCATACAAATGTCACACTTATTTGAAAGGCACATTTTTATTATATAGCTCAATTAATACAAGGGCAGCTAGGCAATTTCATGAAAAGTTCTCATGATCTAAGATTTTCTTAGCCCAACAGACTTTTTTGAAGGGGAGGGCGTGCTGAGAATAGAACCCAGAGCCTTGTGCATGCTAAGCTACCATTGAAATACACCCCCAGTCCAGTCCAACAGATTTTTAGTAGCATTAAATGACCTAAGAAGCTTTTTCCCCCCTTATTCCTTATCTCCAATTATGGATAAAATTCATCTAACTGTTCAGAGCAATGGCTCAACGAACCTCAGTTCAGAGAAAAAAAAAAGTTCTTACCTGTTTAAACTTTGTTCCTGCTGTCTAGAATAGCCCCTTTAGCCAGCAACATATTAATCTCCTTAATTAACACGTACTGTGCCTTCCTCAATGCTAAGGAGTGTCCAATTATGGGCCATAGCTAATTTTACCTTTTTCCTCTTTGTACCTCATTCTGCTTCCCCTTTAGCCTTATCTGCTTTCAACAAAATTTCAATAGGAGCCTAGCAATAGCATGATCAAATTAAATAGAAGGCCACAGAAAGGACAGGGCCTCAAATGAAAGGTGCCTCTTAACTTTAGCAGGGAGGCAGAATTACATGGCTTCTGCCCTTGGCTTGGAGAAGTTTGTGTGGCAAGTACCTGAGGCTTATTCTATTTATTTCCTCTTTCTGAACACCATTTTTCTTCATTCAAGAGCCATACCTAAGTGGGGTGAGCATTAAGGGTACACAGTAAAGCAAAGACTTGTAGCTTGTTGATGCTACCAAAGCCTGTTTGGGACTATAGATTTTGTTGTTCAGTTAGGCATTCATGGTTGCCACAGCAACTATAAGCTCAGCGTTCCTTCAAGCCCTCTGTGTTCAAGCCCTCTGTGCAGTGAGCATCTGCCAAGAGTCCTATGATGGTGTCATAGTGTCTCCTTATGAGCTACATAGTTATTAAGAATCCCCAGAGAAAGACTTGCTGGAGCCAAAGGAGAAAGCTAGGTGAAAAAGAAAGTTTGTGTTTTCCAGGGGCTGCTGTAGAGGACCTCAGAATGGGGGGTTTGGAAGTTAGATGATTGTTAAAAATCTTGGTCAGCTGAAATAAGTCCTTGGCAAAGTTCAAAGCCAATCTTTTATGCAGGATGGCCAGGACACTCAGTGTCCTGATTAAAGCCAAAATTGTAAATTCTAGCCCAAACTTCCAGTGGTATGCAGTCATAGGGTGCAGTCTCTTGCCAAGTATTTCTCCTGACCCAAGACCTTCTCCTTAAGACATATATAGGTTTCAGAAACTATGCCTCTTAAAGGGACACACTCCTCTTACTCTGTTTTCCTCACGTAACCAGGAGCTGATAGGGAAAGTTTACATGTTTTTGAAAACTTTTGTTGGTACTGATAGATAATCATCTTTGAAGACATTACTCAGTTTGAGTCCTTGTCTTAGATCTTGTCCTAATTTATTTCATCTGCAATTTATACAATTGGAACTGGTGGATGGTTTGAATTGATACATACGTGACATGCTAACCAAGTCAAGGAGCTGAGACTGGGCAGGCTGTCTTTCACAGCTGTTGAGAGGAGCCATTACAGGTCTTTGCAGAATCCTTAGTTGAAACTTCCATGTAAATGTTAGGGCACATGACTGAGTAAGTTTATCAAAACATCATTACAGTTTCCTCCTCCTTCTGTCATTGCTCTGATCAGGATGATCAAGAGCAGATTTCTGTTTTCATTTCTGCAGAGAAGCTTACTCATGCCTCTTCAAAATTCTCTTAGTTAATGATACCTATTGTTCAATCATAAGTAATATTTAACAGTAAAATCTTTTACTTGGAGTAAGTTATCTTTGAGAAGGATTCAACTTGGGATTTCCTGTTGTTCAAGTAATTGTCATTTCTCCTCAGTTTGGAGAATAGGCTAAATTCTTAGGCAAGATGGTTGACTCTCTTGTTACTTGGGCTTCCACAAGACAATGGGTACGTCCTTTCTGCAAATCTTTGTGTGGATTCCTGGGACCCCTTTCTGTAGGACTCTCCTATTGCAACCACTCTCTCTAGTTTTTTTTTTCCACTTTTATTTCCATTTTATCAGTATAGAGCTCTTACTTTCATTTTATTTATTTTATTTTGACTTATCAGATCGTAATACTTTTGTGTTGGAGAACACTTGCTGTTTTTTCTTGTACATTTCTGCCTTTAAAACTTGGTAATACTTGACTACATCATGCTGTCTACCCTTAAAAACCTACATACATGGATATGTTAATAGCTGAGAAGAAGCCAAACATTATATCCACTTTGTTATACCAGTGTGGTTTCACTAAAATGGCTTTAACGGAAATGAGGAGAAGTTTTATCAGGTTCCATCTCTGATTTTAATTCATGGACTGACCCTTGACAAAGCGCTTGCTTTTGCCAGGTCTCAGAGTCTTCATCTGTAAAATGAGAATAAAATTCTCTTGTAAGTTCTAATAAAGATTAACTGAGAGAATGTGGGAAGGCTCCTTGGAATGTGTGAGATCTATGCATTAATATGAGGTATATGGCTATTCATCCTCAGTGCCTGTTTCTGGGGTCCCCATTAGCCTGTGCTTTAACTGTGCTTTTGGTCTAGGTGGCAAAATCCTGTTGGAAATCCACTATAGAAATGTGCATTCCCTGGAACCAGTTTCACTACTAGAAACCTATACTGTGAAATACTCATACATGTATGCATGCAACAACAAATGTTAACTAAAGCATTGTGATTGAAAAACTGGAAGCAATCTTATTTTTCCATCAGCAGGGAGAAAGTTAAGTAAATATCCATACAGTGGAGTACACTGTCACTATAAACAAGTTAGATTGATGTATTTTGCAATTGCATGGAAATAGCATCCAGACATATGTTCTACAAAAAAGCAATTCATAAAATAGTACATAGTGCATGAACCCATTTATGCTAAAGAAAAAGAAACCCACACAGAAATAGAACAAAACCACATCTACATATGTAGTTATGTTTGTATATAAATTTGTAATGTCTGTGTGAGCTACCTCCTCTTATTGTGCCATGTAGTATACAAAGTAAGGATTAAGAAATGACTTTTAGGGGTGGGAGTGTAGCTTAGTGGTAGAGTACACACTTAGCATGTACGAGGTCCTGGGTTAGATCATCACCACTAATACACACACACACACACACACACACACACACACACACATACAACAAACCAAACATGATGTCTGGCTTCAAATTCTGGTATGATACTATGTGTATGATTATGAGCAAATGACACTTTTTTGTGCTTCATTTTTCCACCTCTACAATGGATTAAACAAATTTTTCCTAACTTTGATAATTTTTTAAAAATATTTATTTTTTGGTTGTAGTTGGACACAATACCTTTATTTTATTTATTTTTTTAATGTGGTGCTGAGGATCGAACCCAGATCCTCTCATGTGCAAAGCAAGTGCTCTACTGCTGAGTCACAACCCCAGCCCCCCAACTTTGATAATTTTCAATGCCTAGAAAAAAACTAGAACACATTTGATTCCCCTGATATTCAGGATAGTGTCAAATGCTCTTGTGAAGTTAGAATTTATTGCAGGCTAGTTGTTTCAGGATTTTTTCTCTTGTTTCCTACCTCAATTGGGACTCTATTCCCCTTGGCCATGGGGACTTTATTCTGATTTCTCTGTGTCCCCCACAGTGGTCAGCATTGTGCTCAGCACATGGCAGATCCTGAAGATGTATGCTTTAAAAGAATAATGACTTCTTTGTTGTTTGACAAAAAACATAGGGTTTTGACTTGAATTTTTCTATTAAGTTATTCATTAATGTACCAATAAATTATTCATTAATTCAACAAACAACAGTTGAGTATCTATCACAGACCAAGTGTAATAGGTTGTAAAAGTGTAAAAGCTCTATGTACATATCTAATTAGACTGAGTCCTCCTCTCTACCTGTTGGTCTGAACTGGTACAAAGTTGGTACTCAGTCTCCAATAGACTTTGTGCTGCCGTCCTTCTGCTTTGAAGAACTCTCTTCAAGACTCAAATGAAAACCGAGAGGGGAAGTCAGCAGGGCCTTGGAGAAGCTGGTGGGGCAACCGCAGGTGATTCTGAAGGCTGCATACCCTAAGCATCCTGTTCTCTGATTGAGAGACCTCTGATGGATGCTCTCATTACCACAGGGACAAAGTTTACACAGCAAGCCTGGGGGTTACAGGCCGCATCACCTCGCCACCATGCTTACTTCGGAGCTCAGCCCACTACTTGGCAGCTGGGTAGCTTGGGGCCAAACACCCACCCTCTCTGCCTCAGTTTCCTTATCTATTAAGGAGAAGTAATAATATAACCAACCCCCATGGATTGTTTTGTTTGTGAAAAGACATGGTACATTTAAAGTACTTAGAAAAGTGGTTAGTATATTTAAGCAATTGACAAATTGTAGCCATTATTATTACTAAATTAATTTTATCAAGGAATATTTAATAGCAATGTTTTATTCTAAAAAATTGCTAAGAAAAAATTTTAAGTATTCTCACTACAAAAAATGAAAAGTATGTGAGGTGATACATATCTTAATTAGCTCAATTTAGCCAATCTATAGTGTATATTCCAAAAAAAATGTTGTACAGGCTAAATATATATACAATTTTATTTGACAATTAAAAACAAAGTTAGTCTTATCAACAAATGAAGCAGCCAGATCACCAGTAAGGAGACACATGATCAAATAAAAGTGGAAATGGAGAGAGATTTTAGAAAACAGTGAATGAAGAGAATCAGGCAGTGTAATAGTATAGTTACACAGGCCAAAGAATTGAAGAATCCTAGGTCTTCAGAGTCAGGATTCATTTATTCATTCATTTGGCCATCAATTGCGTAACTATTTATTGAGAACCTACTATATGCCAGGAGCTTTTCTAGTTGCAAGTTCTATGCAATGACTATAATATCTTTATCTTCACAAGCTATCTTTCAGTGGCAGAAGCTGGGCAATCTGATCCCATTGTTACCACAGGAAGGGATTCCTGTGGTAGTGCACCAAAATTTGTATACCTTGTCCTCTGTTTTTGTATGTCTAGAGATGTGCCTTAATAAATAGGCACACTCTTCTGCAGTGGGAAAAGCGAAGTCTCTCTTAAAGTTGGTAAATATAATGCAGGACTAGAAGAGAAAGGAGAAACATCTATTGGCTTGGTATGCAAGCATCAAGAATGCAGCAGAGGGTTTTTCTGGCAGAATTATGGGAAAACCCATAGGGCACTGAGCAGAACCTTGAATAGTAATGAGGGGGGCCTCCTGTCCCCATGCCAGGGAGATCTGGTGCTCTCAGATTTGGCCTTCCTCATGCCCTATCTGTTCCTCCTACACTCTGCTATCTGTGCAGCCAAAGCTCTCCCTGAGAAGGAGGCAAACCTTCCCTCCAGGGAGGTCGAGAAGGATTGCAGTGCTTTGCTTCATGCAAATAGATCCCCAGGGAAAGAGCCTTCACTGCCTGCTGTGTGGATAGATTGAGGAGCCCCCAAGGCCTGGCAGCAGGTCAGTAGCAAGCCAAGCTTCCAAAACTAGACAGAAGCACTGCTTTGTATCTGAACTTAATTTCAATTGCAGTAACACATTCACTGCCTCCTATTTCTTATTTGAATTTAATCTCCTTGGATCACATTTTTTTGTGGTCGATTCATCTAGCAAAATTCACGATTCAGGGGTTCTTGGTCATTGGCTGATTCACAGAGAAGATCAGCCCCCCCCCCCACTTTAGAGAGAAGGAAGAGGGCTCAGGAAAGTCAAATGACTAGTCAAGGTCAAGTAGCCAGTTGGTGAAAATGCTCAACTAGACAACAGAGCCACCAGTCTCCATCTAGGATTCTTTCTACCATACTAACATATTTTCATCAGCAATAGGAAAGTCTGATTAAAATTATCCCAGAAATCTCCTAGAATAGAGATCTTAAATATTATAGACAAAAGAAAGTACACAGATCAAGTAGTACTTGCCTTTGAAATAAACTTTAGTTTTAAAGTCCCCCCCCACCCCTTATTTTGCTTAAAATAATATCTGCCTTGGCACAGCTATGGATCCGAGTTGTGTTCCAGTGGGTAAGCCTGTGTGTGTGTGTGTCTGGAGGTGACGTCAGTGTGGCTCCCTGGAGATTTCATGAGGATGACTCCTCTTGGGTTTTACTCAGTAGTAAAAATAATCTGTGGTGGTTTTGGTTTTCCTTGTCTTACGAGCTAGAGGAGTCAGCCAGAAGGCCACTGTCTCCTGATTTTCTATGTGGTCATTATCCTTATTCCATTCAGACCACATTTAAGACCACTGGATCTTAAATGATCCTCCAAGGACTGTTCATGTGGTCATCGGGGGAGGGAAATGGAGAGGTGTGCAGGCAAGCAACACTAACCAAAATATTTCTTCTGAAAGCTTGTATACTTCCAATGTGAATTCACCACTGGAAGATTGCCATATTTTCTATTTTAAGGTTTCTATGTCTCTTATGTCACTGAGCTTCTCCTAATTTCTGCTGTGAAGTGTGGAGAGTGGAGATGAAGGTAATGGGTCCTGGAATTTGAGTGTCTGACTTCAAATCCTGGTTCTGCATTTACTAATTATATGATTATAGGCAAATAACTTGATCTTTTGGTGTTTGTTTCCTATCTGTAAAATGATTTGAAAAATTTATCTGATTTAAACATTTGTTGTGAGGACTAATTAGATACCATATAGACACCCTAGAGAGAGTGCTGGGCATGCAGTAGCGACTTAATGAAAGTTACCTGTTACTGTCCATATCTTCTGCTTATATAGCCCAACATTATGGAAAGATACTAGATGGATGAGTCAGGAGACCCAGGATGTGGTCCAGGATCTCACTTCTACATAACTGCATGAACTTGGGACAGCCACTTAATTCCAACTCATAGAACACAAGACGTGGAAGCAAGTATTTGATCCAACATCCTCATTTTCCAAAATGAAACTAGGCATCAGAAAGAGGAAGACACTCAGAGTCTTCAGAGAGTCAGCGTCTGGCCAGATGAGCCAGTGCCACTCTCTTGACTTCCAGCCCAGAGCTTCCCATCATTGCTTTGGAGACAGAAGACCTTGCCAAATGCCCCAAATCCTGATGGAGATCTGAGGACTCTGGAGTTGACAGAAGAATGATTCCCTAACATGCTGTTTTGGGATTGTGCTCTCCCCCTCGCCAGCAGCAGCAGCCAGTAGATTGTAATATGTCACGGTTGGTATAAGTGTCAGAAACAGAATGGTGCCTTTAAAATGCTACCACACAGGGATTAGGGATTTAGTTCAGTGATAGAGCGTGTACTTTGCATACAAAAGGCCCCAGGTCCAATCCCTAGCACTTAAAAAATAAATAAATAAAAAATAAAAAGAAAGCTACTATAAGCCACTGCATCTATGGAGGTTTTAGTAAATTCATTCTAGGTCAACAGGGCAAAATTGAGCAGGTTCTTGGAGTCCAATAGCTTAATAATGATCTGTTTCCTGTTTTCCTTTTTTGGTTGCTGTCAGAGCAACTTCAAGTGACATTATCTCTGTCTTAGGCTGTAGAGGTCTCCTTCTGAACTCTCATTACAGGCTGTTGTCATCCCTTTCCTTCTTCTCCTCGGATTCCCACTCAGATGCTGGGGTCATAGGTTAACCACATTATCTTCTCTTGAGTATGTGGCTTCCACCTGCAGGATCTTTTTTTCTGTTCTGCACCCTGGCCTCAGCAGACTAGCAACAAAGCCAGTCCTCTGCCCATTATTCTAACTATATCCCAGGCTCCAGCTCTGGGTCACTGCACCTATTATGCCTCTCCATTGATTCTCGCTCAGTTCTTACAGCTTACTTCCATGTCTGTAGGGCAACAATGGTCCCCTTCTGGAAGTGGTGCCTATTCCTTAAAAATTTCAAAGCACAAATGAACTGTAACTAATGGTTGGTACATGTCAGTGATGATCTTACCTTCCTTATCAAGTTTCCTTAAGAACCTTGTACTGAACATAATCTTATCCTACAAAGCATTTAGCTGAGTTCCCTGCCCATTGCAGGAGCCCAGTTAGACCTGCTTCAACAACGGTTGACTAGTTGGTGGGGTCAGAGTAAGGGGCTCAAGTCTTAATAAAAAGCCTAATACTTCCTAATCAAAAATGCTAAATCCCCAGGTGACATTGTGAGTTTTTGGAAAATCAGTCAGCCAAGCATCCTTCTCTGGTTACAGCCATTCTAAGGCTTCTCAAAGCTTTTGCAAGTTGTTTTGAGAATTCTACTTTTTAGAAATCTGGTGTGACACATTTTTGAATTTAAAGCCAATTAAAATTTGCATTTGTTTTTCTGTTGGCAGATACCACCCATCCAAGATGGACAAGCAAAACAATTAATATACTTTTATAGTGCAAATAAAATTGAAGGACATTAAAATTAAAAGGCAGATGAGTGAAGGATCTCCAGGGTTTTCACTCACCCACTCATTCACTCAATCAGCAAACATAATTTGTGCAGTTTGGTTTCTTGTGTTTTAGGAGGAAACATAGTTGTGTCATTTTGTTTATGCAAAATTCTGTATAGACCTCTGTTAGAGTCCCATGCTTCTGAAATTCTGTTGGCAAAACAGTGATCAGAAGTAGTTTGTCTTCACAAATCAAACTCAGTGTTTCCTTCTTTAACATCAAATTCTCAACTACAAATGTTATCCCCAAATTCGGGAAAAAAATGAGAAGAATGCAAAGATTAATCCTTGGAGGCCCTTAAGTAACTCTTTACTCCTGCATTTTCTGTTTGCTTTTTAAATTTTGTTTGCAGGGAATAATAGGTGGGTCCTTCTGTGCCTAATTAAAACCCATGTAAATTGAAATTCTAAGACCAGTAATTGAAGGATGTACTCACTGGGTAATTTCTTTCTTTCTTTCTTTCTTCCTTTCTTTCTTTCTTCCTTTCTTTCTTTCTTTCTTTCTTTCTTTCTTTCTTTCTTTCTTTCTTTCTTTCTTTCTTTCTTTCTTTCTTTCTTTCTTTCTTTCTTTCTTTCTTTCTCAATCAGAGATTAAAGCAGCCTGAATTTATAATGGCATCTTGTGAAAGAAGAGGAGAGAAAAGCTGCAGTGGTTTTAGTAAATAATGCACTTTGATGTCTCCAACTTGAGATCCACATTTTGAGAATCCTGGTGGATCTAAATAGTATTTGGAATAAAATTTTAAGCCCCAAAGCTGGGGCTATTTGCAGAGAAAAATACCCTTGAAAAGTGGATGTTGACATTCATCTTACACCTCCTCACTCTGTCTTACAAAAAATAAAAATTTCCATTCTTCTCTGTGAAGCTTCGTAGTGTACATGTCACACGGTTGTGGTGCGTCCATTCTTCTTTGGGCTGCTGCCCACAAAGTTATTAATAGCTGCTAACCATGGCTTGAGGGTTTGGGCAATTCATGTATTTTGGGTAAGAAAAGGTAGGAGGAAGAGACTTTCCAGGAACACATTATTTCTTATGCAATTGTGGAAGCATTTTAAGGCCTTTTTTTTTTTTTTTTTGACCAACAGAAATACCTGTGGGATCTAACTACAGTTAAAGATTGATGTCTTGAGGTTGGAATTTGTTGGTCTCATTAGTTTTCTTTCACATGCAGGTGCTGTGATTCCATGTTAGAAATTTCATGGACCTTGGACCCTATTCACAGGCTCCTGGGCAACAGGAAGCTTTGAAATCCAATTAATATCAAGATCCAAGAATAGATTTCAAGAATTACTTTTCTGCTAAATCTCATGACAAAATTCCTTTTGTTTCTGCCTCGGGTCATAAGAGGGCATTTGTTTCAAACCAGATCTCAGACACTCGGGTTCCTTCTGCTGTCACATTGCGTTGGTGATGTCATGAGTGGTTACCATGGAGGTAATTATCACGGTGTGGGAGATGTGTGAATTCAGGTGTGGAGAAACTCAGCAGTGAGAGATGGGTCCTTGAGAAAAAGAGACAAATCCCCTGTCATTTCAACTTCCTTAGTAACAAAAGGGTGAAGATGAAAAAAAAAAAGGGAATGTAAATATGATAACTGAAAACTAGCTTTTGAACAACATGTTTTTTGTGTTTTGCATGACATATTGGAAAGTATTACATTTATTTGTTTTTTTTTTGAAATTATATTTTGGTCACATATCTTGTAAGAATGTTAAAAATATTTTTAAGAACGTTAAAAATAAATTTTATGTCCTTCCTTGGAGGAAAATATGGCCGTGACAGTGGAAGAGAATATTATATCATGAGGTCTGAGGAGAACAGAAAAATCTCCTGATTTTTGATACTCTAGGAGCCTTAAATGTTTTTGCCCAGTTTTGAGGGGAAAAAAAGGTCTGCTGCAATCTGCAAAAACACTACAAAAATAAGATACAGCCAAGCTAACAATGAAGCCCAATGGGCTTTCTGCTGGCATTTGAGAAGCGAGGAAAATGAGTCTGCGAAAATCCACAGGGAATTCTTCCCCCTTCTTGTTAATGAAGTACTGTACATTTCTTTCCTGGGACTCTGGGTGGTGGGGCTGAGGACTCGGGTGCTGATGAGCAAGTATTTTAAGGAAATGATCCAGAATCCCCTGCCTCTGGCTTGGAATAATCAATGTCATTACTGCTTGTTTGGAAGCTTTGTCTTTTCTTGGAAAGGACCCAGGGCTGGCAGACTCAAGTAGTCAGTGTGGTGGCTGGTGACAGAGGGACCCTGCCAAGCAGAGTCTGGGTGCCCTTGAGCACAGGATTCTGTGTGAGAAACCTGGGTTCAAGTCCCAGCTTTGCAACTGCAGATTCTCTCTTTGACCTTCCTCAAAGCCCTTAATTGCTCTGCTTTTTCATCCTAAAAATCAAACTAAACTATTGTAATAATAAACATATTGGACATTAAATATATTCTTAGGCTGGCTATAAATACAAGGTATTAAGACTTTATTATTTGCGGTTCCATGTCAGCACAAATATAGTTATTTTCTTGTCCTATGGTATCCTTCATGGAACTTTAGGGTGCAAGAGGGCACATTCTTTGGTGAGAATTGATACTGAAAGTCAAACTCTCCATGGCACTATGGGGAGAAGAAGATAATGCCTGTAGTGATGGCTGAGTTGCTGCAGGGTCAAGTATGAACTATTTAGCCTGGTATGTGAGGCCTTATCGACTTGTTCCCCAGCTAAGCCTCTCATTCTCCTTTTCCTACTCTGTAGACCCTTTGCCTTGGTCAAATCTGATTTGTCCTTGGATGTACCTCTGGTCTTCCTTGCAGTTGTTTCTTCTTCCATTGCCCCCCAAAATTTTATCTCTTCCCTGGATCACTCATCCCATGTCAATCCTTCCTCATGAACAGCTGTTATTGATATGACATGTGCTGGGCAGGATGTGCACTACATGGGGACCTCTGCCAGGGTAGGGGGATGTGGGCTTAAATCCAGCCAAGATGCACGTCCTGTTGAGGGACTCTATCTGCCTGAAGGAGAGACCTTTTCCTAACTAGAAAGAGGCACTGGACTGTAGTGTACTAATAGGGTTAACTTTGCATCTTGCCTTATATTTTCTTGTGATTATAAACTCCTTGAGGACTCAGGTTTTAAAATGTTTGTGGACATCTCTCATGAAGTAATGCACAATTGTTTTGGGTCATCATGAGTGCACTGGGTTCTGAGTCAGAGATTACATTAAAAGCTCTTTGAGGACTGTGGTACTTGTTTTTCTACCTGTCAGTCCCTTGCACCTAGATGGTTCTTAACAAAGATAAATACATCCCCAGTAAATATCTTATTGCTCTCTTATCTGTAGTAACAGTGAGAAAATATCAATACCAGTATTTTTTATAAACTTCTCAGTACTTATATTGGCTTCTTGGATGAGGGGTGAGGAATAAAATGGCAGTTTCCCCTCTGAGACTCTGAGACTGGGTTTTAGATGAGGCTTTTGGGTGTGGGCTGATCTTCTCACCTATTTCCAGAACCACAGTGCACCGGGGCTTTGTGGTGGACCAGAAAAGTGAGCCTGTACCTTACTGCTCACTCAAGGACTGTGTGTGCAGGAGGAGAGTCCTGTGTCTCTGACCTCAAGATGTGCCTGGACTGTGAGTGAGGAAGACAGATGTGTAAACAAGTGGCCATAACTGATATAAGAGGTGCTATTGCTATAAGAGCAGGTACAGAGGCTTATGAGGTGACAGAGACCTGTTCTTCCTGGGCAGGGCAGGTACAGCTGGAATGGCTGGAGAGAGGCTGACTTTAGTGATAGTCAGCTTTGTGTTGCCATGACCAAATACCTGACAAAAACAACCTGCAGAAGGAAAAGCTTACGTTGGCTCATGGTTTGAGAGGTCTCAGTCTGTGGTTAGCCATCCACTGCTCTGGGCCTGAGGAGGGGCAGAACAGCATGGTAGAAAGGCTTGGGGAGGAAAGCTGCTCAACATGTGGCAACCAGGAAGCAGAGGGGTGGAGGGAGGGAGAGGGAGGAAGAGAGGAAGAAAGGAGGGGGCCAGAGAGAAGATAAACCCTTCAAGGGCACGTCCCCAGTGACCTGCTTCCTCCAACTAGCTCCACCTTCCAGTAGACCATATAGCTATAAATGGATCCATCCACTGATGATATCAGAGCTCTCATGATATATACTCACTTCCCCAAAGCCCCACTACCAAGCATATGAGACTTTGGGGTACATTCTAGATAACACTGACGTAAAGCAATCTCATTCATGTCCATATCTTCCATGGCTATCCCTGTGCAGGTGACTCCTGAAATGCCTGCCTCCATCTAAATGCATAGCTCCATCCCAGACCCAGCCATTACTGTTATTTCCATTACCTGGGAGCCTCAAAGGGCCTAGAAACCCAGTCTGTCACAAACTGATCACAGGATTTTTTTTCACCCAAATCTGATCATCTTCTGGTATTCCATCTTTCCTGATAGCACCACCCACCCATCTGGTTTGGTAAACTCTGGTTTGGTAAATTAATTTGCTTGGCTCCCTTTCTGCTCTCTGCTCCCAGCTCCCTGTCCAAGTTTGCATCCACATCTTTCACCTGGAATAGATGCAGTTTCCTCCTCAGTGGACTCTCATTCTACCCCAGGTCCCCTAGCCCCTTGTCCTCATAGCATCTGGGATGATCATTTCAAAATGCGACACAAGTCTGATTGTGTCATATGCTTCCTAAACTACCCTCCTCCCCCCTTAAAACCTTTTAATGCTTTCTCATTTATTTTAGGTTAAAACCCCAAATCCTTGGCACAGCCTCTAAGGCCCCTCATGGTCTGGCTCCTGGTGACTTTCCCAGTTCCCTGGACAGCCAGCTCCTCCCTCCCCTGCCCCTGTCCTGAGTGTCCTGGGTGGCACTGGCCTGCTCACAGATCTCATGCCCAGGTAGCTCCCTTAGCCTGTAATGAATGCTCTCTTCTGTGGCTGTCACCCCTCCTCTCCTGTCCCTTTGCTTAATTCATCCCTTCTGATTTCTCAGATATCACTTCCTCCCTCATCCCCCAGACTGCTTCAACCCTCTGCCTCCTATATCTAAAATCACATTTTCTTATCAAATATTACTGTCTGTATAAATAAATCACATCTTTATTTTTGTGGTTATTTGGCATCTTTTTTTCCTGAAAGATCATGGGCTCTAGGATCCTGGCTGGGTTTGCCTCCTACTACCTGTTCAGTGCCCAACACGGTGTCAAATACACTTTTAAACCCGCACTGAATGAATATGTGCATGATAGTTGTTCCAAAATGGACAGTCAGTGCCTTGGGGCCACAATGTAGGAAGCTTTGAGGAGCAGTTCAGAACAAGCCTGTGGCTGAGGTAGGGCCTTGTAGGGTTGGGGTACTGTGCAGCCTGTAATGTAAGGAGCTGACCAGCAAAGAGCAGGTTCTACATTAGTAAGCTCTGAGATGGGTGTGTTGTAGAGATACGAACGGTTAAGGATTTGGGGACCAGGAGGCATCTGATGAAGACAAGCTGAATGGGGCAGTCAAAGGAGAAATGGAGAGATGGGAACATACGCTTTTAGTATTTTTCATTTACATTTTCTTCCCTGAGAGAGGCAATAAGAGTTCAAGGACTTTACATGACTTTAGGATTCTTAACCTGCCTGACCTGAACCTCACTGATGTACATGGGGAAGAGGGAGAGGGGTTGTGGAGCTGGTAGGTAGTGAACAGTGCGATGGAGTCCTGAATCTGTGGGTCTTTCATACATAGCCCTTGGAAAGTTGGGAGGTGTCTGTTTGGGATGCTTTAGGAGCATATACTGGGTAGCTTATAAACAGCTGAAGTTCATTTCTGGCAGTTTTGGAAGCTGCAAGTCTGAGATCAGAGGACCAGCATGGTTGGGTTCTGGTGAGAACTGTCTTCCAAGCTGCAGATGGCTGACTCTCATTGTATCCTCACATGGCAGAAAAAGCAAGCTAACTCTCTGGCCTCTTGTTCTAAGGGCACTAATCTCATTCATGGGGAGTCCACTTTCATGACCTAATAGCCCCGTAAAGTCTCCACTTCCAAATATCATCACATTGGAGGTTCAATTTCAACATATGAATTTGGAGAAGACAACAATATTCGATCTGTAATAGGAGGACAGAGTGATATTAGCCTGTTTTATTCTGAGACCTCTTTAGTGTTTGACAATAAAGGATATGTTGAGAAGGGCATAGTGTGAAGAGCAAAGTGGTCTTGGGACCAGGGAGACACCAAATGCATAACAAAGGGTATTTACCTGGTCCTGGGTCTGTGGTCACCCATCTTACTTTGCTATTCTTTTCTATAGTTTCTAGAATTTAAATTACAAGGATAACATTAGGGTGGCAGAATAATTGAATGGGGTAGAATGTAAAACTCGATGCTACTAAATGTCAGCTCTTTGCAAATAAGTCTTTTATTGATGTAGAACCTTCTTCTAGTATGTCATCGATATAGTAACACTGCTGTGTTAATAGTGTTTTATGGCTATTTCATTTTATGTCATTTGACATTTTAACACTACAAGCAAGGATGCTATATTTGGCTGTGCAAGGAGTGCCTTGCCCAATTCTGGTTGGCACTGTTCACACAGGCACAGCATCTTCTGGAGTTGGGCAAGATGGCAATCCTTCCCCGTAAAGTGAGCGGGGCAGGCACTGGTCTGGCTCAGAATGGTGAAATGCCTTGTTTGATGTCATGTGATCAGTAAATGCTGGTACTGCAGCCAGGGTCCAGCTTCTGAATCTAAATCTGATCTTAATCTTGCTGCACTTCACTGCCTCCCAGCTGATGAGTGATTGAGTACATGGTGAACAGTATAGGTGCAAAGCTTCCACTTAGGAGCCAATGGACACACACAAATGATTTGTTCTGAAGGTCCCTGAGTCCCATCAGCAGAACCAGCAGTCCTAATCCGTAGTCCATTTGCCTGATGGGGTGAGGCCCAGATGACATGGCTTTGAGTGTTTCTCTCCTTCCTTCTCTAACTCCCTCACATCTTCCTGGGTGTACCTCCCCTGCCTGCCCGGTTACCTCAGGGGATCTCACTTTCATTTATGACCAGGTCCTCCTATTGAATTAAATTTTCACTAATAAAATTATAATTACACTGGGTATAAAAGTATAGAATAGTATTTAAAACAGAAATGAATTAACCTATCAGAGTAGAATGTCTGGTTTAGCTTGGAGAGTCATGAATGAGCCTGTGGGTCTGTATGTGGAAAATCAGGAAAGGAATTTAGAGATTATATAATGCCAAGGAGGAGTTGAAGGCCCTGAAAGTTTGTGGAATTGCTGGGGGCCAGGGCCTGTAGTTTTTTCATTATAACACAATTCCTCTGGCCATTTTAAGTTGGGCGGGGTCTCTGCTAACATCTTTCTCCCCTTACTTGGCTGAGAATGGCCCTGTATTTGGACTATATGTGTACCATTAATGTTTAGGGGAGCAGGAGGGCAATGTCAAGGGCAGAGGGAGTTCTGACAGCATTGTCCTGAACAGTGGCGTGACCCAGGATCCCTGCTTTTAAATGCCATTATGAAATGCTGTCCATCTAGAGCCTTTTCCCATCAGACTAATGCAGCCAGGGCAGAGGGGTGGGGTGGCGGCTGGCTGCCCGAGCAATCTCTCAGAGCCCAGGAGAGGGATTATGCTCGCTCAGTGGGCCTCATCACCATAATAAAAATGGGAGTTATGCTTATCGACTCATCAGAACTGCCCATTTAGACGATTACCCCATTTCCAATCCCATTTCAAGAGAAAAGAGGATTGCCTACCCCCACTCCTGGCAGGCTGTTTGACAGTGGCTTCATGAAGGGATGTGCTGGAGGTGGGCATGCGGCAGGCGGAGAGCTTTGCCCTCTTTATCTTCCAGATCTGGCAGGCCACAGCAGGATGGCTGTCCCCTGAGAGGTAGGAGAGGAGGAGAAACAGCCCAGCAGGGGTCTGGAGCAGTTGGCTGGCGTCACTAATTTCCTGTGGTAGACTTTGCCAGCCAGGTCCATGACACTCTTCTCTTGCTCCTCTGTGTTCTCTCAGGTGTTACTAAAATAAGCGAATGAAACCTTGGGCTGTGCAAAGCTAAATGTGGTTATTTAACCTCATCTTTTTGGAACCCAGGTATAAAACAGCATCATTTATTTGGAACAAGACTGGAAGGAGGTCTCCCTGAGCAGCTGGAATACACATTATAGGCTTTCTCTTCCTGCATAGAAGAGACTTTGGGTGTCTGGCTCAGAGACCCCCTATGTATCAGGAGTTCTAACTAGCTTGCTCAGCTGATTTCTGACACTAGATCAGATTGGAAGCAGAGAGTTAAAAGTGAGGATAGACTGGCACAAGCTGGAGCCCAAACTTAAGATTTGGATCAAGGAGGTGGTATTCATCCAGATAACTGTGGATGGAGTTCTGCTCAAGGGGGATGTTGGAGGGATGGCTTCTGAGGTCTCCTCTAGTGGGTGCAGTTCAGGGCTCTCAGTGTCTTTTGATTGACTGTGATGGTGAGGGGCAGAGAAGAGGAGAAGAGAGACCTCAGTGGGCAGCTGGCGACTTGCAGGGTGAGCAGCCTTGTGTTTTGGGGAAGTCTTAAGTTTCGGAGCTCAAGAGTACTTATCTGCCAGGTGTGAGGGCGCATGCCTGTAATCCCAGCAGCTCAGGAGGTGAAGGCAGGAGAATCATGAGTTCAAAGCCAGCCTCAGCGAAAGGGAGGCACTAAGCAACTTAGTGAGACCCTGTCTCTAAATAAAATATGAAATAGGCCTGGGAATGTGACTCAGTGGTCGAATGCCCCTGAGTTCAATCCCCAGTATCAAAAAAAAAAAAAAAAAAAAAAAAAAAAAAGAGTACTTGCCTGCTTTTGCTAGATTCAGTGACTGTTCTCAACAGTCCTTCATTCTTTTCGAGCAAGAGTGAATTCTTGTAGATATTTCTGGCAAGAGTTCTGTGAGGCCTGGGGGATATCATGAATAGACATGGGCTTGGAATGAGACAGGCATGTGTTCCGGTTCCAGCTCCCTGCCAAGGTAGCTGGGTGACTGGTAAAATCATGTGCCTCAGTTTCCTGTCCTGTCACCTGCTCTGGAAGTTGTTTATCATGCACTTGCCTGGCTATGACCCTACTCATCGATCTCTTTACTGCTTTCCAGGCAGAGTTATACCAGACAATCCAGGTAAAGCCTCTGGTGTGATGTGAACAGTAAATATCTTATAAACCTTGTAAACAGTAGCTGCTCAGTAAATGCTTTTCAATGTAGAAAAATAATCTTCCCTAGATCTCTGAAACTTAACATAAACATTGTGCTTGACACTCCCAGTGTGGGCCCCTACCTGGAGATAAGATTCTGGAGCAATGGTCTCCTGGGACTCCCTGAGAGCCACAGTTACCTGCTTCAAAGTGTCAAGGAGGCCACTTGATGACAGAGATGTTGGACTAAGTAGGCTACTTTTGGTCAATTTGCAAATTAAAAAGTCATTCTTCTCCCAAGGGAGAAGCTTCAAATTATGAACCCCTTGGCCCAAATCTTCATGGTCAGGCCACTGCCCCATTGCTATTGAATGAAAAGGACTCACCTCACTCTTTCTGTGGCCCACATATTTATACTTATTGTTGCTTGTCCTTGGAGACTGGAATACCTGGATTTTTATGTGTGTTAGTGCTTTCTTTTCACTCCGTGTAGTTGTGACCCTGTCTCTGAGACTCAAAGGGAGGATTCATGGCATTTGCTGGTCCCAGAAATCTCTTAAACCTTGGGACTGATTAAAATGTCTAATATTTATTATCTATTTTGTGCCAGCTGCTTTTCCCACCTCACCTCTGACCCTCTCAATAACTTGCAAGTTAGGAGTTTTTATTACCATTCAAATGGGGAAACTAAGGTGTGGGGTGCTTAGGAACCTTATTGGAGTTTTATTGTGGTGGAGCCAGGCTTGGTGCAAGGGTTGTGGACTCCAGGGCCTGAGCTCAGTCTGCTGGGTTTGGCAGCCTCGACATGGTTAGAAAACACTTCAAGAGAGCTTGCCCCCAAAGGCTCATTCTTGCCTGGATGATTCTTGGTTCTATTCCTCCCTACGTATTTCCAGGACATCTCAGTAGAGCAGGCCCCCATTGTCCCCTGTCTATATACCTGCAAGAGCCTCTCTCTGGATTGCTGGCCCCAGACTGTCCACCCACAGTGCTCCCACTGCCCTGTGCAGGATTCATGAGAATGCCCATTTTCAGTCTTGTCCATCCTTTGCCTGGCTTCCAGGATCTTACACTTTATTCCTCTCCCATATCTGAATTAGCCACACCAGTCTTGGCACGGCCCCCATGTGGACCATGGCTATTTCCACTTCAGTATGTTGAATCCTTCGTTGGAAACCCTAAGCCTTCTCTCTATGCCTCAGATTCCCTTTCCTTTCAATTCCTGGCTGGGCTCCCCCATGAAACTGGCACTGACTTGTCCCTTGCTCACCTCTCCCTTCTTAGATCGGCATGGCACCTGGGCATGCAAGACATAAGTTCGTGCAGAATATCCTTCTGGCTTGTGTGAGACCACGGGATATTTCCCTATATTCCCAACCCAGTTTCCTCATGTGGAATGCAGTCTTCTGAAGGTCAAAAGCTCTTCCTCCTCTTCCTCTTTCTTCTTTTTAAATTCAATTTTATTTTTTGGGACTGGAGATTGAATCCAGAGGTGCTTTATCACCGAGTCACACACCCAGCCCTTTTTAATTTTTATTTTGAGACCAGGGTCTTCCCTAACTTGCTTAGGGTCTTGCTAAGTTGCTAAGGCTGGCTTTGAACTTGTGATCCTTCTGCTTCAGCCTCCTGAGTGGCTGTGATTATAGGCATGTGTCACTGCACATGACTTTTCTTATTTTTTAAAAAATCAATTTAGTGTGCAATAAAAGGCTCCTGCTTCAAGTGTTCAATTGGATAATTTTTGGCAAATGTATATGTCATGTAACCGCTACCATGATGAAGACACAGAACATTTATGTCACCTTAGAAGTCCCCCAATATCCCTTTGTAGTCAATCCCTCCATCCCCAAACCAGGCTACCACTCACTGGATTTCTATTACCTTAGGTTAGTTTTGCCTGGTCTTGAACTCCTCCTGTACCCAACCACAAAGCATAGTCCTTTGTGTCAGGCTCATTTTGCTCTGCACAATATTTTAGAGATTCTTCCATAATATATCAAGAGTACATTATTTTTGTTGTTGTTGTTGCTGAGTAGTATTCCATTGTTTAGACAGTCACCTGTTGGGGGACTTTGGGATTATTATTAACATTTGACTATTGTGAATGAAGGGCTAAGAATGTTCTTTCTATGTTTTTTCTAAGTCCTATCGGATATGTATTGTATTTTTTTTCTAGACTTACCTTTTATTTTAACTGATGCCCTTGAAAATGAGAAATTTTATTTTGATGAAATCCAATTTATTAATTTTCATTACTTTTTTTCTGTCTTGTGAAACTCTTATCTGTCCCAAATTTGTACATATCTTTTCCTAAATTTTCCTCTAGAAGTTTTATAGTTTTGACTTTTACATTTAGCCCAGCATATTATCTGTGTTGTTGAATGTTCCATGTGCATTTGGAAAGAAATGTATACTTTTTATCTAGTAAATGAATGTCATTTAGGTCAGGTTGGTTGACAGTGATATTCAAGTCATATATTTTTTCATTGATTTTCTGTCTACTTGTCCTATGAATTATTGAGAAGACTGTTGAAAACTCCAACTATAATTTAAATTTGTCTGTTTTTCCTTTCATTGCTGTCAGTTTTTGCTTCGTGTATTTTAAACTCTGCTATTGGGTGAATACTCATTTAGGTTTGTTTTATCATTTTGCCTGAAACTGACCTCTTTATTCTTATGAAATGTCTCTCTTTATTTCTGGTGATAGCCCTTGTCTTAACTCATTAAGTCCTAAGTTTTTAATTCTGTGAATATTTCAATGAGATTGACACAGGTGTATTAAAATAGGTTGGAAATTATAATCTAGAGCTTATGTAGCCTTTGTATCTATTTTTACATATATACATCTAAAAATATATGCAGTTTTCAAAAACTCAAAACACTTATTACTTTTCTCAATTAATAGAACTCTAAAAACAATATTTATTTTTAAATGATCACAAATGGTATATTTGTTGTTCAATTTAAGTGTTTTTTTAAGAGGGGGGCAGTAATGGAGATTGAACTCAGGGGCACTCAACCACTGAGCCACATCCCCAGCCCTGTTTTGTATTTTACTTAGAGACAGGGTCTCAATGAGTTGCTTAGCTCCTTGCCATTGCTGAGGCTGGCTTTGAATTTGAAATCCTCCTGTCTCAGCCTCCCTAGCTGCTGGGATTATAGGCGTGAACCACCACACCTGGCCAATTTAAGTTTTTATGGGAGTTCTACACATAGTATGACGGGACATATGGGTTATATTATATTATCTGCATTGCATAGCTCTTCCAGCTACAGAGTTTGCATAGTGTGTCGTTTCCCTATACTTTAACTTTTTAATTATGAATGTTTTTATGCATAAGGTGAATTTCTTGAAGAATACAGCTGTTTCTTCTTTGTTCAGACTGACAGTTTCTACATTATAATTTTTATGGTTTTCCATTTACATGTAACATACTTATTGAAATGGTTGGTCTAAGTCCATCATCTTGATATTTGTCTTCTTCATTTGAAAAAATTTTTCTCTATCTCTTGCCTTTTATTAAATTGAATATTTTTGGATTCCATTTATATATTATTTTTCATTTTATTATTATTATATTTATTTAAAATTAAAAATCAGTTGATTTTGTATTTTCTGTCTGTAAGTATAGTTGTCCTAAGGATTGCAATATGTTTTAAACCATCAAAGTCTACCTTCAAAAATAATACTTTACATATAATGAAGACCCTTGAAAGAGTATACTTCCATTTCCCCTCCCATGCTGTATACTATTATTGTTATACATTTTCATTTCTTCATATATTATAAACTCCATGCTACATTTTTGTTATTTTTGCTTTAGAGAATTATCTTTTTTTAAAAAAAATAACTTTATTTATTTTTGTATGTGGTGCTGAGGATCAAACCTAGTGTTCACGTGTGCTCGGCAAGTGCTCTACCACTGAGCCACAACCTTAGCCCCTAGAGAATTATCTTTTAAAAAAAATTTAAATGGAAAAATATTTTATATTTACTAACATATTTGTATTTCCTGTGTTCTTCTTTGTGTTGAAGAGACTGAAATTTTATTTGGAATCAATTTCTTCAGCCAGAAAACATTCATTTATCATTTGTTAGATGAAGTGCTAGTCTGCTGGCAATGAATTCTCTCAGAATTTTGTTCTTCATTCTGAAAGTATTTTTTCTCTGGCCACAGAAACTGTATCAACACTTTTTTCTTTTAGGATTGCAAAAAATCATTCCATTGTCTTCTCACTTGCATTATTTATGATATAAAATAAGCAGTAATTCTCATATTTCCCCAAGTCTCTAATATGTCTTCCATACTTGCTGCTTTGAAGATTTCTTGTAATTAGTTTCTAGAAATTCAGTTATGTTGCATGTTGGTGTGGTTTTCTCCCTATTTATCCTGCTTGATATATATTGGAGTAGAATCTTTGAGTATACAGTTTTCATTAAATTTGTAAAATTTTCAACTATTATATTTTCAAATATTTTCTTTCTCTATTTCTTGGACTTCAGTTATTTCTGTTCTTTGACAAGTTACTTAGGCTCTCTTCATATTTTTTTCAGCTTGTTTTTCCCCCCTGTAATGTCAGATTGAATAGTTTCTATTGTCTTTAAATTCACTGGTCTTTTTTTTCAGCTGTGTCTAAAAGAATATTAATCTATCTAGTTAATTTTTTATTGTACGTATTGTAATTTGAGCCCTAGAAGTTCTATTTTGATTTAAAAAAAAGATTCCATTTCTTGTCTCATTGGTTTGTTTTCTTTTAACTCTTTGGAAATATTATAGCTATTTTTAATTCCTTGTTTGTCAAGTCAAACATATATGTCATTTCTTAGTCTATTTCTAGAAATGAACTTTTCTCTTGTATGGCTTACAATTTCCTAGTTCTTTTCATTCATGTCTAATAATTTTTAATTGAATGCAGAATGCTGTTATTAATTGGATTTGTTGTTCTTTTAGAGAGTGTTGAGTTTTGTTCTGACAGATAGTTAATTTGCTATTATTAAGTGAATATCCATCTAGATTTGTTGGTTGTTCTATTTAGCACTACTTGTAAGGCCTGCATTTTCTGGGTTCTCTACTGGATTCCCTGGTAAATTTCTTCATTATGGTTAGTTGGAAGATGAATGCCTCCCATCTGTTTATGGGTTCTGATAGTTCTTCATCTTGCAGTTATCTGGTAGTTTTTTTTTTTCTGGTAGTTGTTCTCTGTGTAGTTTTATGGAGTCATAGCCTCCAAATGTGAAGGTTCATATTTACAAAAAAGATTCAAAGCCATCTAGTGAAGATAACTGAAGCTCCTTATCCTTGAAGCAACTTCTCTGGTATTCAAATTCCAGACACCTCAGCCTCCTTTAAATCTGATCCCTGTTTCTTCATTTCAGGAGGACTCTATTCTGTTTGGATTTCTCATCCTTATTCTGGGGTCTGGCAAAAGGCTCTAGGAAGAACATCAGGGACTCATTTTTTTTCCCCTTCACTTTGGCACCAATACGTCTACAATGCCTACTGTCCAAGATACGAAAATAATTATTTCATATACTTTCCCCAGTATTATAAAAGTTTTCAGTGAAAGGGCTGGTTGGTATACCAATATTTTCCATTCAACCTAGAAGTTAAGTTCTAAGTACCATTTTTTAAACAATTTCTAATAGTTGCAACAGTTAATTAGTGCTGATCACAAAACCGGATTACAGAAATCCTAAGGATCTGCTGAGCTATGATTTGATGTTTTTCAGGTCTTCTAGGACAGAATATGACATTGGAAGAGGAGTTTCTTGAAGGATCAAACCCTAAAGACATTGGACCTCTTTCTTTGGGAAGAGTTGAGACACATTCCTCTGTCATAGCTATAAGGTTTTGGAAATCATTGTTTTATTTTTCCTTTGTGAACTTCAAGTCATTTGGTCATTTGGTCTAGGAAACATCTTAACAGGTTCACATAAGGTAAAGTTTATTTATTTATTTATTTATTTATTTATTTATTTATAGCTTTATAGTTATACATAGTAGGTGGGTTCATCTTGACAAACTCATACATGCATGGAATTCAATTTCAGTTTATGATCACCCACCCACCTCTTCACTCCCCCTTTTCTTTCCAATTTTCTTTTCTCTACTCTACTGGTTTTCCTTTAGCTTGTCTATTTATTTATATTTGATTGGTTCTTTCTACCTATGCATAAAGGTGAAGTTCCCTCTGGTATAATGATATATGCCCATAACATGATTTTTAAGAGTTCATTCTACATTGCCTTCCCTTCCCATCTCTCCACTCTGTCTCTTAATCTCCTTCTACATTACTAATCTTCCCTTTATTTTTATGTTATTCTATCCTTCCCTTCTCTTTTTCTTTATTTACTCTAGCTTCTACATATACATACCTTGAGTTTCTGAGTTTGGCTTATTTCACTTAGTGTAATATTCTCTATTTCCATCCATTTTCTGGCAAATGTGATAGCTTTATTCTTTTTTATGGCTGAGCAGAACAGCATTGTATGTGTATTATTATATCTATATATCTTATATATAATAATTTATATATAAAAGCATATATAATTTCTTAATCCATTCACCTATTGATAGGAACCTAGGTTGATTCCATAATTTAACTATCGTGAATTGTGCTGCTATAAACTTTGAGGTGGCTGTATTGCTATAGTGTGCCAATTTTACATCTTTTGGGAAAATGCCAATGAGCGGAATACTGGGTCATGTGGTGGTTTCATCCCTAGTTTTTTGAGGAATCTCCATACTGCTTTCCAGATTGGTTGTATTAGTCTGAAGCCTCACCAATAACATACAAGTATACCTTTTCCCTCACAATCTTGCCAGCATTTATTATTGTGTGTGTGTGTATATGTGTGTGTGTGTGTGTGTGTGTGTGTGTGTGTGTGTGTGTGTGTGTGTTTGTACTGGAGGATTGAACCCAGGGACGCTTAATCTCTGAGCCACAACCCCAACCCTTTTATATATATATATTTTTTAGAGATAGGGTCTTGCTGAGTTTCTTAGGGCCTCACTAAATTGCTGAGGCTGAAGTTGAACTCACAATTTTCCTTCTTCAGCCTCTTGAGCTGCTGGGATTACAGGCCTGTGCCACTGAACCCAGCAATTGTTTGTATTCTTGATCATTGCACACAAAGCCAAGTTTATGGGGAATTAGTCACTGCCATTAGACTATCTGTCCTTAGGAATAAGTGGTGGTTGTGTGGACTCAATTAAATTTTATCGAGAGGTCACAAATGACTCAGCAGTCCAACAGGAAGTTTGACCAAGGGAGCTTCACAGTATTACCTGGGCCAGTACACTAAGAGGAGTGAAAGATGCTGGGTTTAGAAAGGTAAGAGCAAAGGAAGTGGGAGGTGACTGGTAAACCCAAGAAGACCTCAGAGTTGAAAAGTCAGGGAAATGGGAGAGGGCAGTGCCATCATGATTTGCTTCATGTACAGGAAAATGAGAACAACCTCTTGGGTTTAGAGAGCATGAGAGGGAAGAAAAAGGGAGGATGAGCACATTGGTTCATTTACCAAATATTGTAAATGTCTGTAGCCTACCAGGCACCCACATGGGCAGTTTCCAGTGTCCTCAGGAAAGATAGTGTTGAGACACATACCTTTGTCTGTAATTAGAGTAGGAGCCAAACAGGCCATATCTCCCTTTGTGGTTTTGTGGCTGCATCCTGTTCTCTCTCTGCAACTCGGTGAGTTTCACATTCTTAACCTGGTTTTCACTACCATGTGATCTGAAGAATCAGAATACCTGGGGCTCCTTGCTCTCTCTCTAGAAGCAGTGACTTATTATGTGTTCAGGGTTGGGTTAGGGAAGGGATTATAGGGGCTAAATTAGACTATTTCTTCTCAACTGGTAGAGAAAATTCATATGTTCTTAGGATACTGGTTGTTTTCTTTTGGGAAGAACTTCTAGGGGCAAATAATATTTCATGACATCATGGAGGAGGATTTTTCAGAGAAAAAGCAGGGCTGGATGTGGAACTGTGGAAGTCCATGAACTTGGGAGCCACACAGACATTTTTGTTTTAAAATCCTCCCTGTGCTTCTCATTACCTATGTGATTTTGGACAAGTTACGTCGCCTCCCAAGCACCCAGATTCCTTATGTTAAGGTTATCTATAGGAACAGAACCAACAGGATATGACTATGTATAATTATAAAAAGGGATTTATATATTGCTTACAGGATCTGAAGCTGGAGAGTTCCATAATGGCCATCCGCAGGCTGGAGAGCTAGAGGAGCCAGCAGAAGCTGGAGCCTCAGGAGCCTCAGAAGAGGAGGAACTAATGATGCTGCTGCAGTCCAAGGCCAAAGGCCTGATATTGCTGGAGAATTGCTGGTGGGAGACCCGCTAAAAGAGTGAAGAAGCTGGAATCTGATGTCCATAGGTGATGGTGGTAGATAGAGATGCACCTGCTCAAGAAGAGTCAAATCTGCATCTGCTGCAGCTCCCCCTTCAGATTTTTGTTCCATCTGGACCCCCAGCCACTGGACAGCCATGCCCATATTCAGAGCAGATGTCCTTCCTTGGTTTGTTGTCCTACACACCAATCATCATTGAAAAGACTCTCATGGACATAGCCAATCACAGGGGTTCCCTAGGTGTCTGTCAGTCCAATCAAGTTGACTATCCTGATTAACCATCACACTTACCTACACAGAGGGATACTTAGTCATTAAGAAGACCAAAAAGAGGAATGTGAAAAGACCCAATTGTTGGAAGAAGAATGGGTAGATATCCACTGAATCCTTGGTTTTATGGTGTTGTTCCTTTACCCCAAATTCACACAAGAAAGAGGATTCTTGTGGACAAGGGTAGCAGGAATACCTGTAAAGTCTCCATTTCCTCAGTGCCTTCTGGGTTATGCAGCAGCATCAGGGAAAGAGCATTCACTAGTAACTTGGATTCCCATTAGTAGGCTCTTAGAGAAATTGAACCCTAGGATGCATTGGTGACACCCCTATATATCTTTACAGCTCTATCCTTAAAAGCACTATTTCTTCTACTCTCCTGGGTCTTCTGAGGCAAGCAAATAGGTAATTACCTCCTTTTGGCCAGCTAAGGAAACCGACCCAGAAGTGGCTTGTCCAAGATTACCAGCTCTTTCCTCTTAGAGCTCAGTCAGCGGGCAGCTGGCTTTCAGGAGTCTGCTTCCCTGTAGGCCCTGATTTTGAGCATCAGATTACTGTGGTCCAAGAAGATGCATTTTGAGATGGTATCCTCCTGTTTATCTTTATGAGACCATGGAGTTCAGATATTTGAGGGCCCTTTAGACTTCTTTAATGTAGAATTCACCCTCCTGTGAACTCGAATTCTGGGTGCTGAGTGTTGATCGTGAACCCAGTAGGGCTGCCTAAGACACAGTTCTGTGGCAAGAGGGTGGCTCACAGAACATCTGACTGATGGCTGAGGGTACTGGATATTCATCTCCCAATTTCCACTCCTCAGTGGTTCACATGGGTTCTTTCCTGAGGGCATTGACTCCTCCATACTTTTAGCTTGCCGCATGCATGGGCTGGCCTGCTACTGCCATTGGAGAATTCCCTTGAGTAGCAATACACATATGTCTGATGTAGGAAGCTGTCATGTGTGATGACTACTAGTGATGTCCAGGATGGGCCGCAGTACTTGCTGCAACATCCCAACATGATAATCATGGTAATATGTATGGGTCTTCTCTCCTTAATCATTTGTTAAATATTTATTTATCATCTACTACATGCTAAGTGCTATGCCAGGAGTACTGGGGATCTGGTAGCCAACAAGACAACCTTCTATATATAGACAGTCACACATGACAAGTGCCAGGGCACTTCTATCGAGGCCAAAAATGCAGCCCCACAATCTCATGTTTCCCCTCAGCTATTTCAAGCCCTATCCATACTCCTCCAACCTCCTACCTCAGCCAGCAGCCCCACTGAGCTCACTCCCATCTACCTACCTTGCATTGCCACTTGACTGTCTCCAGACTCCTCGACATGGCAAGTTCCCCAAACCTACTTCCTTTCTTGTCTTTTCTGTCTCAGGGAATAACATCACCATTTACCCATTTTCCCTGAAATTCTTATCCATTCCTTTCCTGTGCTGCCCCCATCCCAGTAGCTACTAATGATGATATGGATACCAAGATCTAATGCAGTGCAGGTACTGCTCCAAGCGTGTTGTCTGAATTATTTAATTTAATTCTCACAACCCCAAAAGGTACAGATTTTCACTGTCCCCATTTTACTGATGAGCAGACTGACAGTAAGTGAGCCACAGTTACTAGCCAGTTCATGGTGGAAGCAGGATTGAACCAAGCAGCCAGTATCCAGAAACTGCTCTGTCTTACTCCCACAGGATCTCCCAGTCCAGGGGGAGGGTAAGGCATTAGACCAAGAATTCTTCAAATAATTATTTAATTACCATGGTGATGAGAGATATAAAGGGGAGATGCATGAAGCTCTGTTTACTTAAGACAGCGTGGAGACTCTGCTGGTGAAGGGAATGTTTCCTCAAAGATGTACCCTTCACATGGAGCCTCGTGGGGTTCTCCTCACAATGCAAGAGAGGGGCCTCCTGGAGGAGGAAGAGAATGTCCATCACAGAACCAAAGAGAGCACGTTGTTGTCATTCTCTTCTCACTCCTACGTGGCCAGTGCCTGCTTTCCTTAATGTGCAGTGTGACCTGGTTCCCTTTAACCTAATTCTTTCCCATGTTAGCTCACAGGAAGTTGTTCTGATTGCTTCCCTATGCCTTGGATCCAGGCTTGGCAAACTTCTGTACAGGGCCAGGTAGTAAATATTTTGGCTGTGTGGGTAAACAGTTTCTGTCACAACTCTCCAACTCTGCCACAGCAGCACGAAAGCAGCCACAGACCAGATATCAGGTGAATGAGTGTTACTGTCTATGTTTCAATAAAACTTTATTAATGGACACTGAAATGCAGATTTCATGAACTTATCACATGTTATGAAGTGTTCTTCTTCTTTTGATCCTTTTCCAACCATTTGAAAAAACATGAAAGCTGTTTTTAACTTGTGGACTGCCCACGCAAAAACAGATGGTGGCCTGCCTTGGGCCTGCAACTGTGGGTCGCTGATGCTGCCCTCAGTCCATCTTTCCAAGTCTCCTCTAGACATCACTCTCCTCTAGCCTGGTCCCCAAGTCCCTGGTAAAATGAATGGCTCCCAAAACCAAGCTTTTATCTCCCTAAGGAATCGGCCCTCCTTCCTGATGTTCTAATTTCCATTAAAGACCTGAAGTGTCTCTCCACCAATGGATGTTGGGGCAGAAAAAAATGCCTGAGAGCCCTGTTCCAGCCATGCTAGGCCGCTGTCACTTCTCAGATAGGCCCAGCATATTGCTGCCTCTGCTGAACACTTGCCCACTGCTCCCTTTCTCCTTCCCTCAGACTTGTGTCTACCCCCTGCTATGGCTTCATCACTTCCCACCCCTTGCCACCTCCAAACTTTTTTCCACCCCATTGCTTCACAAAAACAGTCCCCACAAAGGTCACCAATGAGCTCAGTGTTGCTAAGCCCAAAGAACATTCTTAGCTTCTCATCTTACTTGCAGTTGGCACTGCTGACTCCCCGCTCCTTAGAGCACTCCCTCCGACTTTGGCTGCTCCTTCTGTCTCCTTTGTGCACTTCCCCTCTTCTCCCAGGCCCCGACAGGTTGCAACTCCTAAAGGTTGGATCCAGGGTCTGCTTGTCTTCTCCCTCTAGCTGCTCTTCTCGGGTGATCCTGTAGCTCCCTTCCCAGGCTTACCCACATATCTAGCGTTTCACCTACCATCTCCTCTCACATGTCTTAAAGCACCTCAAACTTTACATGTCCAAAACCACAATGAAGGCACCTCATCACCATGCATTCATTAACAAGCAGTGACTGAGCACTTATTATCTGTCAGAAAGTGTCTGAGGACTCTATTTTGAGTAAAAAGAGTCCCTGCCTTCAGGGAGCTCATAGTCTACTAGGGGAAAGATAATCTTAACCCCCCCGCCCCCACTCATCTCTCTCTGTCACAATGATCCTTTCCAACTGTCCTTGTTCAGAGAATTGGACATCCATGCCTCCTGAAAGCCAAAGGTTTCCTCACCACTTGCCTCTCCCCTACCCACCCCCACACTCTACCTTCTAGTCTGTTGACTTAGCCCAATATCGCACGACCTCGTTTCTCCCCATCCTCACAGCTGTCTCCCCATTCCTGGCCTCCACCCTACCTCCTGGACCACTGGTCCATCCGCTCTGGCTTTCATGCAGTCTCCATGCTTTGGCCAGGTCATCTTTCCATTATAAAACTCTCTCCCTACCACTTCCTGCCCCATTCCTCCCATAAGGATACTGATTAAAACATTTCCAGGATTTAACATTGTTCTTAGAGTCAAGGATGGGGCTTTTTGCCATGACCCCAGGACCCCACGAGCCCTACCAATCCTGCAGACTCTTCTCCCACACACTGCTCCCCACCCACGTGGCATGCTTATCCTTCCTGGCCTGTGTGAGCACCTTGCTGTCTTCACACTTCTTTCTTATCTTGCAGATTTCAGTCCCTCAGTCAGGAATGCTGCAGTCTCCACTCTGCCTGGGTGTCTCAGACTCACCCTTTGGATCTCAGATCCACCATTGCTTCCTCAGCAAGGTCTTCATATGTCCCTGTCAGAATTTTAGATAGACCTCAGAGAGCCCCTCATGGAACTGGCTTTTCTGCTTGTATGTCTGAAGGTTTGGCCCTTTGGTTGAGGTTTGCCTCCTCAGGAGTACTCTGAGGGCAGCGACTCTTGCTTTTTACTTAAAATTCTGCCATTGGCTCCTAGCACAGTGCCTATAGGAGGTGCCTAGTAACTTGTTAATTGGGGTAGATGGTGGTGCAGATGAATAAGGAAACTGAACGCCCTTTCCTTGCTCTGATCAATTTTCCTATACTTCTTTGGAATCTCTAGGATGGCTCAGATGCCACCTTCTGTAGGAAGCCATCCTGATGGTGGAAACTCACCTGCCTCCTCTGTCTTGTTCTCTGCACATGACCCTACCTATGTGACTGCTCAAGCCATTGCTGTCCTTGTGGTGCAGATGTTCCCTGAGATCTCTCACCAGCCTGGCTCACTTTTGTATCTTCCATTTGACTTGTTGCTGGACCAGGAAGGAGCCCAGTATACTTCGCAGAGTTGATTTCTTCCTATGGTCTAGCTCACCGTAACCCTGACAGTGATCTCTGCTGTAAACATGTTGCAGGGGGACATCCTTTGCTGCTCAGACCCTTGTCATCTCACTGCTCCTGTTTCCCTGAAAGTCACTCAGCCACCCAAGAGACTTCCCTCCCCTGACCTTGCTGTAAGACTTGATGTAAAACGTTCTTGTCCTTTGCTCACTATCACTTTTCTGAGTTGGTGGTGGTTTCAGCAAGTTTATTAACAAGTTTCTCCACCGCCTAGGGATCCATTTTCTGCCTGCTGATTTGTTACATTTAATTTTCCTTAGAATTCCCTTACCTGTGTTTTTAATCAACAGCTGTGTTTACAAGGCCTTAATTGCCTCCTAATTGTGTAGGTCCACCCACCCCCTTGGTTATTCTCACTGAAGTCTGATGACTAGATGGGGGCATAGCCACTCAGTCAGTCGCCTTTCCTACTCATGGTCAAGAAAAGGCTGGGCATGTGGCTCAGTGGTGGAGCACTTGCCTAGCATGCACCAGGCGTGGTTTGATCCCTGGCACCATAAGGGGGGGAAAAAGGGAAAAAATAAAAAGAAAAGTTGAAATAGCTCATGTGGTTTACCTGTTCCCAGAGCAATCATTTCACAGAAGAAATTTATGATGTGATTTTATCTTAGTTGGCGTTTTTGTGATCCTGATTAAATTCACTTTCTGCACACGCAGCTTTCTTTCTACTCTAGCACTTTCTGTACCATGTGTGCCAATCTCTGGTATGTTGGGAGGGTATGGTGTTCTGTTTAACTGATTATTCTGGTTGGTGGAGTTATCATAATTGGTGTACATGTGCCCCTGATTTCATAAAATTAAAAGTACAGTGCAGTTTTCTTCCCTGTATTGCTAATTGTTCAAAACACAAGTGGTGCTTTCTACATGCCAGGTACTACCTCAAGGGCTTAACACACATGTCCTCATTTATGCTGACCGACATCCTACAGATTGGCTTGGATGACCTAATCATGGCACAGAGATGCTAAGTAACCTACATAAGGCCACAGGGCTAGTGAGAAGTAGAATCAGGCTTCTTGACTCTAAAGCTTCTAACTATCCTGATGTGGATTGAAGCCAGGACCTCAGTGCTAAGCACACACTGCCACTGGGGTTTCCCCTCAGACCCGTCATTTTGGAGTCCTGATTTACTTGTCTCTTATGATTCAGAGGGCTCCCCGGGCTTTCTCAGTTCCCCCAGGAACCCTCCTTACCATTGTGCTATGCTCTGGATAGTGTAGTGGCTTTGACTGGATTGTCCTGTCTTTCCTCCTGCTGTGTGGTCCCTGTAAGGGTATGGAAACTCAACCATTATAAATAGGTTGTGAGATTCTGAGCTTAAAGGACTGTGAGTATTGAGAGATTGGTGCGTAAATCCTTGGTTTTAAATCTTCGTTGAAATCCCTTGACAAAAATCTAAGACACTTAGGCTGCACCTGAGAAAGAAGACCTGGATCAATCAGTCCATCAACAAATCTTTATTAAATGCCACTAAATGGAAGGCACAGTGCTCGGTGCTGTGGGCAGCTCTCCGAGTAGCTCTGGTTTATACAGTGGAATGGTGATTTGCAGTTTCTGATGAAAAAGACTATTTATGGCAGGCCAGGGCTTATGGGACTTATGGCTGTTAAGTCTGTTTAAGCCTGAAACTGAGATTGAGGCTTTTTCTTGAGGGAAGAAGAAAACAAAACTGAGCACCCATCCCTCTGTTTGGAAGTGTGTAAGTTGAGCTCTTGTGTTATGAAACAGTGGGAACTGAACCGAAATTGGTTTCCCTGGGAAAAACAAGAAGCAAGAGGCCACTTGAGCTCACTACTTCTGCAGAGAGGGTAAGGATGAGATTAAAAAAAAAAAAGAAAAGAAAGAAAGAAGCCTAACATTTTCACGGTTCTGTCTCAAGTACGTGTATTTTTCTTTTAAATGACTCTGAACTTATCTTGCCATTTGGAAATGTTAACTTTGGAAAGGGCAATTAGCATAGGGACATGTGGATTGGCTGAGAATGTGAGGATTGTGGGGTGGAGAGGAGAGAGATTGTCAAAACTCTCACAGCTGCCTGGTGTCGAATGTGCAGACCAGGTTTCAAAGATCAGTGGGTAAAGGTGTGCAGGCACCGCACATGCAGAGAGAACCCAAGCATCCCAGAGGGACATTCCTCTTGAGAACCATCTGAAAGAGTGCAGGGCTCTTGGCCTGTCTGGAGCAGAGTGCCACCATGGGAGAACCTAGTGATGTTAAGGATGCTATTTTTCCTTAAACCCTTATGTTGTAGATTGAATGTCTGTGACCTTACAAAATTCATGTGTTAAATCCTAATGCCCCACGTAATGGTATATTTACAGGTGCGGCCTATGGGAGGTGTTTAGGTCATGAAGGCAGAGCCCTCATGGACAAGATTAGTGCCCTTATAAAAGAAAGCTCCCTGTGCCCCTTCTGCCATGTTCGGGCTCAGTGTGAAGACATTGTCTATAAAATAGGGAAGCAGGCCTTCCCAGAAATGGAATCTGCCGTCACTTTGATCCTGGGCTTCTAACCACCAGCACTGTGAGCAATACATTTTCGTTATTTGTGAGCCAGCCAGTTCCCCATTTGTTATGGCAGCCTGACTGGACTAAGGCGCCCTCCATCTCTGAAGAGCAACCTGTAGATGCACTGTGAAGAGCTGTCCATTGCTTTGTCTGCAGCTTAGCTGAACTCTGGCTGTCCACAGTCTCCTGGTGTAGTAAAATGTTGGAGCTCAGCCCACATGCTCTGGAGCTAGACTGCACAGGTCCTCCTCCCTATGACCTGTGTGACCTGGATCCAGTGCCTCAATCTCCTGTGCTTCAGTTTCTTCATCTGTAAAATGGGAGTATCAATAATACCTGCGTCAGAGGAATTTCAGAAAGATTAAATGAGATAATATGAGGAAGCTGCAAAGAACAGTGCTTGGCATATAACACATGCTCAAAAAAGTGAGCTGTTATTATTTTTATTCTGAAGTTCTCTACTGTGTGGTAATGAGAGGCAGATTTAGGGGAGAGGGTCACGCAGGATTCAGCACTTTTAGTGACCTGAGAGAAGTAATCAGACCCTAGGTAGGAATGGCCAAAATGGCACAAAAACCTACTGTGATCATAGATGGATTATTATTGTTATTATTTTCATTCTTACTTGTCTTTTGGGGGAAGTATCACCATTATCTTTGACCACAAAAGACAACTATATATAACACTGTATTTATACATGGAGAAATCAAGAAGAAAAACAAAGAGATTGCAATTTCCTGCAGAGCCATCTAAATGTAGGTAATTTCAACTACTCATTTCAAACTGCTTTTATCTTCACAAAAACAAAGATGAGGAAAAGAAAATGAAATACCACAGGTAGCATTGCTGGAGATTGATTACAGCAAGAGTCAGGGAGGCTGGATTCTGAACAAGTTTTTTTTAGAATACTCCAGCTCCCATGTCTTAGTGCATTTAAGGCTTGGGCAGGCTGGAGAATGCACTGTCAATGTAAATATTTATTTTCATGCTCATCGTAACACATCTGCATGAGGCTGCTGGGTCTGTGAGGGCTCAGTGTTCACAGAGTCCCTCGGTGTTCCAGGGAGAGGTTGGAGAAGCAGCGTGGGTGGTCTGTTATTGTGTGGTGAATGGGATGTGCTTCTTTGAGGACAGATTTCCTTTGGCTTTGCTGATGAGTCTGAACAGATACTAGGTGGGACAAGGTTAATCCTTGTGTCAGATTAGAGCCAGATGTGATGAGGGACCTCAGATGATGGGGTAGGGAAGGAGGAACTCTGAGACTCCAGGCTCTACTTCCAAGGTCTTCAGAGCCCAATGCTGGCTGGCTGCATCCCTGCACAAAAGAGGTACTAAAGAGGCAGCCAGCTAGGAGAAACCAGACAGTGGTTGCACTTGGGGGTAAAGCTGTGCCCTCCGTGGGGGCGGAGTTAGAACATATCTAGGCAGGCCAGGGAGGAAGCAGCCAGATTCAGGCCAAGCTGTTCCAGAGAGGCTGCTACCAGGAGAGACCCTGCAGCATCCACAGTACCTAAGTCCCTATGTCTGGTGATAGAACCTGGCCTAGAATGAGGACTAATCAGAGACTCAGGGCAGACCCTCAGACTGCCAGTAGCCACATCAGTTGGTGTGGCCTGTTGTTCACTGGAGAACTTGTATCTTCTGCTCTGTGACCAAAGAATCCGGAAATAAGAAAACATTGGAACGTTCTGTTTATGATCATGACCTACAATGTGAAGATGCTCTGGAATTATTCAGTGCACAATCTACAGATCCTTAAGTGGCAGCCCTTGTCCTATGGGAGATTCTGTATTTGGGGTAGAGATTTAAATTAAATCTAAATATAGAAAAAAAATAAGATACTCATCATTTTCCCTAACTCTTCTTCCTTCTATTCACATCAATGAGTGGTAATCAACTATTTCTGTAGTTTGTGTTTAGTGTGAATTTTTTGGGTAAGTAAACTTCATGATCATTTAGCCTATAATTGATACCTCTGTGCTTTGCTCTGTCCACAATGTTTCCTGACTTCCCTTGCCTTGGGCTGGCAGGGCTCTGGGATTCTCTGCATTTGGACCTCTCTGTTGCTAGGCAGAGCCATCTGATAAGGGTCCTGAAACAGCAGCCTGTGGTCAGATAATTCACTGTGGCTCTTCTCTAGGGCACTGTGGCAGTTCTACTAATTTTTGCTCCAAGTGTGTAGTTGTGGGCCTGTGGCTCAGATTAGATCTGGTCTTTCTCATGGGTAGAATAGGAAGCTGTGGCCAAGGCTCTTAAAAAATATCTTCGCTGTTAAGCTATTAGGCTATTTATGAAAATGGCTTCCAGCCAAAACTCACTTCTGATTTTTCTTTTCTTCCCTGTATTTTTGTACCAGGGATTGAACCGAGGGGAGCTTTACCACTGAGCTCCATCTCCAGCCCTTTTCATTTTTATTTTGAGACAGGGTCTCACTAAGTTGTTTAAGGCCTCACTAAATTGCTGAGGTTTGCCTCAAACTTGCAATCCTCCTGCTTCAGCTTCCTGAGTCACTGGGATTATAGGCATGCCCCACTGTGTCTGGCTCACTTCTGATTTTTCATTAGATTCCACCAATTAGCCCCTACTACTACAATACCTACTGTGGAAAAGCCATTTAACTGGAGATCTGGCAAATAGGAAATATTCATTGTTTTCTCTCCTAACAGAAGGGTCTGAGCTCAGCGTCTCTCACTGTGCTTCATTTGGTCCTCCTTTTATTTCTTAAACCCTGACACCAGGAGGCCTGCAGGACACAATTCAGGGGACAGCGATTTGAAGCTGCCCAGCAATCCAACAGTGACACCTGCCCACCTGGGGCTTTGGAAGAAACCCTCTCTCTCCTCCTTGCTTCAGCTATTCAGTTCTAGTCCATCCAGGGATCCTCCTTTTCATATCTTTAAATAACATCTCAGCTGCCATGAGCTGGCTGCATGGGGCTAAAGCATTGGTGTCTTGTCTTTGCTTCCTTTTGTGAAATTAAAAAAGAAAAAAAAAAGGAGCTTATTGTCCTTGAAAGGAAAGTGCCATAGAAACACGATTTTTTTTTCTCACTTTCAGGAAACATTTACATTTACCCAAGACACATTATTTCAGGTGTTTTCATTCTTTTTTTAAACTAGGAAGCCTGTCAGGTTTCTTTTCTGTCCTTCTCAACTTAATTGGATCTCTTCATCAAAAAACCTTTTCTGTTCCTTTTGATTTCCTGCTCAGTGTTGTAGACATCAGAGTTGGCCAGGCCACACAGGAGGAGTTTGTGCTGAAAGGCAGACAACTTGGATACTGCTCAGAAGACTCACAAATGTCCCAGAAGGGTACAATGTCAACAGAATAACAAGTGGGAATCATATAGACTGAGAAGGGAGGAAATCCTTCTGTTATGTTGAAGAATAGAGTAACAGCTTTCGGGAGCAATGATGACAAGGACATTAAGTGGATGTCAGATGTGTATAAAAGGTTGAGATGTGTAGAAGGTTTGTACCTCTGTTCCCTCGGCCCAGGCAGTCTTCTTGGGGAGGTGGGCATTTCCAACCTCATCTGAATGTTACCATTTTGGACATTAGGTCTGACTCCTTCCTTTATCATATTGTAGTTGGTTTCTGTAGTTTTAGGTTAATCATTGCTTCAGGGATGAGAGTTGACATTCCAGTTCCCCAGCTAGCAGGTGTTTTCCTTGTCAGGTTCTATTACATCAACTCAAGTTGGATTATATTCCTAACAAGCATCAATAAAAGCCCGAGGGTGTCTTTTTATGATTCTTTGGGCCAAAGTGAGAAACCTTGGATAAAGTGAGAAGCAGAAGCCTTGGATAAACATGACTAGTTGTGCACTCCTTATAATCTCTGCTACCTCTGTAAACACCGACGAAGAAACGACGGCAAAGAAAAGTATGAGCCTGCAGGGATAAAGAAAAACAGAGTGAAAAACAACATCAGGCAAGAAAGGTAGAAAATCCTTGGACCGTGAAAATCAGAGAGTTGAATGCTCTATTGGCAGAGGACAGATCTAAGGAGAAGCAAGCCACCCGGCATCCAAGAACCATGGGGAAGCTCAGGAATTGGAGACACCAGTCAGCTCTCAAAGCTGGGAGGGGAACAGAGGTGGATGGGTTGAAGATCTCTCTCAGGAGATTGCTTTTCCCAGTCCAGACAGCCCACAGCTGTTCCTCCCCTGCTCCAAGCAGGAAATAGAGGATTTAGTACGTGGACAACTGAACCAGAGAGAATTCATATTGAGGAAATAGCAGGTCAGTGGAGAATAGTGCTGAGGTGGGTGGAGAGGTGTCTCCTACTGGGTGGTTCCTGAGATGCTGACCCCTCTGTCCTCATTCTCTCCAGTCAGGGGATTAGTGATTCCTCCCTGAAGACAGAGACTTCTCCAGAAGAAAAGACCCACAGATTCTGACATGAAATGGCTGGTCCCTGCTTGATAACCCCACAATGAAGCCACCAGTCAACAAGCCCTGCTCCTGGACACAAAACCCCAGTCACATTTTAGTGTCTTTTCTACATGCTCAGGCAGCCTAAGACCTGCAGAAAGAAATCACACCCCAGACCCAGTAACGGAAGAGAGACGGGAAGGTAGATCAGCAGTGGAATGAGACTAGGTTGCTGTCCATGTGAACACAGAGGAAATGAAACAGTCAGAGGATGGGGTCCAAAGACCACAGTGAGGAAATTGTGTAGAAAGTACAAACAGAAAGATAAAAATGGAGATGATTAGAAAATTAAAGGACCAAACTAGAAGTGCCAGCTCTGACATTCAATTAAAACAAGGATTCTAGATCTTTTTGTTGCACCAAAGACCTCTCTGGCAATCTGGTAAAACCTTCAGACAACCTTTCTCAGAATAATGTTTTGTTTTTTTTTAAATTAAAAATAAAACCTTTTAAAATTAATAGACTTTATTATTTTTCACATTTCTTCTTTTATTAGTGTGTTATAGTTATGCATACTGAGTTTATTCTGACAAAATAATATATGCATGGGATTTAATTGACTCCATTTCAGCCCCTGGTGGCCTCCGCTTTCTCTTCCCCTCTTCATCCCCACATTCTCCTTCCTCTACTCATCTTCCTTTCACTCATTTATTTATTTTTGATTGGCAATTTATAGATATACATAAAGGTGGATCACTTTGGTATATTTATACATGTGCATAATATATGTATGTCAAATTCATGCCACAATTTCCTCCCCTTCCCTGTCCTTCCTTTCTCCTTCTACTCCACTGATCTTCCCTATATTATTATTGATATCTGGCCCCCAATTTCTGCCCTATTTTGCTCTAGCTTCTGCATATGGCAGAAAACATTTGACCCTTGACTTTCTGAGTCTGGCTTATTTCACTTAGCATGAGTTTATCCAGTTTTAACAGTTTATCCATTTAACAGCAAATGCCATAGTTTCATCCTTCTTTATGGCTGAGTAAAACTCCATGTCTTTTCTAACCAATCTGTAACTTTTTCGTAACCCATTCACTATTGAGTCTTCTTACCTTCCTTTCTTCCTTTCTTTCCGTGGATTTGCATATTGCACGTGGCAGGCAAGCGCTCTGCCACTGAGCTAAGTTCTCAACCCCTTGAGACCTTATTTTTTAAAGCAATTTTAGGTTTTAGAAGAATGAGGGGAAGGAAGGTGGTAGGAGTGAAAATTGAATAATGCTTAAAGGTACATAAAATGCACAGGAATACAAAGGAAGCCAATTTCATTGAAATACAGTTGTTAAAATAGTAGAAAACAAAATAATGATACAGTAATATATGTGCTTTTTAATGAGCACATTTAATAACAAATTCTAAAGGCAAATCGACTGTAATCTTGAAGTATAATGAGCATAAATGATAACATAAGATATTTGCATTGGTAGGATGTGAGATGAACATATCTGGGGTTTCTATAGGTGACTGAGAGATGACAGTTCTAATTATCCATTTGTTGAACTATGTGCCTTTGAAAAGTATATATTCATATTGACTTTTCAAAAGGTGGCAGTTAGTTTTAAAAGAGAATAGAAAGCATAATTTTATTTTTATTCAGGCAGAAGAAGCTAATGAAAACTAGGGTGTCTCTCATGAGGGTGATAAAAGATCCTCAAGTGGGAAGACGGGTGAACAACTTCAAAACAGCAAGTTAAGTTTTCACAGCACTTTACAGTTTGCAATGTGCCCTTCTGCACATTCCTGTCTGTGATTTTCACAACCTTTAAGAGGAAGCAGTGCAGATATGACCAACATATTCAGTTTATAAATTAGGAAGCCTGTCATATTCAGTTTATAAATGAGAAACTGAGTCAAGAGTCAAAATCAGGTCTTTGGATTTCTAATCAAGTGGGGTTTGATAGGCAAGGAAAGATGCAGCTTCCTGGGCATTACAGCAAGGCTCAGAGTCCTATTGACATGAGAAGTGACATGAGATTGTCATGAGAAGTGGAATTGCCATTTGGGGTCCAACTCTCAGGCCAGAGGTTCAAAGGAGCTACTGAGCTGAGGTCTATTTAGACAGGGCGGCTCAAGGAGACAAAAACCCAGAAAGCTTCAGAGGGCTTCTCTTTTACCTCCTGGAAAAATATACTTGTTCTTGATATCATCATTCCTGCCTAAAGTTATTTCCAAGTCTTTCTCTTCATCCCCTCTAAGAGCCTTTTCCCAGGGTCCTGGCTTTTGCTAGCGCAGTGACCTGCCAAAGTTCTTGTTTCATGTTTCTATATTGCCCTGGTGAAGCTGTCAATCATGGTGCCTAGCCTCCTTCTTCACAGTTGGATCAAAATGGTGTTAGTTACTGGTGCATGCATAGAATTCAGGCTTAATTGAGTGCCTTCCATGGACTCTTCTGATTGGAGGTAGAAAGCTAGCTTTTCTTAGTTTTAAAACGTTAAGGGTTTGTCTGGAGTTGCTAGGATGAAAAAGAGAATGCTATTAAAATAGAGTCACTGTGAAAATGAGATGGAAGAGAGAAAAAGAGAAGGGGGAGAGAGGGGAGGTTGGTTGAGATGACATGTCTGGGATTCAGATAAGGGTAGGAAAGGAAAGCAGAGGGACTTTCTGTAACTTTAGGGGTTTAATTCCTGTCCTGGGAGTTTGGTTCCTGGAATTCTTCCTTCCATTCTTTGAGCCATTTTAGTATTCTTCATACCCAAGAAAGCCAACAATTCCCTTCTTGGTTAAACTAACTTGAGTGAGTCTCTGCTGCTTGCAACCTAGAGAGTCCTACTATCAAGAAGGGGCCTTCAGCCATTTTTGGATGTTAGTATTTGTAATGGAACCCCTCCTCCTTATAGATGTCTCTGTTACCTCAGAGCCCACTGTACCCTCTAGTACCCTCTAAATTTCCCAGAACCCCTCCTGAGCTTCCTTAGAAACACTCTTCACAGAGCTATCCTGGACCTTTCCCTGTGACTCTAAAATGTCTTTTATTCATTTATTTAGCAAGTGTTAATGAAGCACAAATGTGGTAGAAAAACAGCAACCTGTAAAGTGGAAACAAAGACAGGACTGTGAATCTTAAGTAAATGAAAAGTTATAGGAAGCCAGAGACAGGCCCTTGGGGCTGGGGTCTAGAAGGCTCTGTGGATGTTGTAGAAGGTGGAGAGGTGGGATTCCAACAATGGAATGGAAAGAAAGTGAGTGACCTTGGTGGTGGGTGTGGTTGCTCTTGGAGGGAGAGGCCAATCATAGCAGGTCAGACTTGGGAGGTGGTATAGGGAGGCTCAAATGAGCCCTTCCTTTTCTGCTGCTATCCAGCTAGGCCATCTGGCAGTCCACTCAGCTTGAGTGCTAATGCCTAAGGGAATGCTTTGCTTATTTGTGCCTTGATGTACAAGGACCTCAAACTGAGAGCCTGGCTTCAGGAATAGTTTCAAGCCCAGGGAGACAGGTGGGCTTGTTGAGTTGAGAACCTGGGAGACTTGCCCCTGCTGCTTTGCACAGGACTCAAGTTGTGGTCCTTTTCCCACACCAAGGCTGGGACTGCCTTTGTGGTTATGCTTGCTCAGGTGTGGGTGAGGGCAGAGGCGCAATGCTTGCAGAAGGAGGTGCTTGGTCATGTGTCTATCTTCTGGGAACCTGCTGCAGGAATCTACCCTCTACCCCACACCCTCCTCCTTCTGGGATTTGTTTTTTATAGGCAGATGGAAGCTTTCATTCATTGGTACCACTTCTTGGTACCAATTCAGCAGGCTGAGATGGGCCAGCTTCCCATGGGATAAGGAAGAGAATTGTATTTTTAGTTGGTTCTAGAGATGAAAGATTCAACCTTTACATTGTGAATATCTCCAGAAAGCTGTTCTCTGTAGAAAAACTTGATGTGGGTAGATCATTTTACCAAGATTGCTTAAAACTAAAGCATCTTGAGCAAATAGATTTGAGGTTCTTTCTCTTCCTGTCCCCTTCCCCCACCTCTTCCTCCTTCTTCTTCTTTTCTTTTGTTTTGTACTTGGGATTAAACTCAGGGGCACTTGACCACTGAGTTACATCCCTGGCCTTATTTATTTATTTATTTATTTTTGAAACAGGGAGTTACTAAGTTGCTTAGTGCCTTGCTTAAATTGCTGAAGCTGGCTTTGAACTTGTGATCCTCCTGCCTCAGCTTCCCAAATTTTGAGGATTACAGGTATGGGGGGGCCACAGTGCTGCCTCTCCTTCTTCATCTAGAGTTTCAACAAAATAACCAAATCAGTTTTAAAATCATCTAAATTACCAAACCCTCTTCTTTCAATTCAGTCTAAATGTGCAAATATGAGCTTGTGAAATATCCTCTGCTCTGTTTGGATTTCTATGTCTTTGAAATTGGTTACTATATGTCCTTGCCTGAAAATACTAGAAACTTACAAGTGTTAAAAGGAGAGTCCCTGAGACCCAGCAGAAATCTCACTTCCTTCAGAAAGCCTTCTGCCCATGCCAGCCTTCCCTCACTTCTTTTCAAGAATCAAGTATGGTAATGCCATTATGATAAATACAATCAATTGATGGCCTGTTATGTTCTGACCTCTGTTATATCTCATAGTATCCCCTCAAGTCCCTATGATGCAGGAGTAATAATAATAGTAATTATGATGGTGATGATAAAGTAGAGGCAAATTTACCACAAAACTAAGAGCTTAAGTTTCAGGATCCCTCACTTTCATGGTCCCTAATCAAGGACCTGGAAGGGTCACCAAAAATGTGTTTACATGGTCACAAGTTTTATAAACTTTACAAAACAAAAACATTCTCACTGCCATCAGAAGCCTGCTATCTCTTTTCATGCCAACTTCTTGTTTCTCATTGTCCCCCTCCATTAAGTGGCTTGGTAGTGGCCATGGGCATCTTAGGACACATCTGATGGAAGCTGACTTGGGCATGCATTCGTCTGGGCTTTGTGGGTAACTTAATCACTTGATAGCCGAGTTGTGCTGTGGCATCTAGGGATATGTCAACTGTCCTCTGGGCCAAGTTACCCAGGACACCATCCACAAAATTATTAGTGTGAACTGTTCTTTCAAAGTGAAATTAAGATTAATCACTTCATGAGAAAATGTGAAATTCCTTGAAATCTTAGCTTAAATGTAGAAGATTCTTTAGAGCTTCTTATAATATTATTATAAATAAAATAGAAATTTTTTTTGAACTATCAAAAATTTAAAAAGCAATTTTGGTCAACTATGGTTAAAAATTAAAATCAACAAATATTCTTTGTTTCTTTAATGTGTTTTATTCCACATCAATTGTGAGAAAGTGAGTATTAAGAGATCCTAGTTATTAGGAGGCTACAATGGCTGTTAATAGAAAAGGCATTAATGTCAGTAGCTCTGGAAAACATTTCTTAGGAGGCAGAGGAGGTGTTGAGTATATGCAGTCCGGTTCACTTTCCCACAAGTTGCTTCCTTTCTGAGATTCAGTTTAGGTGTCGACCAAAACTGTCCCATATCTGTAAGGAGCAGAGTAAACCCCTTTCCCTTGGTAGCTTCAGGGTTTCAGTGGGAGAAAAATACCTCCTACATGGGTCGTAAACTAGGGCACTTTGGATTCTTTGGGAAGGAAAATAGGGCAGCCCTATGTTTGCATGGATTTGTCTACTAACATAAACAGGGCTGCCTAACTGATACAGAGTTCCTCCACAGAGAACATAAATATAAAGGGAAACAAGTAGAACCATTTATCCAAAATTTATCCAAAAATGTTCTGCTCTGTTGCTAGTTACTGTAGATCATTATATTAGAAGCTTTCTTGGTTTTCAAGTAAACTCTCTTAAAATATGAATGTCTCTAAGAGGAGTCTAGCCTGACTATTAGATGGAACAATTCTTTCCAAGCTTTGCCAACGCATTCTCCCCTCCCCCCAGCTAAATGGTCTTTCCATCCAAATTCAGAGAAAAGATGAAATGGACAGAAATGGTAACATTCCACTTATAATTTCTCTTATGAATTTAGTGATAGCAGATGGTCAAAGAAGAAAATACGAATCGAGAACTTTTACCTTTTTTACCCCTCCTCATCTCTTTGTGACAATCTAACAAACTGAATCACAGTCTGGTGTTCCCGCAAACATAGGAAAGGCAATGTTCTCACTAGTCCTATCTTCCCAAACACCCAGGGCCATGTTACCAGTAAGTAAATGATCCTTTTCATATCTTTATGACTAGAGGTGTGAATGACTACATAGAATAAGGCTGAATCCTTGGAAGTATAAGTATAAATCAAATAAATGCTCAGCACCCCTGGAATGTGTAAATTTCAGATTTTAAATTGCAGACCCCCACAGCTAGTAACTGACTGAGTTTTCTTAGGTGGGGGCATATGATACAGCAATGCCAGGTGTGTGAAGAAACCCTTTTCCTTTTTACAAGAGATGTTACATACTGGTTCAGAGTGGGGACATTTAACTTGCTAGTGTTTATTTTAAGAAAAATTTCTCCTGGGATTCAGTGTTCTCATCCATGAAATGGATATAGCAATACTCTTCTAGTCAGCTGCTGGTTTGCTTTCAGCTCCATCCCAACACTTTCTCTTTTCTCTGTTTTACAAGGGAACTTGATTCTTAGGACCCTTTGCCCCTGGTCTCCACATAGGTGCAGCCAATAGCAGGCCTTGACAGAAGATGTGGGGACAGCAGGAAGAGAGAAGTCAGGGCCTTCCTCCCTCTTTCACTTCTTGCTTCCTGTGGTGCACTGGTAGTAGTCTTCTCCATAGCTAGTGCCCATCAGATTGTCTCTCCCTCCATGGTCTCAGCTCCTACTTGTAGTCTTCATCATAATTCTAGATCCTACCACTTGGTCCCAGCTGTTGGGGACTAGAAACATGCTTTCTTAGTAGCTCTCCAGCCTCAGGGGTCATAGCAACTTCTCATTTTGGCTATTCCCTGAGCTGCCTCACAGCTCCCTATTTGGCCTCTTTGATCACATGCAAAACAAATTCCTGTGTTTGATTCCTTTTATTGGAAAGACCTAGAGGGCTGGATGGACCCTGGTTGTTACAGGTATCAAATACACAGGGATACTGGGAGGATTAAGGATTACTTGTGAGTGAAGGTATGCAATTGTTTAGTATATTGTCCTAGAACACAGCAAGTGCTCGATGAATGGTAGCTATCAACAATGACCTTCTCAGCAATGATTTTCAGGGAATAGTGCTGGATTATATTATTTTTATTCTTTTAATCTTAGTAGTTAAAATATGACATCACTTCAAGAGAAATCTGAAATGGACACATCTGCCAGGAAAGACTCCTGAGTGTTTCTAGCTCATGTGCAGTCTCCAGTTTCCATAGAAACAAGCCAAAAAAATTTGCTAAAGGAAGCCTAGAAAATAAGTAGATTCAGGTCTGTATGATTATGTTCCAAACCCTTCATCACCCAAGCAGACTGTTGTTACTATTAACTTATTGTCTCTTTAATACATTTTTTTTCTTATAAGATACAATAGACCTGGATTTTTTTTTTCTATGCTGAGGATGACACAAAGCCTAGGACCTCTTTACCACAGTATCTTCTTTCTTACATCCCCAAGAGCAGTGCTTTCAAGGCTACTGTCATTGTGTTTATCTGACAAATTGCTGGATAAACCCAGCTCCTGTCATTTGGTAGCTATTCAGAGGTTGTTTGATGTCTTCTGTAAGCCACAGGCACAATAACCAAATATATTAGGTTAAGCAGCAGAGAGGAACCAACTGAAATCCCAATTAACATCCTGAGATGTGAATGAGAACTCAGTGGGAATGGAAATATTAAATTTCCCTGCATGGGAGCGGGTCATTTGATTGCAACCCAACTCCTCGGAATCCCTGTTTAGCCCTCAGAACTGGTGGCCGTAACAAGTGAGGCAGCTCTGAGTCAGACCTGCCAGAGTTTGAATCAATAACCGGATAATCTTGCTCCAAATTCCAAGTAAATTTAAATCTTTTTCTTTATGATATATTTGGAAAGGGAGGAATTGAGGGAATGGGAGGGAAATGCAAGTATCTAGAATACCAAGGTGAACTTTACTACTTTCTGTGCCAAAGAAAGTTTCCAGGTGTCCCCTGGAGGTATTCTTAGGACATTGGAGAGGTTGGGCCACCCCTAGCACCATCAGTTAAGTCCACTGCATGACAGCTTCCCTTGGCTATTGCTATGGTTAAGCACATACTTAACTCAGCTGCTCAGAATACAGAGAAAATAAAACTAGAACATGGGAGAAAAGGACTTGAGGGTGTTTTATTCAGCTGTTTAACCATTGTGACCAAAAGACCCAACAAGAACAGTTTTAGAGGAGAAGTTTATTTGGTGCTCACAGTTTCAGAGGTCTCTATTGGTCTGGGCTGGAGGTGAGGCAGAACATCATGGCGGATGGGTGTAAAGGAGGAAAGGTGCACAGAACATGGCACCAGGAAGCAAAGAGAGACTCCCCTCACTGGGAACAAAATATATACTCCAAGGACACATCCCAACGAACCCCCTTATCCAGCCACATCCTACCTGACTACTGTCACCAACCAGTTAATCCCTATTGCTGGATTAATGCACTGACTAGGTTAAGGCTCTCATAACCCAATAATTTCACCTCTAAACCTTCTTGCGTGGTCTCACACATAAGCTTTATCTGGACACCTGTTATCTAAATCATAACAGAGGGCTTTGACTAGATTGCAGCGTGGAAGACAGAATGGCAGAATAGACAGGGCTCTAGGCTGGGTGTCAGAAGCATTGGGACCATCTTGGCCCTGCTGCTTTCAAGATGTAAGACCTTGAGCAAATCACTTCATTCATTCATTCATTCATTCATTTTTTTCACAAGGTGCTTGGGAAAGAGAGTGCATGGCTGAGCATAGACACTGGCAAAATCAGAAAAGCCTGCTTGTAAGTAAGCTCATATGTACACTCAAACACCTGGAACACCAATCAATCAGCATTTATTAGCCGCCTATTCCAAAAGGTCTTACTATGATAATGAGACAGTGAAAACAATCTGAGTAGCCTTTTCTATATGGGCCATCTGTGGAAGTGGGTGAGAGAAAGTAAATGTTTCCCTAAGGGCAGCAAAGAGAACTCCAGTTCACAACCACAAAATCAATGCCTCCTACAATTGCCTCTCTAGCTCCTGCTTGGCAGAGCCTCTCTTGGCCATCTCTGATCGCCCTTCCTAAGGGTGACTTTTTCACCTATGACTTCTGTGACCACAGATGAGTGTCATATGGGTCCTTTAAAGCATCCATGCCCCTGTTTCCCACTAGGAGCCTAAGAGTCAAATGCTTTGTCACAGTACTTTTGTTTTCTAAAGAAAAACAAAACTTCACCTGATGGTTGTGTTGAAGAATAAGCACTAACTGCACAGGGCTATGGGGTGAAGGATTTCATCAGGCTGGCCTTGGATGCAGTGGCATCTGGATGACCATTTAAGTCACTCCAGGGAGTCATCCCAAAGGGGACAAGGTGAATCTTAAATGTGCTATCATTTATGTTCCTCCATTGCAAAGCTCTTTAAAATTGCCAGTGATCTAATCCTCCCAATAGACCTGATGAGGCAGATCAATACTATTAGCCCCTTTAGTGCATAGTGTTATTATCCACTTTAGGGATCATTTTCTTATCAGTTGATTACTCCATCTTCAAAGTCTCATCAGTGTCCTCTCATAATAATACCCCATTTTGTGACTGTGAGTCTGTTACCTGTGAAACACCAAAACTGCTCTCGCAAGAGAGGCCGGAGCTAGAGTAGATGGTACAAGAAGTGCCAATGGTCTGAATATCATCAAAATGCAAGGTTTCTCAGATGCAAGGACTCCAAGCAGGAGGCACTGGGCAGAGACCGGGACCACCTGCCCTTTCATCAGGTGACCTCAGGGAAATCACTTTTTTCTGAGTGAAGGATCAACTAACTTCTGTCTTTTTCTCCTTCTTTCTCTTTTACAGAGTTGTTAGGATGAAATGAGACCATAGCTGTGACTATCCTTTGGAAGGAAATGCAGGAGAAAAATACCAGAGGTGACAGTGATGGTGTGTATCAGAGCAATGTTATAAACCAATTTTGTTCTTTGTAAATATTAAGGCCTCAGAGTGCAACAAATGGGTTCAATGACATGTCTATTTGGATGGCTTCAATAATATGGAAGTCTGCTCTGTGACATATGAAAAAATTAAGACTTCTTGAAGTCACCCAATGAGGCAACTGGCAGGGGCCTAGAAGGTGAAATTAGAAGTCTTTTATAGGTGACCTACTCATGGCAGTTTTCCTGGGGCCTTCCCAGGAAACCAGATGGCTGGTCAGCCCTCTCTGAGGCTGAAGCTCCATGTTTGGACCCTCCCTGAACTGAGCAAATCCAGGTGTACTGTGGCTTGCTTTCTTAGGCCCAGTTTACCTAAGGGTGGGACAGAACATTCTTGGTCAGCATCTGGAGGATGAGGCTCAAATATTGGAATTCTTTGTGGTCACCAAGGCTGTGTGGTAGTCATCATGACAATTATGGGATTTTCTCGTTTTCAGAAAGACCCTGGGTTTCATGGCCTCTGTGAAGACACTTATTACAGAATTAGGGGCTCAGGAAGTTCACCTTTAACGACAACCTACTTCCCTCAAGTTGTCAGCCTCTGCTTGCAAACACTTACCTCAGAGCCCTGGCCCCACCCAGCAGCCTTGTCACACCTATAATGGATCTGAAAGTCCACATGGGCCACACACACATGGTTATATCATTATGTTCTTTCACTAGGAAAGTTGGCAAATTATCAGAAGGAAAATAAATATTTAGGGTCTTAACTCCATTGGCAATTTGTGCATGGTATGTGATTACTGATATCCTCTATATTTATTTTAGAGGTTTCTGTATGTATATGGTTTGTTACAAAGTCATGTGACCAATTGAGGGTAGTAGCTTGACCTCTTCATTCATTACCTGTGTTGATACTCCCTAATGATGTCCAACGTGGCTCTTTCTGTATGAAGCAAAGCAAGCTCCCTTTCTTTTTAATGTGTACAGGCAACATGGATTTGACTAAGTAAAGGAGATATTCCTCTACAATACATGGAAGAGATAAGGGCAAAGCGTCTCTTTGGACTATCAGTTCATGGGCCCTAGTATTGCCATCCCTCTTCAAGCCTCATTATGGAAGTGAGCTTCTCGGGTCTCTATTAAAAGTCCATGGGCACCAATGTCAAAACTGTCCCGAGGCTGGCTGGGTCACAAGTCAGTACACCACAAAGGGCTCAAAGGACATGGTGGAGGCACTGTAACACTGAGAGCCCAATGAGGTTGGAGAAAGAAGTGTTTCACCAGTGACCCCAAATGTCAGGTGGTAAGGTGATAAGGTGGGGTCAGCAGAGGCACACCACTCCCTGTTTCCAGGAGAGCTCTTATTCTAGTCATCCTTCTCCACTGTGACCAAAAGCCCTGACAAGAACAATTTTAGAGAAGGAAAAGTTTATTTGGTGCTCATGGTTTCAGAGGTCTCAGTCCATAGATGGCCATCTCCATTGCTCTGGGCCCAAGGTGAGGCAGAACAACATGGTGGAAGAGTGTGGCAGAGGAAATCAGCTCTGGTCATGGCAACAAGGGAGCAGAGAGAAGGAGAGAGCTCTGCTCACCAGGCACAAAATATATACCCCACAGTCATGCCCCCAGTACCTATCTCCTCCAACTGCACCCTGTCTGCCTTCAGTCACTATTCATTTAATTCCTATCAGTGAATTAATGCTCTGACTTGGTTTAGGCTCTCATAACTCAATCATTTCACCTCTGAACTTTCTTGCATTGTCTCACACATGAGCTTTGGAGTGACACCTCAGAGCTAAAGCATAACTCTCTTCATTCCTAGGCCTGCAGGGAGGTGGCTCCAGCTCTTTGTACAAGAGAACTGGCCAGAGCTGGGTAGGGAATTGAAACCCTGGAAAATGGGTTTTATTTTTTTTGGAACTGGGATTTTTACCCTTTTTGTACAATGGAACTTTTGTGAGCTTGTTGGGAACTATGGACCTCTTAGAATTGTGTGTGAGTGTGTGTGTGTGTGTGTGTGTGTGTGTGTATATATATATATATATATATATATATATATGTTTTTTTTTTTAATGGGGTCTTCCTATGTTGCTCAGGCTGGCCTCAAACTCTTGGACTCAAATGATCCTCCTGCTCATCCTCCTAAACAAAAATACATATGATTCCAATTACATTGAAATACAGTTATAAAAATATTTTGAAAGTCCTCAAATATGTGATGTAATAATTTATATTTATTTTATTTATTTATCATTGGGTGCTGAGGGTTGAACCCAGGGCCTTGCAAATGTTAAACATACACTATCACTAACCGCTCCCCCAGCTCCTGTGTTAACTTTTTAATGCTTTTAAATGGAAAGATTAAATGGTAGGTGTAATGATTACTCTAATTTTGAAATAATGATAAATATAAATGACTCTTCAAGATATATAACAATTGTAATATAAACATATGTGTGAATTCTATTGGTAAAACAGTTATAGGTACTGTGAATAACCTCTATGGCTTATTGACTTTGTTCATAATTCAAAGAAAATACTAACTTTTAGTTATGGCGAAGGTCAGTAAGCATTGATTCCTCTAAAGGTCTGATAGTAAACACTTTAGGCTTTGTGAGCCATGTGGTCTCTGTCGGCAACTATTCAACTCTGTGCATAGAGCATGAAATACAGATAATATTTAAATGAATGGACATGGCTGTGTCCCAATGAAACTTTTATTTATGGACAGGAAAATTTGAATTTCATATAATTTTTACAAGAAATGAAATATTCTTCTTCTTTGCTTGTGCTTTCTAACCTTTTTAAAAATGTAAAAAATATCCATAGCTGATCTTGGAGAGCTGAAGTAACCACCGCCACTCTCCGACAGATTGCAACAATAAAACAGGTGCGTGTTACTCAGCTCATCTCCCATACAGCGGGGAATTCGCATAAAATCTCTCCTAGGCTCTCCGGGGGAGGGATTATCAGAGCTAGCCTGCATAAAGACAAAACTAAAAAAACACCCGACTAAAACTAGAAACACCCGACCTTCAACTCCCCGTCCCATCAGCGGGGAAAACGAAACCTGTATTGCCAGCGCAGGGGTAGGGGAAAGCGGAAAAAATCAAAACAATAGAGTGCAGTGGGGGGTTCTCAATAGCCACTCTCCATGCCCAACAAACGGCAGGCCCAGAGTACAGTTTGAACTGCCGAGAGGCATCACTCAGGGGAAATCTGGTCTAGCAGGAGAAACCAGGGGACTAGAGGCCAGGCCCGTGCGACTGGGTGGTTGGAGTCCCCCCTGGGCTGGCGACCGACTGTGCGACTGGACAGCTAGAGATTGCCCACCCACCAGCAACAGCCGGCCCATTGCCCCTGCGACTGAGTGGCTAGAGACCACATGCCCGCAGGCGACCGATAGCCGGCTGCCCGCGGGACTGGGCAGCTGGAGACTGCCTGCCCGCCGGCGACCGACCACAAGACTAGGCGGCCAGAGATCTCCCGCCCACCAGCGACAGCCGGCCCGTTGCCGCTGTGACTGGGCGGCTGGAGACCGCACACCCGCCGGCGACCAATTGCCTTCCGGCTGCCCACGCAACTGAGCAGCTGGGAACCGCCTGCCCACCTGCGACAGCCGGCCCATTGCCCCAGCGACTGGGCGGCTAGAGATCGCCTGCTCGCTGGCGACAGCCAGCCTGCTGCCCGTGCTACTAGGCGGCTGAAGACTGCACGCCCACTGGCAACCGATCATCCGCCCACTGCCTGCGCAACTGGGCGGCTGGAAACCGCCTGCCCACTGGCGACCAATCGTCCACCGGCTGCCAGGGCGACTGGGCGGCTGGAGACCGCTCGGCCGCCGGCTTCCAGGAGCTGAAACCAACCAGAGACAATCCAGTCCCACCTCTCCATTCAGACACCCCAGTAAGGAGCCTGGGGCCCCCGCATAGCAGAGAGGTGACGTCACTGGAGCTCAGCCGTCGGAATTCCTTCCCAGTGGAATCCACTTTAGCAAGCATAGTCTACCAACACAAAGGAGAGACAACAGAGATATAAAAAACCAAAACAAATTTATAGAAGAGAGCAGAAACACAGCAATCAAATAGAGCTGGAAAGTAGCGTGAACATCATGAAAAAACAAGGGAAAAAGGAGTACAAACAATGCAGGACAACTTAAATCTACAGGAGGACCTAGAAGCATCAGAAACAGGGATAGGGAAAGAACTCAAAGTATACCTAACTCAGATGGAAAGGAATATTAGAGAAGACATGAGACAGCAAGTCCAAGCAATAAAAGTATATTTTGAAAATGAATTAAACAAACAAATTCAAATGGCAAAGAACGAGCTTTACCAGGAGATAGAGATCTTAAAAAAAATCAAACAGTAATCCTAGAAATGCAGGAAACTACAAACCAAATTAAAAACTCAAAGGAGAATATTACAAAGAGACTAGATCAAGTAGAAGTCAGAACATCAGACAATGAAGACAAAGTTTATCAACTTGAAAAGAATATAGTCAACACAGAAAAGATGCTTAAATCCCATGAGCAATCTATTCAAGAGATATGGGATGTCATAAAAAAACCAAATTTGAGAGTCATTGGGATAGAAGAAGGCATAGAGAATCAAACCAAAGGAATGGACAACCTATTAAATGAAATAATTCTAGAAAACTTCCCAGAGATGAAAGATGGAGTGGATTCCCAAATCCTGGAAGCCTACAGGACCCCAAACATTCAAAACTGTAATAGACCAACTCCAAGACATATAATTATGAAGATAGCCAACATACAGAACAAGGAGAGAATATTAAAAGCTACAAGAGAAAGGAGGCAGATTACATTCAGGGGTAAACCAATTAGGTTAACGGCTGATTTTTCATCACAGACTTTGAAAACGAGAAGATCCTGGAACAATGTATTTCAAACACTGAAAAATAATGGATTCCAACCAAGAATACTGTATCCAGCAAAATTAAGCCTCAGATTTGACAATGAAATTAAAATCTTTCACGATAAACAAAAGCTAAAAGAATTCGCAGCCAGAAAACCAGAACTGCAAAGCATTTTGAGCAAAATACTACAAGAAGAGGAATTGAAAAATAGTACCCAAAACTAACAGCAGGAGGTATCTCAGTAAAGGGGAGGAAAATAACCAAAAAGTAAAAACTAGCCAAACTAAAATAAATAAATAAATAAATATGACTGGAAGTACAAATCATATTTCAATTGTAACCTTAAATGTTAATGGCCTAAACTCACCAATCAAGAGACATATGCTAGTAACCTGGATCAAAAAACAAATCCAACAATATGCTGCCTTCAGGAGACTCATATGATAGGAAAAGACATACACAGGCTGAAGGTAAAAGGTTGGGAAAAATCATATCACTCACATGGCCCTCGGAAGCAAGCAGGAGTGGCCATACTCATATCAAATAAAATCAACTTCAAACTTAAGTTAATCAAAAGGGATGAAGAAGGACACTATATACTGTTAAAGGAACCATCCACCAACAAGACATAACAATTATCAATTTGTATGCACCAAACAATGGAGCTGCAACGTTCATAAAACAAACTCTCCTCAAGTTCTAGAGTCAAATAGACTACAACACAATAATTATGGATGACTTCAACCCACCACTCTCACCATTAGACAGATCCTCTAGACAAAAGCTGAATAAAGAAACTATTGAACTCAATAGCACAATCAATAACCTAGACTTAACCGACATATATAGAATGTATCAACCATCAAGTGGATACACATTCTTCTCAGCAGCACATGGATCCTACTCAAAGATAAACCATATATTATGCCATAGGGCAACTCTTAGTAAATATAAAGGCATGGAGATAATACCATGCATCATATCTGATCATAATGAAATGAAACTGGAAATCAATGATAAAAGAAGGAAGGAAAAATCCTACATCACATGGAAAATCATTTCCATCACATGGAAAATATGTTACTGAATGATCAATGGGTTACAGAAGACATAAAGGAGGAGATAAAAAAAATTCATAGAGACAAATGACAATACAGACACAACATACTGGAATCTATGGGACACAATGAAAGCAGTTTTAAGAGGGAAATTCATTTCTTGAAGTACTTTCCTCAAAAAAAGAAAAAAACAACAAATAAATGAACTCACACTACACCTCAAAAACCTAGAAAAGGAAGAGCAAAACAACAGCAAATGTAGTATAAGACAAGAAATAATTAAAATTAGAGCAGAAATCAACAAAATTGAAACAAAAAAAACATTGAAAAAATTGAAAAAACTAAAAGTTGTTTTTTTGAAAAAATAAATAAGATCGACAGGCCCTTAGCCATGCTAACGAAGAGAAGAAGAGAGAGAACTCAAATTACTAACATATGAGATGAAAAAGGCAATATCACAACAGACACTACAGAAATACAGAAGATAATTAGAAAGTATTTTGGAACCCTATATTCCAATAAAATAGAAGATAGTGAAGATATCGATAAATTTCTTAAATCATATGATCTGCCCAGATTGAGTCAGGTAGATACACACAATTTAAACAGACCAATAACAAAGGAAGAAATTGAAGAATCCATCAAAAGACTACCAACCAAAAAGAGCCCTGGACTGGATGGGTATACAGCGGAGTTTTACAAAACCTTCAAAGAAGAATTAATACCAATACTTTTCAAGCTATTTCAAGAAATAGAAAAAGAAGGAGCTCTTCCAAATTCATTCTATGAGGCAAACATCACCCTGATCCCGAAACCAGACAAAGACACTTCAAAGAAAGAAAACTACAGACCAATATCTCTAATGAACTTGGATGCAAAAATTCTCAATAATATCCTGGCGAATTGAATACAAAAGCATATCAAATAAATTGTACACCATGATCAAGTAGGATTCATCCCTGGGATGCAAGGCTGGTTCAATATATGGAAATCAATAAATACTATTCACCACATCAATAGACTTAAATACAAGAACCATATGATCATCTCGTTAGATGCAGAAAAAGCATTTGACAAAATACAGCATCCCTTTATGTTCAAAACACTAGAAAAACTAGGGATAACAGGAACTTACCTCAACATTGTAAAAGCTTTATATGCTAAACCTCAGGCTAGCATCATCCTAAATGAAGAAAAACTGAAGGCATTCCCTCTAAAATCTGGAACAAGACAGGGATGTCCTCTATCACCACTTCTATTCAATTTAGTTCTTGAAATACTAGCCAGAGCAATTAGACAGACAAAAGAAATTAAAGGCATAAAAATAGGAAAAGAAGAACTTAAATTATCGCTATTTGTGGATGACATGATAATATATTTAACAGACCCAAAAGGGTCTACAAAGAAACTGCGAGTTACTAAATGAATTCAGCAAAGTGGCAGGATATAAAATCAACATGCATAAATCAAAGGCATTCCTGTATATCAGCAACAAAACTTCTGAAATGGAAATGAGGAAAACCACTCCATTCACAATATCCTCAAAGAAAATAAAATACTTGGGAATCAACCTAACAAAAGAAGTGAAAGATTTATACAATGAAAACTACAGAACCCTAAAGAGAGAGATAGAAGAAGATCTTAGAAGATGGAAAAATGTACCCTGTTCATGGATAGGCAGAACTAACATCATCAAAATGGCAATACTACCCAAAGTTTTCTACAGGTTTAATGTGATGCCAATTAAAATCCCAATGGCATTTCTTGTAGAAATAGATAAAGCAATCATGAAATTCATATGGAAAAACAAAAGACCCAGATTAGCAAAAGCAATTCTAAGCAGGAAGTGTGAATCTGGAGGTATAGCGATACCAGAGTTCAAACTGTACTACAAAGCAATAGTAACAAAAACAGCATGGTACTGGTACCAAAACAGGCAGGTGGACCAATGATACAGAATAGAGGACACAGAAACCAATCCACAAAATTACAACTTTCTTATATTTGATAAAGGGGCTAAAAGCATGCAATGGAGGAAGGATAGCATCTTCAACAAATGGTGCTGGGAAAACTGGAAATCCATATGCAACAAAATGAAACAGAATCCCTTTCTCTCTCCATGCACAAAAGTTAACTCAAAATGGATCAAGGAGCTAGATATCAAATCAGAGACACTGCGTCTGATAGAAGAAAAAGTTGGCTATGATCTACATACTGTGGGGTCGGGCTCCAAATTCCTTAATAGGATGCCCATAGCCCAAGTGTTAATAACAAGAATAAATAAATGGGACTTACTTAAACTAAAAAGTTTTTCTCAGAAACAATAAGAGAGGTAAATAGAGAGCCTACATCCTGGGAATAAATTTTTACCCCTCACACTTCAGATAGAGCCCTAATATCCAGAATATACAAAGAACTCAAAAAATTAAACAATAAGATAACAAATAACCCAATCAACAAATGGGCCAAGGACCTGAACAGACACTTCACAGAGGAGGACATACAACCAATCAACAAGTACATGAAAAAATGCTCACCATCTCTAGCAGTCAGAGAAATGCAAATCAAAACCTCCTTAAGATACCATCTCACTCCAGTAAGATTGGCAGCCATTATGAAGTCAAACAACAATAAGTGTTGGTGAGGATGTGGGGAAAAGGGTACACTTGTACACTGCTGGTGGGACTGCAAATTGGTAAGGCCAATTTGGAAAGCAGTATGGAGATACCTGGGAAAGCTGGGAATGGATCCACCATTTGACCCAGCTATCACCCTCCTCGGACTATAGGGATACTGCCACATCAATGATCATAGCGGCACAATTTACAATAGCTAGACTGTGGAACTAACCTAGATGCCCTTCAATAGATGAATGGATAAAAAAAATGTGGCATCTATACCCAATGGAGTACTACGCAGCAATAAAAAATGACAAAATCATAGAATTTGCAGGGAAATGGATGGCATTAGAGCAGATTATACTAAGCGAAGCTAGCCAACCCTTAAAAAACAAATGCCAAATGTCTTCTTTGATATAAAGATAGCAACTAAGAACAGAACAGGGAGGAAGAGCATGAGGAAAAGATTAACATTAAACAAAGACAAGTGGGGGGAGAGGAAAGGGAGAGAGAAGGGAAAGCATATGGAAATGGTAGGAGACCCTCAATGTTACACAAAATTACATAGAAGAGGATGTGAGGGGAAAGGGGGGGGAACAAGAGAGAGAATTGAACAATAGCAGATGAGGTAGAGAGGGATGATGGGAGGGGAGGGGAGGGGAGATAGTAGGGGATAGGAAAGGTAGCAGAATACAACAGTCACTAATATGCCATTATGTAAAAATGTGAGTGTGTAACCGATGGGATTTTGCAATTTGTATTTGGGGTAAAAATGAGAGTTCATAACCCAATTGAGTCAAATGTATGAAAGATGATATATCATGAGCTTTGTAATGTTTTGAACAACCAATAAAAAAATAAAAAAAATAAAAGTTTCAAAGGGGGGCATTTCTATAGTCAGAAAGATATAAGATGAAACTCAGAGAAGAAAGACTGCTTCAAGCAATTGAAAGGGCAAATATGTAAATAAATCTGAGTATTGTCTGAATGAAGCAACAATAGTAATATATTGTGGCATTAAAACTATATGTGCAACTAAATATATTGCAGTTAGAGTTATCAGAAAAAATTGTGACTTCATGGTCAATATTTGTAATATCAATTATACTGAAAGGATAAAGGAATTGAAATTGAAATATAAAAGACCAGGTTTTGTAAAGTTTCTAAGCTGCACTCAGAACCTGAAATTCCTGTGGCAGTTAAGACAATTCTCGGAACTGCCCATTAGATGTGTGTAGAAATCTCCCCTGACCACCTAGTTACTTAACAACCCAGAAACCGTGCAGTCCAGCACGTAACCTCAGGGCTTAAACCAATCAGTTTGAATATATACCCCTTTTTAGTACTGACCAATCACTCTCACCCAACCTGTTCCCCCCCTAAAAAAAATATCCATAGCTCATGTCATGCTGTCTGTTATTAGGTGCAAATATAAGTGGTGATGAGCCAAGTTTGGCCTGTGGTCCATAGTGTGATGATCAGTGAGTTAGAGAGTAATGGGAAAGAGGCAGTCTTTGCACACCGTCCAGGTTGTAGACTCCAGAATAAGAACTGCTGTGCTAGACGAGTCAGGGAACCTGGGAGAACCCAGACAGGGGAACTTGGCAGAGGTCCGGGCTCATGGGCAGCCCAATGTAGGGAATTAATAGAGATGAGGGGAGTTTCAGTTCCTGGAACCTGGTAAGGGCTGGCACCCAGGAAAGGTGATGGGTAACTGTTAGGATTTAAATATGAGGTGACCCCCAAACCTCCTGTTAGCATAGGAATATTCAGAGGTAAAATGATTAGATGTAATCTAATCAGTCCATCCTAGTTTGAATGGACTGGGTGGTAATTATAGGTAAGTGGGGTATAACTGGAAGAAGTGGGCCACTGGGGCATGCCCTAGAAGATGTATCCTCCCTCTTGCTCCTTTCCTTCTCTCTCTCTCTCTTTCTCTCTCTCTCTCTCCCCCTCCCTCCCTCCCTCCCTCTCTCTCTCTCTCTCTCTCTCTCTCTCTCTCTCTCTCTCTCTCTCTCTCTGTATCTCTCTCTGTATCTCTATCTCTCCTTCCTGATCCCACTGTGAGTTGACCAACTTTCCTCCATGGGTTCTTCCCCCATGATATGCTGGGCCCAGAGCAATGGAGTTGGCCAGCTATAAACTGAGATCTTGGAAACCATAGCTCCATACAAACTTTTCCTCCTCTAAGTATTTGTTTTTGTTTTTGGTACTGAGGATTGAGCCCAGGGGTGTTTTATCACTGAGCTACATCACCAGCCTCACCCACACCCCAACTTTTTAAAATTTTGAGACAGAGTCACACTGAGTTGCTTAGGGCCTCACAAAATTGCTGAAGCTGGCCTCAGTAAGTTGCTTAGGGCCTCACAAAATTGCTGAGGCTGGCCTCACTTAACTTTCCCAGAGAGTGAGAAATATCTTCATTATGTAACACAACCTGTTTGCTTTGATAATGTATTTTGTTCTTAAGGCCAGAGAAAATTCACGTTTCCTATGATGCTTTCCTTGTTTGAGTTTCCTAGAAACACATCCCGAGACAAGGGTTCAAGTACACCTAGTAATTTGGGAGGTGTAGGTAGCACCTGCAGGGGAGTAGAGAGAGTGAGATGGGGGAAGGGAAAGAGCGAGTAAAGGGTGTGTACTAGGCTGGTGACATTTGTGGACAATTGTGGGGAAACTGAACAGGAAAGCTGGTTGGGTAATTGATAGGATTTAAATAAGAGGTAACCCCCAAAACAGGTGTGCAAAGCAGGCTTTGAGTAATCTCATCCAAGGGGTGCAGGAATGAGGTATATACACACCCCTTCTGTCTGTCATTGATTGAGGGCTGTTGAGAGTTGGGTTTAACTCCCAGCCCTAGTGGTTGAGATGGTGCCTGCGGATAGGGCAGCTGGGGAAAGATGCAGATACTGGCGATTGCAAATGAACTGGAAAAACCTGAACAAGTCATGTCTCAAGAAGATGGTTGGGGACAAACAGCATCAAGCTTCCTTTGTAAGTTTTTTTAAATATTAAATTTTTGAGTTAGCCGTGACAACTCAGGACCCCATGGTTTTGCTTTCACTCATTTGGGTCCTCAACTACTGATAAGTGAGTTGTTCCCAGAAATCAGAACAGCTGAAGCCCAGTCATGGAAAAGCCAACGAAGAGCACTAGAATGTGTTATTGTTATGCTTACATAGATTTTTTTTATGTGTCTTTGGGTTTCTTATCCCTTCTTTTGGGGTCTCAGTTCTTGTGGGGCCCCATCTGTAAAATTTGGGGAGGCTTGAATGATCACCTCTGAGTCTTCTTCCAGTTCTAAGATTGTAACTCCCCAGATCTTTCCACTCTAACATTGCACCTGGTACACCTGTTAGTTAGGGCTCCCTCAGTCAGTGGGATGGGAAGGAAGCACATGATCAAAGAAGAGAAGGAAAATTTACACAGAAGAAACTCTGTAGAGACTAGAAGATAGGGAATTGCAATTACCTCTAGGGATTCAGCCAGAGCATTAGCTGAATTTTTTAAAGCCCAACAGATGGGGGTCATACCCTCGATTGACTCATTAAATATGTCATAGACACCAAGGCATAATTTTGATGGCGTTTTTAGATTTATCACAATTTAAATTCCTGGTCAGGAGACTTGAATTCTATTAAGGGTGTTGGATAAAAGGTAATTTTCGGGTAGCATCAAGGTTAGACAGGAAACCCTGAATTGGGAGTTAAAGATCCAATTGCATTATTACTTGACTGCCTGAATTTGTACTATTTTTTTTTAAAGCCCCATTGAGCCCCAGTTACCTAATCTGTAAAATGATGGGCTGAGATTAGATGTACTCTGTGTTTTAATAAACTCTAACATTCTCTAATTTTTGAATTAAATCCTCCAAAAATACAGTGGATATACCTTAACATGTAACATCACATGATGTACATTAATCATTCAGCATATTAACATGTCACATGGTATTCATGCCTGTTTCCCCTCCTTGTCATTACCTTCTCAAATGGAGTCTCAGAACTTAATATTCTTGTCATGCTCCCTGTTATTGGGTGTGAGGTCTTTGCCCAGCCTGTAGCCTCTTTCCTAAGTACTTCTCATCATCTTTATTGCTCAAAGGAATAAACTCAGGGTAGCTTTGTGTGATGTTGTGTCCCTAATCACAGAAGGTTGGACTAAACTGGGCCAGCCAGATCTGTCCCCTTCCCATGTTGGTTTGGGATTGAGAAACTTAAGTCATGCCTGTGTGGTTCCTCGAAATGAGAACACACACACACAGAAGCCATAATAGAAACACATATACCCAAAGTGCTCAGAGAGGCAAAGCAAACCAGTCTGAAGGAAGCAAATAAGGCAACTATGCAGACGGGACTTCTGGATTCTGGATTCTGGGGAGACACAGAGAATAGCTCAGGTTCCTGATAGGCTTCCGTCCCTTGTCACTGTTCTTCGTGAGCCTGCCTGATGTTTGGCATGCCCTTGAGTTTGGTGAGCTGGATCACCCCTAAGCCTTTCACAAACTGTCATGTTTGTCTTAATCTAGATTGAGTGAATTCTTCCCCTCTGCAGACAAAGAGCTTTGATAGTGAAAGAGAAAATAAAGGGTTGAAGAAGAGGGAGATTAATTGGTGGTGACCTAGGGACTTCATATTTAAAAACAAGACTCTGAATCTATCCTCAGTAGGGATGCATAGGCTTTTGTTTCTGTTGGTTAACTTAGAATTTGCTTGCTGAGTTAATCACACTCTTTAGTTTATGAAGAGTTGAAGTCAAAGAACCTTTTCTTTTTTCTTATTTAATGCTTTTATTTCCAATCCCTACTCTCATACTTCCCCACCCTTTTAAGGCAATGACTGTAATGTATTTTATGTATGACCTAGCATGTGTTTCTCTCCTTGAAAACACACACATTGTTTTATTTTGCATGTCCTTTTAATTGCACAAATGGTCTTGTGTTACAAATCTCATTCTCTGCTGATTGTTCCAAACATTATGATTTTGAGATGTGCGCTGCTGTGTATGCATCCAGGTCATTGTTTCATTTTATAATAGCTGATGCGAGATATGGACCGATCACTTTTTTTCCCCCTTATCCGTCCCTTAGTGATAGACACCTGGGTTGCCTCTAACCATCTATTATCACAGGACTGCAAATGGACTTCCTCACACATCTCCACATGTGGTCTTTGGTGTAAGTTTCCTGGGGTGTATATCCAAGAGTAAGGTTACTCCATCATATAGTATAAATCCACTAAATCCTCTGTGTGTTTGCTAGAAAGACCACCTCACTGAATATCACCTGTGGAACCTATCTTAGCCAATACCTGGTATTACATGGCTTTCTAAGTTTTGCAGGTTTGATAGGTATAAAATGGTATCTTGTTATTTTAATTTGTATTTATTTAATTGCATTATTACTAGTAAGGTTAAGTACTTCTTCATCTGTTATATACGTAATTACAGTTTCTTCTTCTATCTGGAATTGTTATGCCTTAGTTTGCCTGGGACAGTCCAGGTTTTACCTGTTGCCCTGCAGATCATTCCAAGTGCCTCTTTCTTAAGGTGTACTGGTTTGGCTCATAAATCATATGATCAGCCTATCTTTCTGTGACTTATCTATTCATGTTCTCTGTTTATTTTTCTATTGCATTCCTTTATTTGTAGTGTTCTTATTATTGTGTAGATAGCAATCTCTTTGTTTAGATGAAGAAAGATCTTCCCTTTTGCCCCCATCAACTTTGCCTGTGGACTTTTTAGTTTAACATAATTTTGCTGAGGTAATCAAATCCACCACATTTGTATATGTTTTATGATTTTTAGATCTTATTTCAGAAGTCCTTTTCTATTCTAATGAGACAAAGATGCTCCCTACATTTTCTTTCATTATTTTAGTAATTTTACTTTTTCACCCTGGGGACCCTAACGTATTTGGGATTTATCTGATGTATAGTCTGAGGCAGGAAATTGGCTTTTCATAGTCAGCGGGTTACCACAACAACCCTTAGACAATGTCCCACCTTTTTCTCCCTGGTTTGTGATGTATTCTTATTTTATATCATTTTTATAGCTTTCTAGTTTGTATATGTGCTGCCGAAGCGAGCACTATAGCTTTCTAGTTTGTTCCATTGGTCTCTTTCTTTGTTTCTGTGTCACTATTATTAGCTTTATAAAAATATTTGACTTGTAGTAAATCTTAATATCATAGAATGAATATCTCCTCTTTGCTCTCAAAATTTATTTTGCTATGCATGCATCATTTTTCTTCCATATAAATGTTATATTTATCAAATCCCTTAAAAATGTTCTTGTAAAAAATCTTATTGGAGCTCTCTCTGCTTTCTGAGCTGCTTCACATGAGCTGCTTCCCTCTGCCACACTCTTTTGCCATGAAGTCCTGCCTCACCTTGAGCCCTGAGGAATGGAGCCTGCCGGACAGAGACCTCTGAAACGATGAGCCCCCAAATAAACTTTCCCTCCTCTGCAATTGTGCTGGTCAAGTCTTTTAGTTACAGCAGCAAAAAAAACTGACTAAAACAGTAACTATCTACGTGGATTAATCAAAAGAACACTAAACTGATAAATTGGGAAACTGGGCTCTAGTCTAGGTTATCTGACCTTTAAAAGATCAAGAATTCAGCTTTAGCAAGCAGCTAAATATAAGGACATTGAATTACATGATCTTCCTAGTCCCTTCCAGCTCAAAAATTTTGAGATAAAATAGCATTTAACATTTAAGGAATCTTAAATATTTTTATTATAAATACACATTTAAATATTTAATAAGGACATTTAATATTTAACCTACTTTAAAGCCATTAATCTAAAGTCAAAGCAAGACCTTACTTGAAAGGCATTTATAAGTTTGACAAGTTATAGCAGTAGATGTGTGACTTAACTTAAAATGTCTTTTTTATTCAGAATATTTACTAAAATTAATGAAGTTGCAGGTATAAACAAATCCAAAAGGAGAGCAAAATTATAGTTCTTTGGTAGATTGGCAATGTTGATAAAGTTAAACCTACAGTTAAAGGAGATATCTGCTTGATAATTGCTGAAGTATTTAGCTAAATAGTTGTTTGGAATAATATTTTATTTTATTTTTTTTTTTATTTTTATTTTTTTTATTTTTTTTCTCTTTATTTTTTTTTTATTGGTTGTTCAAAACATTACAAAGCTATTGACATATCATGTTTCATACATTAGATTCAAATTGGTTATGAACTCCCATTTTTACCCCAAATACAGATTGCAGAATCACATCTGTTACATATCCACATTTTTACATAATGCCCTATTAGTATCTGTTGTATTCTGCTTCCTTTCCTATCCTCTACTATCCCCCCCCTCCCCTCCCATCTTGTCTCTCTACCCCATCTACTGTATTTCACTTCTCTCCTTGTTTATTTACCCATTCCCCTCGAAACCTCTTATGAGTGCTTTAGTATAACAATGAGCATCTCCCTCCATTACCATGCAATTTCTCTTTTCTCTCCCTTTCCCTCCCACCTATTGTATCTGTTTAATGTTGATCTTTCCTTCCTGCTCTTCCTCCCTGCTCTGATCCTGGTTATTCTCATTATATCAAAGAAGACATTTGGTATTTGTTTTTTAGGGATTGGCTAGCTTCACTAAGTATAATCTGCTCTAGTGCCATCCATTTCCCTGCAAAATCCATGATTTTGTCATTTTTTAGTGCTGCGTAATATTCCATGGTGTATAAATGCCACATTTTTTTTATCCATTCATCTATTGAAGGGCATCTGGGTTGGTTCCACAGTCTAGCAATTGTGAATTGTGCCGCTATGAACATCGATGTGGCAGTATCCCTGTAATAAGCTCTTTTAAGGTCTTCAGGGAATAGTCCAAGAAGGGCAATAGCTGGGTCAAATGGTGGTTCCATTCCCAGCTTTCCCAGGAATCTCCATACTGCTTTCCAAATTTGCTGCACTAGTTTGCAGTCCCACCAGCAATGTACAAGAGTACCCTTTTCCCCACATCCTCGCCAGCACTTGTTGTTGTTTGAGTTCATAATGGCTGCCAATCTTACTGGAGTGAGATGGTATCTTAGGGTGGTTTTGATTTGCATTTCTCTAACTGCTAGAGAAGGTGAACATTTTTTCATATATTTGTTGATTGATTGTATGTCCTCCTCTGAGAAGTGTCTATTTAGGTCTTTGGCCCATTTGTTGATTGGGTTATTTGTTTTCTTATTGTTTAATTTTTTGAGTTCTTTGTATACTCTGGATATTAGGGCTCTATCTGAAGTGTGAGGAGTAAAAATTTGTTCCCATGATGTAGGCTCCCTATTTACCTCTCTTATTGTTTCTCTTGCTGAGAAAAAACTTTTCAGTTTAAGTAAGTCCCATTTGTTGATTCTTGTTATTAACTCTTGTGCTATAGGTGTCCTGTTAAGGAATTTGGAACCCGACCCCACAATATGTAGATCGGAGCCAACTTTTTCCTCTATCAGGCGCAGAGTCTCTGTTTTGATATCTAGTTCCTTGATCCACTTTGAGTTAACTTTTGTGCATGGCGAGAGGAGGAGATTCAGATTCATTTTGTTGCAAATGGATTTCCAGTTTTCCCAGCACCATTTGTTGAAGATGCTATCCTTCCTCCATTGCATGCTTTTAGCTCCTTTATCAAATATAAGATAGTTGTAGCTTTGTGGATTAGTCTCTGTGTCCTCTATTCTGTACCATTGGTCCACCCGTCTGTTTTGGTACCAGTACCATGCTGTCTTTGTTACTATTGCTCTGTAATATAGTTTGAAATCTGGTATCGCTATACCGCCTGATTCACACTTCCTGCTTAGAATTGCTTTTGCTATTCTGGGCCTTTTATTTTTCCATATGAATTTCCTGGTTGCTTTATCTATTTCTACAAGAAATGCCGTTGGGATTTTGATTGGGATTGCATTAAACCTATAGAGAACTTTTGGTAATATCGCCATTTTGATGATGTTAGTTCTGCCTATCCATGAACAGGGTATATTTTTCCATCTTCTAAGATCTTCTTCTACTTCTCTCTTTAGGGTTTTGTAGTTTTCATTGTATAGATCTTTCACCTCTTTTGTTAGGTTGATTCCCAAGTATTTTATTTTCTTTGAGGATATTGTGAATGGAGTGTTTTTCCTCATTTCCATTTCAGAAGTTTTGTCGCTGATATACAGAAATGCCTTTGATTTATGCGTGTTAATTTTATATCCTGCTACTTTGCTGAATTCATTTATTAGTTCTAGTAGTTTTTTTGTGGACTCTTTTGGTTCTTCTAGGTATAGAATCATGTCGTCCGCAAAAAGTGATAATTTAAGTTCTTCTTTTCCTATTTTTATGCCTTTAATTTCTTTCGTCTGTCTAATTGCTCTGGCCAGTGTTTCGAGAACTATATTGAATAGAAGTGGTGATAGAGGGCATCCCTGTCTTGTTCCAGATTTTAGGGGGAATGCCTCTAATTTTTCTCCATTCAGAATGATGCTAGCCTGAGGCTTGGCATAAATAGCTTTTACAATGTCGAGGTAAGATCCTGTTATCCCTAGTTTTTCTAGTGTTTTGAACATAAAGGGATGCTGTACTTTGTCGAAAGCTTTTTCTGCGTCTATTGAGATGATCATATGGTTCTTATCTTTAAGTCGATTGATGTGGTGAATAACATTTATTGATTTCCGTATATTGAACCATCCTTGCATCCCAGGGATGAATCCTACTTGATCATGGTGTACAATTTTTTTGATGTGCCTTTGTATCCGATTCGCCAGAATTTTATTGAGGATTTTTGCATCTAAGTTCATCAGGGATATTGGTCTGTAGTTTTCTTTCTTTGAGGTGTCTTTGTCTGGTTTCGGAATCAGGGTGATGTTGGCCTCATAGAATGAATTTGGCAGAGCTCCCTCTTTTTCTATTTCCTGAAATAACTTGAAAAGTATTGGTATTAATTCTTCTTTAAAGGTTTTGTAAAACTCCGCTGTATACCCATCCGGTCCTGGGCTTTTCTTGGTTGGAAGTCTTTTGATTGCTTCTTCTATTTCATCTATTGATATTGGTCTGTTTAAGTTGTGGGTATCCTCCTGACTCAGTCTGGGCAAATCATATGACTTAAGGAATTTATCGATGTCTTCACTATCCTCTATTTTATTGGAATATAGGTTTTCAAAATAATTTCTAATTGTCTTCTGTATTTCTGTTGTGTCTGTTGTAATATTGCCTTTTTCATCCCGTATGTTAGTAATTTGAGTTCTCTCTCTTCTTCTCTTCGTTAGCATGGCTAGGGGTCTGTCAATCTTATTTATTTTTTCAAAGAACCAACTTTTAGTTTTGTTAATTTTTTCAATAGTTTCTTTTGTTTCAATTTCATTGATTTCCGCTCTGATTTTAATTATTTCTTGCCTTCTGCTACATTTGCTGTTGTTTTGCTCTTCCTTTTCTAGGGCTTTGAGATGGAGTGTGAGCTCATTTATTTGTTGGTTTTTCCTTTTTTTGAGGTATGACCTCCAGGCGATGAATTTCCCTCTTAAAACTGCTTTCATTGTGTCCCATAGATTCCGATATGTTGTGTCTGTGTTTTCATTTATCTCTAAGAATTTTTTAATTTCCTTCTTTATGTCTTCTGTAACCCATTGATCATTCAGTAACATATTGTTCATTTTCCATGTGATGTAGGATTTTTCCTTCCTTCTTTTATCATTGATTTCCATTTTCATTGCATTATGATCAGATAAAATGCATGGTATTATCTCCACCCCTGTATATTTACTGAGGGTTGCCCTATGACATAATATATGGTCTATTTTTGAGAAGGATCCATGTGCTGTTGAAAAAAAAGTATAGCCACTTGATGTTGGATGATATATTCTATATATGTCAGTTAAGTCTAGGTTGTTGATTGTGATATTGAGTTCTATAGTTTCTTTATTCAACTTTTGTTTGGAAGATCTGTCCAATGGTGAGAGAGGTGTGTTGAAGTCACCCATAATTATTGTATTGTGGTCTATTTGATTCTTGAACTTGATGAGAATTTCTTTCATGAACATCACAGCCCCATTATTTGGTGCATAAATATTGATGATTGTTATGTCTTGTTGGTGAATGGTTCCTTTTAACAGTATATAATGCCCTTCCTTATCCCTTTTGATTAATTTAGTCTTGAAGTCGATTTTATTCGATATGAGGATGGCCACACCTGCCTGCTTGCGAGGTCCGTGTGCGTGGTATATTTTTTCCCAACCTTTCACCTTCAGCCTGTGTATGTCTTTTCCAATCAGATGCGTCTCCTGGAGGCAGCATATTGTTGGGTTTGTTTTTTTAATCCATGTTACCAGCCTATGTCGCTTTATTGGAGAGTTTAAGCCATTAACGTTTAGAGTTACTATTGATGTATGGTTTGTACTTCCAGTCATGTTTGATTATTTATCTTCTTTTAGTTTGTTTCTCCTAGCTTAGCTTTCCCCCGCCCTCTGGCTTTATAGAGGCACTTCCCACTGATGGTTTTGGTTATTGTTTTTCATTTCTTCCTCATGTAATGTTTTGCTCAAGACGCTTTGCAATGCTGGTTTTCTGGCTACGAATTCTTTTAGTTTTTGTTTATCCTGAAAGATTTTTATTTCGTTGTCGTACCTGAAGCTTAATTTTGCTGGATACAAAATTCTTGGTTGGCAACCATTGTCTTTCAGTGTTTGAAATACGTTGTTCCAGGATCTTCTCGCTTTTAGCGTCTGTGATGAAAAATCCGTTGTTAACCTTATTGGTTTACCCCTAAATGTAATCTGCCTCTTTTCTCTTGTAGCTTTTAATATTTTCTCTTTGTTCTGTATGTTGGATATCTTCATAACAATGTGTCTTGGAGTTGGTCTACTGTGATTTTGTGTGCTCGGTGTCCTGTATGCATCTACAATTTGTATATCTGTTTCCTTTTTTATTTCTGGAAAGTTTTCTGTAATTATTTCATTCAGCAGGTTACTCATTCCCTTGGTATTAATCTCTGTGCCTTCTTCTATCCCGATGACTCTCAAATTTGGTTTTTTTATATTATCCCAAATCTCTTGGATGTTTTTCTCGTGATTTTTTACCAGCCTATCTGAGTTGGCTAGACTCCTTTCAAGATGATATATTTTGTCTTCATTATCTGACGTTCTGGCTTCTACTTGTTCCACTCTGTTGGTGATACTCTCAATAGAGTTTTTAATTTGGTTTACCGTTTCCTTCATTTCCAGAATTACATTTTGATTTTTTTTAATAATCTCTATTTCCTGATAAAGATGCTTAACTTCTTCTTTTATCTGTTTCTGTAATTCACTTTCAATGTGATCTTTAAGATTCTTTTCCATCTGTCTAAGGTGTTCCTTGAGTTCTTTATATGGCCATTTTTCTGCTGACTCTAAGTCCTCCTGAATATTTAGGCTGTCCTTCATTGTTTGTACTCCTTTTCTTCCTTGCTTTTTTATGCTCATGTTACTTCTTGTTCTGTTTGACTGCTGAGTTATTGTTTATTCTTATAAATTTATTGGATGCTTGGGAGGAGAGATAATAGAAGGGAAGGGAAGAAGTCAAATCCGCTGATGATTACGTATTCAGCTCCTCTGCCAGTAGCGAAGAGAAAGAGGCAGCAGATGGGCGCAGAGCACCCGCGGCTCTGAGCAGAAAAGCGTCTCTCTTTCGATCTCCTTGTTTTTTCTGCTGCTTGGCAAGGTGATCCACTACAGATTAATGGTGAAAGGAGTTCTAACACGCTGCTTAAAATCTCGATTAAAGCCGCTGCTCAGAGCCCCACGCTCAACACTTCAGCAACCCCTGTACGTAGCGGCCATCTTCCCGAGATCAAATCCTGGAATAATATTTTAAATATATGCTTTCTGTAAATTCTTTAGCAGCAGGTGATACAATGATTGTCGTACAAAATTAAAATGTAGTGCTAGACAAATATTTTTAAGCAATTAAGTGCAACTTATTTTTATGGGGAAATATATGTGAATAAGTTATAAAATATTTACATGTTAAAAAAATAAAATTTTATTGGAATTGTATTGAATTTATAGATTAATTTAGTAATAATTGTCATTTTTTTGCACTAAGTTGTCCTACCTAACAATATGGTATAATTCTTTACTTTTTCATATCTTCTTTGATACTTTTTAATTGTTTTAATTTTTAAAAAAAATTTTTATATCTTTATGTTTTCGTTGTACTTGGACAATACCTTTATTTGAACTCAGGGTCACTTGACCTCTGAGCCACATCCTCAGCCCTATTTTGTATTTTATTTAGAGACAGGGTCTCACTGAATTGCTTATCACCTCGCTTTTGCTGAGGCTGGCTATGAACTCATGATCTTTCTGTATCAGCCTCCCTAGCTGCTGGGATTACAGGCAAGTGCAAAGGTGCCTGACTTGATACCTTATTTTCTATTTTGTTTTCCAGTTGACTGTTGCTGATATGAACTGTTTCTCCTAGTAGAGGCAGTTAGGCAGTCTTTCACACTCTCACGCTGCCTTCTTAGTGACTGATGACCTATGTTTACAATGTAAGTGGATGGGGTTTAGGGTGTGGTCTTAGCAAAACTGAAATAAAACTGTCAGCTTAAATGGGATCCTCAGAGGTAGATATTTAATGATAGTTTCTCACAAACTGAACTATCTGGATCTGGAGGTCCAAATCACTGAATGTATTTGTCCTAAGGCATATTAGGTTGGCCACCAGGTATGCAGACATCTCAGGGACAGGAAATCTACCACTTTGTGAAGCAGCCCCGTGTGGCATTCCATTTTCAGTGGCACACTTGAGAAGGATATTAACAAATGCTAATATCTGCATAGCTCTTTGGCACTTTTCCCATCTCCTGGAGCAGCAGCATTCTCTCTCATGCATCTTCATTATGCCTCCACCCTACCTTGTGTCAGCATCTACATAATCCTTATCAGTTTATATTGCAGTGTTTGCTTATGTATCTGTTGCATCTACAGGGTTGTGTCTTTGGGAAGTGGCCATGACTTAATGGGTTTTATTTCTTCCTTGTGTAGTCTCAGAGTCTAGCTGGCCTGGTACCTATTAGATACCAAAAAATATTGAATAAGGGAGCTTTCAGAGAACACTTTTTCTATGCCTCTTCTGATTCTCTTGGTAACCAAATCTCTGAGACCCTCACCTGCTTGTCCACCTCAGCCACATTGTGTCTTTCCTTTTCTGAGAGACCACTCATAGCTAGATACCACTCTAAGGCCACCAGAGCCACTGACTCAGTTTGGGTCCATGTGGTTCCATTTCCTGGGTCCCACTCACCTAGGAGATAGCCCCTCTCTTTGGTGCTATGTAGCATGGCTAACCAGTTATGCATCTAGAGTTTCTGGCTACGCCTGCCACTTCCAAGGGGTATGGGACCTGACATCCCAAATAACTGCTGATGGGCCAGATAACGCAATCTGGAAATGCAGAGGAGTTAATTCTCCATGTGGTCAGATTTTTATCAATGGAAAACAAATGATAGGAGGGTAAATATCCTTCCCTTGCCTCCTCTCACTGACTGTTCGTAGGCACAGTGTTGCCATCATCTCTGTTTAAGAACACCTTATGTGACCAAGTAAGTGTACTGTACATATGACCAGCTGTGTCTCTTCATGGTTCAAGATGCACATTAACATATAACATCACATGGTGTACATTAACCATTCAGTATATTAGCATTTCACATGGTATGTATGCTTATTTCCCCTCCTTGTCATTGCCCTGAGATCATGCTTCTCAAATAGAGTCTCAGAACTTAATTCTCATGTTATGCTTTCTGTTTTCTAGGGAACTTGAGCTAAGACAAGGACCTACAAAAAAAAGACCAAATGAAAACCACAAAAACCTCACCCTTCAAATTCATAGAAATCCTTTGAGTATCTGACCTTAATCATTGTTGTATCTCTACCTACAGAGTAGTGTTCTTTTGCCTACTCCATTCTGTTCCTTCTAAGTATTCTCTGTTCAATCTTGAACAATTTTCTCTAAAATGGCTTCATTTGTCAATATCCTTCTCAAATGTGGTAGTGAAAATGGAATGCCACACATAATATAAAGTTATGCTATTTATTTTATTATGCTTTATTATTTATCTTTATGTGTGCTGAGGCTCAAACCCAGTACCTCACACATGCTAGGTGAGTGCTTTACCACTGAGCCACAACCCTAGCCCCCAAAGTTATGCTTTTAAAAGAAGCATAAACTGAAATCATTTTTATTTTGCTTTAGAAAGAAAAATAAATGTGAGTACACTGAAATAAGACTAGATATTGGGATACTGGATTAGATATGTTGAAAATACTTTTTTTTTTTGCAGATAATCATTATGACTGGAATTAAAGAATTGGAATACAAGGAAATGTCATAGGTTTCTTGGAATTCTTTTATAAGGTCCCTGTATGTAGTATTATTTATAAAATATTTCCATCTGCTTAATCTTATTTGACCCTGATAACCACTGGGTCATACAAATTATCATTGTTTCCATTTTATACATAGGACAATGCAGAGTAATATTTAATGACTTTAGTATCTCATTGATAATATGTAGCCTGATTAGGATTTGAATCTATCTTCAAGCCTCTATTTTCTCTGTGATGCCAAATTTATCCTGATAAATTTTCTCAGTACATTTAGAAAAGTATAAAAATAGTTACAGAGAGTGGACCTATTAATTGAAGATCTCCTTCCCCTATCAGCAAACTGAAGAGTAGTTGACGAATTAGACACTTGGACTCACGAGCACCAAGGCAGCTTGACTGACAGAGTATTGCCAGAGAAAATGGTGGCAGCCCATTATTTCCCCAAGACGCGGCACTCTGGCTACTAAGTCTAATTCCCAACAGTCGTTATACAGGTGGGAACTGGTAAGTAACATTTGCCCTTGTGATACAGGCAGAGTAACTGGAACAAAATACAATTGTGGCAAGACATCTTCATTCTACTTATTCTGTGTACCCAACCAGAGAAGTGGGACTCTGGTTAATTGAGAAATCTAAGATATTGATGAGGCCAGGCTTACCATGAATAGTGAAAGAAAAATATAATCAGCGTCATGCATTTGGCTGAGACTTTAGTGCTACAGAGACTGTGATACCTGCGTGGAAAGCTGCCAAGAAAGGAGTAAAAAAGTGCACTATGCCCTCTGACCTCAACAGGAGCTCTATCATGATTCCTGCTGGGTGGCCATCCATGGGCTCCCATTTATCTCTTAGACTTTTCTAGCAAAAAATCATCCTGCTTCAGATCGAAGACAGAAGATAAACAGTCATGTCTTGTAACCCAGGGAAGTAATGCTAGAAACTGATAGCCCAACACAGCTCAATCAATATCACCAGGCGATGCCCGTTGGTGGGTTTTCATCTAGTTATTTCTCACAGTCAAAGCTCTCCCAGTGGAGAAGCAGTTAAGACATCTTCTGTCTCTTCTCTCTTCCATGGAAAATGTTACTGCTTCAGTTCATGTTCTTGTCATCTCCTGAATGCATTACAGAGAGTCCCCGGCTTACAATGGCCTGACTTACCATTTTTCTGCTTTATTGTGGTCCAAATCAATATGCAGTCAACAGAAACTGAACTTTGAATTTTGATGTCTTCCTGGGCTAATGATATGTGGTCTGATACTCTCTTGCAAGGCTGGGCAGCTGCACCACAATTGCCAGTCAGCCATGGGATCTGACAGCAAACAACTGATACTCTGCAGTATCCTGCACTGCTAGGCTTTTGGTAGGTTGGTTGAATGCAATGCACTTTCCACTTAGGACATTTTAACTTACCATGGGTGCTGACGCATAACAGAATGCCTATTGTCAGTGGAGGGAGTGTCTGTGTAACATAATCCAAGCTAGTTTCTCTACCCATGCTTTCTCCTTTCTCCTGCCCACTCTTGATAGAATAATTATCTATCTTTTTTAAAGATACATCTTTGTGTACATTAGGTCCTTAATTTTTCACTCCTTCCTGAACCTACACCCTTCACCTCAGACTTTGCAGTTCCTACCAAAAAAGGGGAGGAGAAGATCTCCCACCCCTTAATTTTGAGTTTGACCACAAGACTTGTTTCAGCCAATAGAATGGGGTAGAAGTGATGATGTGGTAGTTCCCAGCCCTGGCTTTAAGGAACTTGTAAGATTTTCTTTTTCTTACTTGTGCTTCTGCCATTGCCAGGAGAGGCATATGCCTAGCTTGGTTGTCATTTCCACTGTGAAAAAAATTCTCTAGCATAATTAGATACCCTATTTCCACTCCATCTACAATAATCAGACATTCCTTTCTTTATGCTTTCATGACATTTGGTTGCAGTTTTGGGTATACCCCTCACCCCCAATACTGTATTAGAATTGGTTGCTGTGGCAGACTGACTAGTTGTTTACCTAAATCTGTGTTCCTCCCCTCTTCATGTCACATCACAGATCCTGACGTTGTTCAGTGGGGCAATGTTCCCAGCCAGCCCTGAATCTCTCCCTCTATTTCCCAGGGCTCTGTTGCATGCAGAATAATGCAATTCTGATGGATGTAGTTGTTTTCATTTCTGCCTCCTCCAAAAGGTGCAATGGCCTCTAATAGGGCCAGGAAATAAGTCTTATTCATTTTTGAATCTTTAATGCCCAGCACATAACCGATCCTGATACAGCCTTGTTGAATTGAGTTGAAATATTCGCATGACCTGAGAGCTAAAAATATTTGGGTGTTCTAAGTTAGGTTTAATTCTTGAAAAAATTCTAATTGGTGCATTATAATTTTATACATAATAGTGGGATTGATTATGGTTTCATCTTTTTAGTAGAAATCCTAGAATATCAACCCTCCTTTCTGCCCCTAAACTCACTTCCTTTTAATCTTCTGCCTCTGCCACCATATTGTCATGTACCTTAGGGAGAACTGAAAGAGGTGAACATTGCTAACACTTGAGTCTGAACCCTTGAGGACCCTATTTTACCACCTATACAAACTTAAAGCCAAGGCTAACAAGCTTTCCCTCCTGTTGATGAGTTACTTCTCATTAATACTGGAGTGGGCCAAGATGGTTAGAGGGATAACTCTTTCCTCCCCCTACCTCTGTTGCAGGACCTCCATCCACAATTTGTACCCATATCTGGGTACAAAAGATCTTTTGGATTGAATGTAGTTGAGTTTCTTAAGTAGGTCTGCCAGGATCTGCCTTTTGAGTAGAAAAGGGTGTAATGTTGATCAGAGCACAAAGTTGATGAATTTGACTGAATTATTTGTAGTGTAGTGGTGGAGAGGATGCAAGTACCAGAAGGGACTTCTTGCATCTACTTTCTAAGTTCCTTTTGATAGTAAGGTTCTTTGATTCTAAGAGCCTGCGGTGGTTTGAATACTGAGGGCTCTTCCCCACATCACAGTGGTGAGTCCTCCGAAGGCTCACAGATATCCTCAGGCCTGAAAGTTAATGCCTTAGAGTTGATACACCATTGTTTCAAGATGGAGATCTGTTATGACACACTTTCTCACTTGAAAAGTATTTATCTTTTCAAAGTACTTTGCAGCTTCTGAGACTGCATGGTGGGAACCACAGTTGTCTCTGAGTGCTCACATAGGTTTGGGCCCAGAACCCCCTCAAAACACCCAATATGTGAATGCTTATTCTCTTAAATGAAATGACATAGATTTGCATATAACCTATGCACTTCCTCCCATGTACTTAATTTCTATTTTGAATATAGTTTTATTTGTAATTAATAGCAATTGTACATACTTATGGTGTACATCACGATGCTTTGACAAATTTGTACAATGTGTAATGATAAGATTTGGTAACTATAACCTGAGACATTTGTCATTTTTGTATGTGTATATTGGGATCATTCAAAATCCCCTCTACTAGCTATTTTGAAATATTTAATTAATTGTTGTCAGCTATCGTTGTCCCACAGTGCTGAAGAACATTAGAAGTCATTCCTTCTATTTAACTGTATCCCTGTATCTATTAACCATCCTTTTCCATCCTTCCCTCCCCCCTGGTAACCACACTATTCTATTGTCCATTTATTTGAGATAATTTATTTTTTAGCTTCCATATGTAAGTGAGAAGATTTCATATTTGTTTTTCTGTTCTTGACTTATTTTACTTAACATAATGTCCTCCAGTTCCATCTATGTTGCTGCAAATGACAGAATTTCATTTTTTGTGGCTGAATAATATTCCATTGCTTATACACATTTTCTTTATAATATATATTCTTTATAATATATATAATATATTTATATAATATATATTATATATTCTTTATAATATATATATATATATATATATATATATATATATATATATATACCACATTTTCTTTGTCTATTCATCTGTTATTGGACACTTACCTAGGTTGATTCCATGTCTTGGCTATCGTGAACAGTGCTGCAATAAATATGTGAGTATAGATCTTTCTTTAACATGTCAATTTCAATTCCTTTGGATATATAGCCAGTAGCAGAACTGCAGGATCACATTGTAGTTCTATTTCTAGTTTTTCGAGGCATCTCCATACCATTCTCCATAGTGATTGTATTGATTTACATTCCCACCAACACTGAGAATTTCCCTTTTCCCACATTTTCACCAGCATTTTTGTCTTTTTGACAATTGTTATTGCAACTGCTTCTTATATACTTATGTTATTTTATTTTTTTTGGTACTGGGAATTGAACCAGGGGCACTCAATCATTAAGCCGCATCCCCAGCTCTTTTTATATTTTATTTAGATACAGGGTCTTGCTAAATTTCTTAGGGCCTCACTAAGTTGCTGAGGCTAACATTTGAACTCGTGATCCTCCTGCTTCAGCCTCCCAAGCTACTAGGATTACAGGAGTGCACCTCCACATCTGGTACTTCCTATATACTCTTAACTATATGTAGATTGTTTATAATATCTAATGCAATGTAAATGCTATGTAAACAGCTTTTATACTATATTATTTAGAGAATAATGACAAGAAAAAAAGTATATAGATGCTCAGTACAGGCTCAATTTTTTAAAATATATTTTGATGCTTGGTTAGTTGGATCCATGGATGAGAAGCCCACAGAGACAGAGGGCAACTATATTTTCCCGCTGAGAAGCTGAGCTCCACTGAAGTCAAACAATCTGCCCAAGGTCACTCAGCCAACGTTCTACAGCACCAGTGTCACCAAAGAGACACTATATTCTGAAAGCAATCCTGCCAAGGGCCAGGTGAGCCACAGTGAACAGAACTTGAGCATCTTCTATGTCCCTGGCATTGAACATCTCGGTAGTTCTGGGAAGCAGGTTGAACATTTTGTCCCTTCCTCCAGGGAGTGTGACTGGAGAAATATCCTGAAGTTCTAGGACATCAACCCTGCTTCTTGGCAGGCAGGCAGGTATCTAACAATGTAAGCAGAAGATTTTATCCTGCTTCTTATTATTCTTTGGGGCAAAATTTCTATTTTATCTGATTATGTCAAAAATTTAAAAAATACTTCAATATGCCCAATTTCTATCCTTGTTTTTGGTTAAACCGTCATCCTTTTCTTGGACCTCGTAGCTATAAAATATCTGATTACATTTGTTTGAGATTAAAATTTGAGGTGAAAAGTGTTGGGTAATTATTACCTACTTTTGTGAGAGTATATCTAGTGACAAAAGGAATAAGGTGGTAATGGAAACTTCACTTCCATTTTCTTTAAAGTTGTGAAGAACATAATCCTTTTAAATACCCTGCAAGCTTTATTATATTGTACTATAAAGCATATTTAAGTAATATGTTCATTTAAAAATATCTGTATTGAATATGATTCATATACAATGTCATTCATCCATTTGAAGTATATGATTCAATGTGTTTTAGTATATTCAGAGGGTGGTGTGACTACTATCATAATCTAATTTTTGAACATTCTTTTTTCTTGGAAAGAAACACCATACCTATTAGCAGTCACTTTTTTGTACCATCAATCCAACACTAAACATGTGACTATTTTTTCTTCATATAGTCGCCTATTCTGGATATTTTAAGTAAATGGAATCATACTATATATGGTCTCTTGGAAATAATTTTTAAAATTTTCTATGTTTTCTAGATTTACCCATGTTGTAGCATGTACTAATGCTTCATTATTTTTATGGCTGAATAATATTGAATGAATACCATTTTGTTATTCATTCATCCATTGATGGACAGTTGGGCTATTCCCACTTTTTGGCCATTATAATAGACTAGTATGAATATTAATGTGCAAGTTTTTGCATGTGCTGGAGTTTTCAATTTTCTAGGTTTATGTCTTCCAGTCTTACATCTTGGAATGGAATTGCTGGGTCATATGGTGACATTATGTTTACCTTTTTGAGGAACTGGCAGACTATTTTCAATATATTTATTTCAAGGAAGTCATGGGAGGGAGGGAGGAGAGAGAGAGAGAGAGAGAGAGAGAGAGAGAGAGAGAGAGAGAGAGAGAGAGAAGAGAGAGAGAAAGAAAGAGAAGGGTGTTGGTGCCACTGGGAGCTGTGGTGTATGCTCACCCAGAGCAGCATTGGGTCCCAGGTTCATTGCTGTCATGGGAACAGTTCCAAGCTAATCTATAGAAGTGCAAAAGGTGTTGGTTATGCTTTGCCAAGGCTCCAAGAATGGCCTAGAATCAGAGTTTTTGATTGGGATAAAGATGGAATAGGAGGTTCATTTTTGACCTTGGAACAAGATGGCGAGACCAACACATTTTGTTTGTCAGCTGAGGCAATTGCTGTAAACAACAGACTTCCTGCCAAGGCTCTCCTGGTACCAGCCTGCCCCACTCAATGGCAGGCCTGGCTGGGATAATGTTTTCTGGCCACCTTTGTCCTTTCATCTGCTTAAGCTAGTTACACTGTCACTTTGAGCTCTGGCTTTGCTCTCTCTGGCTCTGATTTCTCTGGAAAGGCTGCTGTCCAGATGTTTAGGTATTTAGCAAATGCACTTTTCTGATGCTTTGGCAGGGTTACTTTCAGATGGGGATGAATATTTGATGCTGTTGGCTGTTGGGAACATGTACACTCAAATGACCAGCAAAGTCCCTGCTTCAAACTCTTTAATTCCTTTTATAATGTCAGCTGATACATCATTTAAAGCAAAACTCATAAAGGAGCAGAGGGAAAGCCATTCCTATATTTGACCTTTGCCCTCTCTTATGGATTATACAAAGGCTTCTCACATTATAGGTAAGATTGCCTTGTTTAGGTCTCTCCAGTGTATAGAGCTGCACTAATGACTGTTTCCATCTTTTTCTAGGTATTTGCTTCTCCCTCTTTAAAACCACCCTTTCCCTACCATACAGAAACTAATCCACTGAGCTCTAGAGCCTGGTCCACTACTTCATGTCTTTTTTAAAAATTAATTAATTAATTAATTTTAATCAGATATATATGACAGAAGAATGCATTTTGATTCATTGTACACAATTGCAGTACAACTTTTCATTTCTAAGGTTGTACACTATGTAGCGTCGCACCTACTTCATGTTTTTGATGCTTTTTAAGCTAAAAATACCTTAGACAATATTTAGATCATCTTCATGGTTTTCAGATTGGTGAACTGATGCTAGAGAGTGGAAAGAACTTCTCAAGGCCACGAGATCAGTGGACAACCTGCCTCACCTCCCACACCTTTCCCACTGCCTCCCTGGCCTCAAACTTTAGTATCCCGAGACTCTGGTACTGCCCACCATTATATCTCCATGTGTCTAACTCAGTGCTAGGAACATGTTCCTAGAACTAGTCTGTCTAGGTTTGGATGCTGACACCAACAAATACTACTTGGGTGTTTGTGTAGAAGTAACTAGCTATCTTTGTCTTACTTTCTTTAAAAAAGGCATCTAAAGGCACTTACCTTAAAGTATCTTTGTAAAAAGTAAATGAATGAATACTTTAAAAGTGAATAGAATAGTGCAGAATAGGGGTTCAAGAAGTTGGCTATTAGCATTATAATTGAATGGTTTATCAACATGTATAAGTTCTGTGATCCTTCCCCCAGGGGTCAGCTTAATGTCCTCCAATCTTGTTAACTCCCTTTTCTAAACAACTACAGCTTCACTCTGGGCTGGGAGGTGGTGCTAAGAAAAGCAGACTGGTGGGGTTGATGCTTTAGATTGGAGGCCTTTTGGGTATAATAATTTCATCCTTGATATTAGTCCAACCTTGGCTATTTCCATGAGGATTTTATGGGCACTTGGAGGGATAAGCACACTCTTTGTGTATGAATAGTTTTTTGCTTCCATTTATCACTAGTCTGTGTTATAGTAGATCTTGTCTCAATCATTTCATTCATGAAAAATCCTTTGTACATTTAATATACTTTTTGTGAGGGTCCCCAACTCCTTTAAGCTTTGCTTAGAAACACTGCAAACAAAGTTTTTAGCATCTCAAAGGGAAGCTTAATCTGATAAAAATGTAAATTGTAGACAACCAGTGCTTTGCTGAACAGTTTACTTCTGGGTATACAGTGTAACTGGCCTAACATGAATGCTGTCATTGGGAGGTTGCCTCTATTCTTGATGGCCTGTGGGCTGGCTGCATTGTGCTTAGGGACCTACAGATCCATTTGAGAGGGTTTGTGGATGGTCTACATCATGTCCAACACTCTTAAAAAGCAGCTCAAACTTATGATGCCCAGGGCCAAAGGAGTGGGCAGAGAAACCTGTGTTCCTTTCCCGCTTCTTTCTGTATCACCTACCCATCCTTTCTCCAATTCCATGAATTCAGGGGTGCTGAGATGAAAGGGGTTCCCCTAGGTTATTGGCCTCCTGGATAGGATACTCCAAGGCAGGAGTATGCCATGGAAAAATGGATGATTCCTAAATGTTGACATTTCAGATGTGACCCTTGTGTCAGAAGGATGCTTAGATAGATGAACCTTCCTGAGACCTTTCCACTTTTAATGTCTAATAGCTACCTGTGATTTTTAAATACCAGTTTGAAGCTTGAAATAATATACTCACTTGGGAAGCTTTTAAAAATAAATTCCCTGGACCATAGAGTTTTCTAGTTAGTGTGGCTTCAGTACAGCCCAGGAATCTTTATTTTTATAAAAGATCCCCCTAACAATTCTATTGTATAGTCAGGCCTGCAAACATCTCACTCAGGGGCTCTCATTCTGGGCTGCACATTGGCATCACTCTCTAGGAATCTTTTTAACAAAGTGCCCATGCCATGCTGCACCCCTGGACACTGGTTTCATTTGTTTGCATGAGATGTACTTTGGGGCTCAGTATTTTTTTAAAGGTTGCCAAGTGAATCAAGGTGCAACCAAAGTCGAGAGCCATTAAAAAATTGAAAGCTGACTATTGACTACTCCTTTTTTAAGATTGTGATGAACTTACTGCCGGCAGGTGCCACAGTAGAGACCACCCACTCCAGTGGTTCCCAACCCCTTCTGTTTTATATAGACCAGTACACTTCAAAAGATACTTTGAGGACTCACAAAGTGTTGATTTTTTTTTACCACTTTTAATTTTGCCAAGCTGAGACCTTAAAGCCAAAAACTAGATTCAGCTGTCATTTATTCGTGCCATTATTTAATTTAAAAAATGAAGTTGTAACATTATGTATTAGATAGACCTGAGGTCAAGCTAAAGGACAGTCCTTAAGACTGAATGTGTCTGACATTAAGAGGGACTTGCTACACAGTCCTTATCTTTCCTCATTTCTGTGAGAACTGTGTTATGGACCAGGATCGGTTCAAGTGCAGTTGACCTCTGAGCCAAATTCATAATTTTATGTGGCCGGAAATTGAGACCTGGAGAAAGGAAAGCAGTTGGTTCAGGTCCCATTGGAGGCAGCAACAAGGCTGGGACTAGAACTTGCTCTCCTGATGTCCTGGTCACATACTCCATACGAGGCTCTGAGGCTAAGTCTGACATCCCAAGGTCTTCCCATTTGACGTGCATGGGGAAGAGCCTCTGGGAGTGACTGCTCAGTCTTCCCAGCCACCCTCAGGCACACTTAGAACAGATGCCAGGGCTACCAAAGAAAGAGCTCTGTGACAAGGCGTCATCCTCAAACCTTTAGCAATGATGGAGCATGATTATGTGGGTCTTTGGAGTGACAGAGGGGAAACTTCTGTTGCAAAACAGAGGTGTATATTACAGTTCTGTCACACTAGGACACTGTGCTTTGAACATTAAAACTCTGTGAAGAATTAATTTTCTGATTATCTCCTGCAGAGTCGCAGCCATCTCTTCCCCTATGTTGCTGTTATTTTTAATAAGTCAACAAATTGTCTAATTCTCTTGGAAATTCTTTGATTTTAGGAAATGGACATTTTACACAATTGCCTTGGAGAAGTTAAAAAAAACCAGATTTCCAAATGCATTATCAATAAGTAGGACATTCTGATCCTGAGATTGGAAATGGAGAAGACATGGTGAGTTTTGGGGTTCAGAGGTTCAATTCAGTAAGTGAAGGAGGTGAGGGAGAATGGACATTAGCATAAAGCTTATTTCCACTGAAGGACTGGAGGAGGGACTGTGGAGTGCAGGCCGAGAGACAACTTGGATCTCAAGTCCACCTGAAGTAGTCAAGTTCACTGCCTTGAACTGCCGGGGAATGGAGGGGGACAGGGACCTACTCAAGTGCCACCCTTGAGCTGTCCTAGAGGGCAGAGCTATGACTTATTGTCTCCTAACACAGTTCTGGTAATACCTATTTTGTTGAAATGAAGTGGCTTTTAGGGACCCAAAGGCATTTCCCTACATTGAAATCAGGTGATATCTAGAAATCCAGACTTAACCAGGGCAGTTTTGCGGGGGTGGGAAGAGTGAGCCTTGGAGCAGTCAGGAGGGAGTTGTGTCTGCCACGAAGCCATTGGATGGCTGCCCTGAAAATGGGTCATGAAGGTGCCCTCAATGAGAGGGAGGAACATAGAAATGTCATCGACCTCATAATTTTGCTGAAATCTGGCTCTGCTTCCTCAGCCCATTCTTCTGAAACCTATTTCCTGGAGCCAAACACTGCAGGATTATTACCCCAGCTCCAAATCCCTCTGGAAATTCAGGTTCCTCTGGGATCCCACCTTCTAGAGGTAAAACAGTGAACTCAGTTCCCTTTAAAACCATCATCTGGCTTAATTTTTGACCTCTTTCCTAATTTCTAATTTAGTCAGATAAACCCACATACCTTAAAACCATGCCCTGCCACCCCCCCCATTGGTTTCTAGGCTCATTTAAGTACCATTGGAAGGGAGGAAGGGAGCTCCCTGCTTAGCTGGCTCCCTGCACTGGGGCACCCTGTCTCTCAGGAACATGGAGACAAGACACCTACCCTGTCTGCCATGAGGAAGGTGAAGGGAGCAGGGGAGCCCAGAGCCACGGAAGTGAAAGTGTTATGTGAAAGGTTGAAACAAAACACTTATTTCAATTAGAAGCAACTGGTGGAGACCTGGGAGATAAATGATGGGGCTCGGGTCACAGCAGATAGTGGTGGAGTTGGGCTAGAACAGGTTCCTTATCCCCTAGGCAGCAGCACTTTAGTCACTAGATTACACTGACCTTCTGATTGTCTGGTGGAATGGACTCATCTCTTCCCAAGCTTAGGCTCTCTGTGCATGTGTGTGTGTGTGTGTGTGTGTGTGTATGTGTATATATATACATATATATATGCACTTACACATATAATTATTTTTGTTCAATATGGATATTAAAGGTCTTAGGCTATAGTAGTTTCTAGGGACTAATTTGAAAAATCTCTACTGCCTCTGTGTGTGTGTGTGTGTGTGTGTGTGTGTGTGTGTGGTATGTGTGTGTGTTTGTGTGCATTTAGTAATGCGTATGTCTTTGTGTGTTTCTGTATTATGTGTGTATTTTAGCTGGGGTGGGGTCAACTGAGCTGGGGAGAAGGAGGATCAGGAGGAATAATTCCAGGTGTCAGAGTGCCCAACCTCTGTTCTGAATTCTGCCAGGAACACTACCCCAGGAGCCCCAGCCCCTCCAGACTGGACCTGGGCGTGGACTGAGACTGGGAGCCACTGCCCTCTGCTGTACTAAGAGGTGAGTGCTTCTGACTTGCCAGCTTCACCTTGTCCTAGGTGGGGCCAGGGATGAAATAGAAGCCTGTTCCCCACGGAGTACAGGATCAGCTGATCCATAGGTGTTGGGGGGTCCTTTCACTCTTCTTTGAAGTTCTTAGCTGCAGGTGGTAGGGCAAAAGTACCTGACACTTGATTGTGGGTGGGGTCAGTCATTATTCTAGGGCCTCCCCAGGCAAGATCTGAAGATACTGGAAGCTTCCTGGTGTCATTGGAGGGTCAACACTCACATTTTTCCAATGCCACTCAAATTGAATACTCTTAAGGGGAAAGCCTCTGTTGGCTTTGGGCCAACCTTCTCATCTGTAATCACAGCACCCTGAGGGGAGAAGTCAAATACTGCTTCTGAATACGAGCTATCTACATTTGCACAGGGCACTATAATTTGTCAGCTCTATTCTCATGGGTCATCTCAGATGATCTTTATAAACCTGAAAGATAATCAGCACATCGATTATTCTTCTCACTTCACAGATGGGAAAACTGAGGCCCAGAAGGTTTACTGACCTTTGATTGACTTGGATGTGATTAGTTAAGACATAAAATGTACCTCCAGCTGGAATGAAATTCATCAGACTTTAGATTAAAATAAATTATGCTTCAAAACAGTGCCAAGCAAAACACTCAGTAATTAACAGGGACAGAATTCATAGCAGTGCTGTCCAGCTGCTTTCTAACAACTCTGGGGCCTGAGCTTATAGCTTAGCTCAGGTTCTAGAGCACATCCATTTTTACCAGGGTCACCAGAGCATCTCATGGTTGCTAACTGTTTCACTGACACTTATTTTCTTTTCAATAATAATAATGTTTATAGTTTTATGGTGTTAAATTTAAAATAATATATCTTGTTATATCCTCCTAATCTGTTTATAATACAAAGGCAGTAGTTATTATGGCTCCTGTTTTGCTGTTGCAGAAACTAAGGTCGGAAGAATTTTCATACCTTAGCAATTGATGTTTGCTTTCATGGTCTTTGTGCTCATGGAACTCACAGTCAAGTAGGGGAGAAAGACGCACAGATAAATGCCTGCTTGAGTAGATAATGAATGTATATTATGAGTGTCATGAACTTGAGCAGGCACTATCAGCATGAATGGCAGGGTTCCTACCTGGTTGAGGCTGCAGAGAAGTTTCCCTGGAATCCATGGGTTAAGTGGAATTGGCTAAGAATATGGGGTTGAAACTCAGGGCACAGAGTAGTCCAGGCAGAGGTACTGGCAGTGTGATGGTCCTAAAAAAGGAGGTTTCTTGGAACATCCAAGGTTCTGAGAAATCCAGTGCAGTGGAACAGAGAATAAAGGAGAGTGGTCTAAGGCGAGACTGATGAGGCCATATAGTATAAGTTAATCTTTCAGCCCAATCACACACCCAGGTGGAGGCAAGATGGGAACTAAAATGGTATTAGCTTTTGGTGAGTCCTTAATCTCTGTAATACTGTTCTCCCGCATTCTTCTACTTTCTATGCAAACCTATGGGCCTCAATTTTCCAGGACCATAGCTCCTCCCATCTCTGTCTCATGCTTCAGCTGTGTTCCCAACAGTATGTGTACTCCTTTGTCTCACAAATCAAACCCCTAATACTGCTTAAGCTGGGGGTTTGTCAACAGGTGAGGTACTTGAAAACCACTGCCTACTATATTATCAAGTGTTGGGGACTTGGCAAACTCGGCAAAGTATGGTAGAACTTTCTGTGATGGCAGAATGTTCTTTGCACTGTCCTATATTGTAGCCTTTAGTTATGTGGCCAGCATTGACTGGGAAATGATTTTTTTTAGTTAACTTTATTTTGAACTTATATGGCCACATATGTCTAGTGGGCTACCATATTGAACCATGAAGCTCTAGCTATTTGTTTCCATTCTGGAGCGTGGGATCGATATTGCCGGAGACATTCCAATATTTTAAGAGAAGCCAGATCACTGAATTCTCATTTGAAATATTCTGATTTTAAAATTTTGGCAACAAATTGAAATTTTAAAGATATACTGTGGTACTCCTGCCTCTGGGAAGATGGAGTAGATTTTCTTATTCCTCTTGCTAAGTACAAAAAAATCCAGAATGTGATATATATATATCTCGTATCTATCTCTATACATCTCTATCTCAAGATCTTGGGACCTGTTATGGTTTGGATCTCAAATGTCCTAGAAAGGTTCATATGCTAAAGACTTTGTCACCCATCTGTGGCACTTTCTAGGTGCTGGGGCCTAGTGGAAGAAAGATGGTTCATTGAAGGCACACCCTTGAAGGCAATATTGGGACCAGGGCCCCTTCCTCTCATTCTTGGCTTCCTGGCTGCCCTGAGATGACAGCTTTGCTCCACTACATGCTCCCTACCACAGTGTTCTACCTCACCATAGGCCCAAATCCAATGAAGCCAAGTAACTTTGGTCTAAAACCTCTGAAACTATGAATTAAAATAAAGCCTTTCTCCTTTTAAGTTGATTATCTGAGGGTGTTCATCATGGCTAGGGATAGTGGACTAATAGTATACCCAAGGTGAGACACAGTGGTCAGTTCTCTGGGTTTTCTTTTCTTTTTTTGTGCCTAAATTTTTTTATTAGTTGTTGAAAACATTACAAAGCTCTTGACATATCATATTTCATACATTTGATTCAAATGGATTATGAACTCCCATTTTTACCCCATATACATATTGCAGATTCACATCAGTTACACATCCACTTTTTTACATACTGCTATACTAGTGTCTGTTTTATTCTGTTGCCTTTCCTATCTTCTACTATCCCCCCTCCCCTCCTCTCCCCTCCACTCCCATCTTCTCTCTCTACCCCATCTACTGTAATTCATTTCTCTCTCTTGTTTTTTTTACCCTTTCCCCTCACTTCCTCTTATATGTAATTTTTGTAAAACAATGAGGGTCTCCTTCCTTTACCATGCAATTTCCTTTCTCTCTCTCTTTCCCTCCCCTCTCTCGTCCCTGTTTAATGGTGATCTTCTTCTCATGCTTATCCTCCCTATTCTGTTCTTAGTTGCTCTCCTTATATCAAAGATGACGTTTGGCATTTATTTTTTAGGGATTGGCTAGCTTCACTTAGCATAATCTGCTCTAGTGCCATCCATTTCCCTGCAAATTCCATGATTTTGTCATTTTTATTGCAGAGTAATACTCCATTGTGTACAAATGCCACATTTGTTTTTATCCATTCATCTATTGAAGGGCATCTGGGTTGGTTCCACAGTCTAGCTATTGTGAATTGTGCTGCTATGAACATCGTTGTAGCAGCATCCCTATAATACGCTGTTTTAAGGTCTTTAGGGAATAGTCCAAGAAGGGGAATAGCTGGGTCAAATGGTGGTTCTATTCCCAGCTTTCCAAGGAATCTCCATACTGCTTTCCAAATTGGCTGCACCAGTTTGCAGCCCCACCAGCAATGTACAAGTGTACCCTTTTCCCCACAACCTTGCCAGAACTTGTTGTTGTTTGGGTTTTCTTTTTATGTCACCTATCTCAGCTTTGGAACTGAAGAAGTCAGCAAACCAGAAACACTGATGGGCACAGAAAACCTGAGTCCTAACAAAAGCTTGAACTTTCTGGCCAAAGAAAAAAGAGGGAAGCCCAGCCACATAGAAAACTTTCCGACAAAACTACTCCAGTCAATAACTAGAGAAAACCTATAGTGTCACTCCCACTGTGCAGACAAAGGCCAACTGGAGAGCTTCGACTTCCACCCTCATGAGGCTGTAATAAGTCGCCAACATCCCTGCTGAAGTGGTTCCAAATGAAGCCACATGGGGAACTGAAACTTCATTTCCATGAGCTCATGGCCAGCTCTCCTTCCCACCCATGCAACCATGGTGTCAGTGGAGACCCCTTGGGGAAGATGGGAGCTTGGAAATCCACTGCCACCTGGTAGTAATGAGGTTCTCCTTTCCTTCCTTGTGGGGCGGTTCCTGAGAAGGTCTTGCAGAAAATCAGGAATTTCAAATGACAACACTCTTAGACTGTGACAAGATATGCACATATAATGTTATACCAAATAAATTACTAATCAATAAAAAGTCATAAAAATGTACTTAAGGGGCTGGGGTTGTGGCTCAGTGGTAGAGCACTTGCCTAGCACATGCAGGACCCTATGTTCAATTCTTAGCATCACATATAAATAAATAAAATAAAGGTATAAATTTTTTTAAAAGTACTTAAAACAATATTAGGTAAATAAAAATGAATTTCTAAAAAATAATCAAGGAAGGCAGAAAGACAAGAGAGGCTAGGCAAAAGAAAAAAGGCAAGTAGAAGAAAGAGGGGAACAATAAATAAATAAATAGTGGAACAGAAAAAAAAAAAGCAAAATGGCAGACTTCAGACTTAAATCCTACTGAAATTTTCTCCCTAAGACTAAGAAGGAAGCAAGAATGTCCACTGTCAGCACATTTAATATAGTGCTAGAACTTCATTAAGTGCAATAAGGCAGGAAAAGAAAATAAAAGTAAGTCACCTCAGAAGGGAACATGACATGATTGTCTATTTGGAAAATCTTAAGAAGTCCATAAAACAAAACAAATAAAACTCCTATACTAATAAGTGAATTTGGCAAGATCACAAGATGTAGGTTAAACGTGAAAAACATTCTAGCAGGGCTGGGGGGTTGTGACTCAGTGGTAGAGCGCTTGCCTTGCATGCATGAGGCCCTGGGTTCAATCCTCAGCACCACATATAAATAAATAAATAAATAAAATAAAGATATTGTGTCCATCTACAACTAAAAAAATATTATTAAAGAAACATTCTAGCAATGAATACATAGACACTGAAATTAAAACTACAATAACATTTATAGTAATTAAAAATTAAAATACTCGGTTGTACATCTAATAAAACCTGCACAGGACTTACATTGTGAATGCTGATAAGTATAATCAAAGATCTAAATAAATGGAAAAAATATGTATTCGTGGATTGGAGAACTCAACATAGTAAACACAAGGACTGGAAACTCATGGTTTGAAAAACTCAACATAGTAAAAATGTCACTTCTCCCCAAATTGATGTGCAAGTTTAACAAAATTCCTATCAATATCTTGGCAAGATTTTATTTGTAAATATAGATAAGAATATTCCAAACAGTATATAGAAAGGTAAAAGAACTCTAATAGCTTAGAAAATATTGAAAAGGAAGAGTAAAGCAGAAAAAAAAACCAGTCTACCCAATTTCAAAACTTAGATAGCTACAGTAATAAAGTTTGCATCTTAATTATGTTGTCAGAGGAATATACACATAGATCAATGGAACAGAATAGAAACCCAGAAATAGACTTCCACAAATATGCCCAACTGATATTTTGCAAAGGTGTTAAAGCAACTCAGCAGAGAGAAAAAAAATAGTAGCCTTTTCAACAAATGGAGGCTGGAGTAACAGAGTTATCAGGAAGTTAAAAAATAAGAACATTGCCTTTCTCACATATTTTACAAAACTTTGCCTAGATGAGCTTATGTATAAAATGTAAAACTGTAAAACTTTTAGAACAAAATATAGGAGAAGTTATTCAGTATCTAGGGTTAGGCAAAGAGTTCCTAGACAAAAACATAATCCATAAAAAAGAAACATTAATGAATTGAACTTCATTAAAAATAAAAATGTCTGTGAGAGGCTGTTAAGAAGATGAATAGACAAGCTGTGTACTGGAAGAAAATAACTGCAACCACATGTCCAATACACAGAGCTAGTACCTAGAACACACAATATAAAGAACTTTCAAAACTCAACATCCATCTACAGGTGACAAATAAGCATGTGAAAAGACTTCAACATAGTCAGCCATTGGGGAAATGCTAATTTAAACCCCAAGGAGATGTCACTGCACAACCATCAGTGTAGCTAAAAATAAAGGGAGTGACAGTACTAAACCCTATTGAGGATCTAGAGAAACCAGATGACTCATACAATGCAGGTGCGATTGTAAAGTAGTATAACAACCTTGGAAAACAGTTTGTCAGTTTGTTAAAATACTAAGCATGCAACCACCATGTAGCCCAGTATTTGCATTCTTGGCCATTATCACAGAGAGATGAAGACTGTGTTCACATAAAAACCTACATGAATGTGTTAATACAGCCCCTTCATGATAGCAAAAATCGGAAACAGCCTAGAGGTCCTTGACTGGGTTAATGTTTTTTTAAAAAAAGGTACAAAAAAGTAGAGTAAATGGATCAGGGGGAGAGAGAGTGGAAGGTGCAGAGCAATGAGAATGATCAGATTATGATGTGTGCATGTATAAATATGGCATAATAAATCCAACTATTATATATAATTCTAATGCACCAATTTCAAAACAGATACACCTATACCATGGAATACTGCTCAGCAATAAAAAAGAGCAAATCAATGATACATGCAACAAAGAATTAGGTGGAGCAAACCCTCCATCATTTCATACTATATGATTTTATTTATATGAAGTCTTGAAATGCTAAAATTATACGAATGGAGAACAGATTAGTGGTTGCCAGGGATTAAAGGGGAACGAAGGCAGAAAGTTAATATGGTACCTCTCACAGAAGTGATATGTGTGATCTTGAGTTGTGTTGATGGAAGTGTTTGATATTTTTATGTAATATTTGTAATATTTGCAAATATCCTAGTTGCAATATTGTTCTTCAGTTTACCATCGTTCCTCAATGTTACCATTTAGGAAAAACCCAGTTTCTCCTACTGTATTCCCACAATGCAGATCACTTCTGTGATCCCAGGGTATGTGTGGGTTTCTCTCCGTCAGCAAGTAGGCAATCAGTTCTGCAGAGGACACCAGCTGAGTGTCCTCAAATGCAACTTAACTCTTCTGCTATCTCAGATCCCACAGGTTGAGGCCTCAGTCCTATGACTGCTCCCTCTTCAGGACTGGTCACAAGTCCAGGTCTCAATAGAACTTCTAACCAACTGGGGTTTCCATGATCCCCACATTGGGTTCAATTGATTTACTAGTGTGGCCCATAGAACTCAAGGAAACACTATGCTTACATTTACAGTTTATAATAAAAGACATTTTAAAGGATACAAATAAGTAGCCAGATGAAGGGACACAGAGCTTGAGGTCTGGAAGGGTCCTAAGCTGAGGTGCTTCCATTCCTGGGGAGCTGAGGTGCACTTTCCTCCCAGCATGTAAATCTGCATGAGTTCAGCTGTCCAACAGACCTCAGAACCCGGTCCATTTGGGGTTTTTATGAAAACCTCATTCAGGAATATGATTGACTGATTAGGGAAAACAAGCAAGGCTTGTACAGATTCTTCTTGACCTCTCTAGGCAGCATCCCTTACTCCAGGGTATTAAGTAGGACCTTCTGAAACAGGGGTCTTATGATCTGCTGTCAGATAGGGGAGATCAGAGAATTTCTTCTTGGCCAGCTCTAAGACAGAAAGGCAGGGAATATTATAATTTTTTTTTTGTTTTGTTTTTATGACCCACCTTGGGAAAAGAAATTCAGGTTTCTCTCATCTGGCTTGGGGAGAAAAAGGAGCAGGTGAAAGGAAGACAGAAGGAGAGAGAGAGAGAGAGAGAGAGAGAGAGAGAGAGAGAGAGAGAGGAACAGGAGAACTTGTGCACAAGCCAGTGGGGGGTTAGAGGGAGGGAGAAACACACGATAGCTCTCTGAGGGTCTAAAGTGCCCCAAGATTATAACAAAAGACTGTCTTCTACTTTTATCACTCTGAAGCTACTCCAAACCCAGTTAGGGACCAATGACAAAAGGTCAATTACTTTAGTTCTGCTGTTCTAGTCATTTAGGAAATAGCAAGAATTATGGTAGATATGAGTCAGAAGCCATGGATGAAAGTGACATATCTAAATCATGATAGCACAGAGCCTAATCTTACAGCTGATTGCTTTTCCTCACTTACGGTAGATTGTTTCTTCTTGAGTTGTCAGTTTTGCAATGTGAACTTAACTTCAGTGAGACTTTATCTTTAGGAACCCCATGAAGACCGTGTTAAGAGTGTTTCCTCTTTTCCATTAATTAAGCCAGGCACCCCAGGAGAAGTACCAGTTGGGGACCATTTGTAATGTTAATTTCTTGGCTTGGGGATTCCTAAGCTATACAGGTAATATAGATGTGGACCCCAAATTAATGTAGTTATGTGTTGTAGTGGAGACCACTTTATTTTCTCTTCTATCCAAGGTTGATTTCTATCCAGGTTGATTTTTATTTCTTCCTTATTTTTTCTTTCAGTTAGTTGTAATTTTTCAAACATTTATCTTTTTAGATTTCTATTCTTTAGTATTTTGAGTGTTCATTTTATACCGTTTCTTTGTGGTTATTCAAAATATTATATACATTTCATGTATCATTAATAGTGTCAATATTTTGCCACTTTTAGTGAAGTATGGAAACCTTTCCTTTTAGTTCCCTTTATCATTCTCAGTTTTAAATATTATTGTTTTGGCATTGGAAGGGGTTTTAATTTTTGTTATTAAATATTATTCATGAAATTTACAAGGATGGATGTATATATATTCTATCATATGTACCCATATTTTTGTTCTTTCATTCTTCTGGAAACTTGAAGTTTCCTTCTTTTGTCATGTCTTTTCTGAAGAATTCTTAAGGGAAGTTCTTGTGACACATTCCTCCACGTTCATTTGAGAATGTCTTGATTTCTACTTTATTTCTGCAGGATAGTTTTGCTGGATAAGACATTTATGGTCCACAGTCCTTTTCTTCCAGCACTTAAAAAATGTCATACCCTTCCTCTGGAGAGAGTTTCTGATGAGAAATCTGCTGTCATTCAAATTGTCTTTCATATGTGGTTAAACTAACAATTTTTCCCAGCTACCTTCAAGATTTTTTTCTTTGTCTTTAATTTTCAGAAATTTAATTATGTTGTGTGTTGGCTCTGTTTCTTTGGATTTATCCAATGGAGGATTGGTTCATCTTTTGAATCTGTAGACTGATGTTTTTTACCAAGTTTGGGGACTCTCCATTGGTTATTTCTTTAAATATCCCTTCAACTCTACTCTCTTTTTCCTTGTCTTCTGATCCAGTGATATGTAAGTTGGGTATTTTGTTATTAACTCACAAGGTCCCCGAGGCTCTGTATTTGTTTTTTTAGTTTCTTTTATTTTTTGTTGCTTTTTAGTTTATTTTCAAAGTTTCTGTTTTACTTGTTGTTCAGATTGTGTGAATTTTATTGATTTGTCCTCAAGTTCCCTGACTTTATTTTCTATATCTCCACTCTGATATTTAACCTACCCAACAAGTTTTACTCCATTACTGTATTTTTTGGTGCTTTTTCTCTTTAATACATGTTTCTTTGTTGAGATATTTGGTTTCCACTTATTTCAAGAGAATTAGTGATTTCTTATTAAAACACTTTATAATACTCCAAAATACTTGATAGATAATCCCAATCCCAGCATCTGCTATATCTTGCTTTTTGGCTTCAGTGGATTGTTTTTTTCTCAGGGATTTTTTTAGTCCTTGGTATGACCAGTGATTTCCAATTGTGTGCTAGACATTTTGGCTATTGTATTAGGAGTCTGGGTTCTCTTTCAATCTTTTGTTTTAACAGTAACTTTAAGTTTAGCCTACAATTCTGGCCTATTAGGAACTCTGGTTCTTATGAAAGTTGAATTTTCAGAGCTTTGCAGTGTTCTGATTGTCTATTTGGTTATTGGATGTTGTAACCTTCCTACTGGTCTTTGCTGGTTCTGCTAAAGATGGCAGAAGAGGGTTTTCAGACTGGGCCACCAAATGTCTACCACTTGGGTAGGGGCCTCTCAGGTCCATGGGAGTGAAGATGTGTCCTGGGCTGAGTCACTTGTCTTGGCAGAATTTTTCTTGCTGGTGCAGGATGCCTGGTGTCTCTCAGTGGGGGAGGGGAGCATCAAGCTCATTGGGGAAGGAAACCACCTCTCCTGGTCACTGATTTTCAGTGAGGTTCTTGTGATTCCCCCTTTGCTTGTGTCATCAGAAGGGTAAATGTTTTCAGGGGATTCCCATTCAATTCAGGGAAGAAATGAGGTACCTGAGCTGATTTCTGTTGCTACACAGGGCATGGGGAACAGGCCTGGGTTCTGTTGAGTGGGAGGTCAGAAAATGCCCTGCCACTCTAGTTCTGGGATCCCTAACCAGATTTCCTTCTTCTTTCTAACTCTCAGAATTCATCAGATACCTCTTGAATTATATCTGCATTTATAGTTGTAACTTAGCAGAAAGGAGTAGGGAGAGAGAAACAAATTGACAATCTTATCCAGATTGAAAATTTCTCTATTTATTCATTTTCAAATTTTGGAATTTAAAACACCCAAGATTCTATTACATAATCAAATCAACATTTTTATCCATGTTACATTTTAGAACTTTCCCATCTGTAAATTATGGATAGATTCTAAAAATACGTTTTTATTTTTATTTGAAACATAGCAATTATACATCTTTATGAGGTATAGTGTGACATTTCCACACATGTATACAATGTGCAGTGATCAGATTAGGGTAATTGGTATATCTATTTCCTCAGACATGTATCATTTCTTTGTGTTGGGAACATTAAAGATCTTCTCTATTAGTTCTTTTGAGAGATTCAATTAATTGTTGTCAATCACAGTTATCCTACTCTGTTATAGAACATTAGATGTTATTCCTCTTATCCAACTGCACCCATATACCCATCCCATCTCCTAATTTCCATCCCCAAACCCTTTTCAGGTTTTGGTAACCACTATTCTATTCTCTAGTTCTTTTTTTTTTTCCCATTCTCTAGTTCTTTGAGATCAAGTTTTTAGCTTCCACATATTAGGAAGGACATGTTTGTTCTTCTGTGCCTGATTTATTTCATTTAACATAATGTCCTCCAGTTTCATCTATGTTGTTGCAAATGATGAAATATTTATTCTTTTTTTGACCAAATAATATTTCATTGAGTATATATACTACATTTTCTTTATCCATTCATCTATTTTTGAGAGAGAGAGAGAGAGAGAGAGAGAGAGAGAATTTTAATATTTATTTTTTAGTTTTTCAGTGGACACAACATCTTTGTTTGTATGTGGTGCTGAGGATCGAACCCGGGCTGCACACATGCCAGGCAAGCGCACTACCGCTTGAGCCACATCCCCAGCCCTATCCATTCATCTATTAATGAGATACCTATGTTGATTCCACTAAGTAGATTTGTATATGATACATTTTGATTTACATTTTATCATACATACATTTTTATGTTGCTCCATTTTTTCTTTTTCTTTTTCACTTAATAGTAAAATATTTATAAAAATTATTTGAGAAATCTGGGAAGCTATGTTTTGGGAAACGGAGGACCCTTTTTAATACTTCAAAATTATTCCACAAAGATTACTTCTCTGCATGTTTCTGTATCAGTTCACTCATTTGTAAAATAAGGCAATTAGGCCAGATAAGCTATAGGAACCGGGTAAGATTGAAATCTATCATGGCTGGCAAGTTGGGATGATCATCATCCATCTGAAAGAGCAGATGGATATTTTGGAGGTGTAAACAACAAGACACAAATTTCTGCTGATATTTCCATGGTCTATTCCCAGAGTGGGAAAAGGGCTGGCTGGGTTGACCGTGGAGTGGAAGTGATTAGGTGCCATGTTCTCACTCCACCAGTGAATTGAGGAGGAAATCCAGAGGCCATCAATGCTCTGAGAGGGTGTCCTCAACAGAATGCATTAGCAGCTAGGATTGGTTTCCTTAGAAATGGTACAAAAAAAGGAGCTCATGAGAATAGATTCTTCTTGGCGAGAAACAAGGAAAATGCTAGAAAACTGAATATATAGCTTTGTGAGGAAACACTGACGAATGTAGGGTGAGGCCATGTTAAATAAACGGCTTGGCAGGAGGGAGTATTTAATGACCATCCTCAAGGATACCTTGAGAAATCTGATATTTTAGCACATAATTATCCATAAATTTTTTCCCCTGGTATATACATGTGTTTTTTTTTTTTTTGTACATCCCTTACGCAATGATTTTCTTCTGGTGAAATACCTGAGGGATAAGAGAAGCTCAGGATGACAAAATGTTTTGCCTTAGTGCTGTTGACAGTGGTGGAGTGAAGACTGGAATTCATCTTCTCACCTTTACCCCACTGCTCTTTCTGCTACCAGTTTCAGCTCCTCAGAGTACAGAATCAATAGAAATGAGCTTAACCTGCAGCAAGAGGAGCTTAAATTACATGAGATTTTTTTTTCTATAAGTGACACTTGTGATAGAATGAACCTGACTGGACATCTTCTCTAAATCTTTAATAAGAGAGGGATTCTGGGCTTTCAAGACTGGGTGTGATATTTTATGTGGAAGCAGAAAGAGGAGATGGTCTCTGAGAGTATCTCTAAACTTCGATACGGTTGTAATATAGTTTGGATCTGGAACGTCACCCAGAGGTTCATGTGTTGAAGGCTTAATTCCTAGGTGGGCACATGAGGGAGATGGTGGAAAGTTTAGGAAGTGAGGCCTAGTTGGAAGCAATGGGTCACTGGGGACATGCTGGCTTGATTTCCTTCTCTATCTTTGCTTCCTGACTCCTGTGAGGTGAGCATCCTCCTCCATCACATGCTACTACAACCATCATGTTCTCTCTCACCTCAGGCCCAAAGCAACGGAATCAGTTGACCATCTTCTGAAACCTCTGAAATGGTGAGCCCAAACACATCTTTCCTCCCCAAAGTTGATTTTCCCAGGTATTTTGTCACAGTGGACAAAAAGCTAACAGATTGCAAGTGGCCTTAGGAGTCACATAGTATTATTTTGTTCAATCCAAGATGATAAAGAGGAAAGGGATTTGCAAGGGGCATTGCCTATCATTCTCTGACTGAGAAGAGTAATCTCTCTGGACTAAATCTAACAGTTTCCTTGTGCTCTGGCCAATGGGGAGCACTGGTAGGAAATGTTGAGGGAAGCAGATAAGCAAAGTTGGGGTGTTTATTCTTTCATCTCTGTTCCTATATCCCCAAGTGGCTCCCCATATATTTCTATCTCTTCATCTATGATTCCTGCATACATGGGCCACTGTTTTCCATTGAGCACCACATTTACCATAGGACGGTCTTCTTCAGTGATGATTCTCTGCTTCTTGGGATCTTTGAGTGACTCTCTCCAACTTCTGCATTTTTGGTGGTGGTAACAGCCCTGCTATTTTTGCTGGTCCTGTTGTATTGGCTGCACTATATCTGTGGTTTCCTTAGACCTTGGTCACAACTTTGCACACAGTCCCTTTGTAAACTATCTCTATCCAATCATAATATTTGAGTGTGCAACCCATCTTACCCTCAGTATTGTGACACAAACACCCCTGTAAAGAGGCAAAAATGCCAGGGGTCATCTAGAAGAGGTAGGAATGGAGAGGATGGAAGAGTATATATAAAGACTTTGCTTTTGGGTTAGCATTATCAAGGGCATCACCAACTGGAAAATATGTACGCTGCTTGTCTCTTTATGAAGCTGAGAATTTCTGGAGAAGAGTCATCAGGAAAGCAGAGTGTAATGTTTTAAAACAAAAATTGACCAGTGCTTTTGGGCAGAAAATATCTCTTGTGTGCATGTGAAAACACACACACACACACACACACACACACACACACACACACACACACTTATTCAAATCTCTCCCCAAACAAATTTTAGTCATTTGATTCAATTATTGATTTAATTATTCAATTAGAGAGATGAGACCATAAATCAATAATCAATAGATGTCTATCATTTCCTAAAAGCTTGGCATGAGGCATAGTAAGGTGAAGGTTAAATTCTATAGAATTTCCCCAATACAGAGGAATTTGGAAGAATTGTAGTAGGACTGCTAGAGAATCAGAATCCCTAAGCTCTGTCTTAACATATATGGTCCCGGGAAATTAGACCCCTCAGAGCCAGGCCCCAATTTCTTAAAGCCTTCATTTCCATATTAAAAAAATACAAGGATTGGGAAAATGTTTCTTCAACTGCCTTTTAGCTCTAGTAAACCAAGTGATTATGAAGGGATGGAAGGGGGGATAAGTGTGGTGTATGAGGAGTATATTGTGTAGAAAGGGAGACCTGGGGAGTGTGGAGTGAGGATGGGGAGGACTTTGGAGTATATTTTGGGGATGGAGAGGATGGAGGAGTTTATATAAGGACTTTGCTTTTGGATTAGCATTAATCCTGGAAACTGAGGTAAAGAAAGGTGCTGGAAAGTCAGTGTTGAATAGATAGAGATGTTTGGGGATATTGCTTGATGGTGCAGAGTCAGGATGTAATGACATCTCAATGGTGACAACGGCATCACTTCTAATTTCAACTATCACTGGGGCTAGAATCAAGTAACACATACTTAATGACCCATGTGAAAAACACAAGAAAAGAATGCAGGTTTAAGTTTGGGGGGCCTGGCTTCTGCAAATTAGCAGTGCTGACTTGGCAAATCCTTTCCCTCTTTAGCACCTTGGGTTGAACTTGATAATACTATGTGACCTCTAAGGCACTTTGAAATGTAAAATCCTAGAAGTCCATAGTTCACATTCTATGTTCTCAAGTAGTTTAGGATTTCTTGGAGGAGAGGAAGAGTTCAACTCTCAAAAATCCAGAGAGTTGCTCGGAAAAGATGGGCAAAAGGACTTGGGACCAAGTAAGGAATATAAGAAAACGAGCCAGTAGCCATTACCACTCTCTTAGCCATTACTACCCTCTTCCTAAGCCTTCTTTATGGACAAATGGTGTCCTTCTTCTGTTCTGTATCAACTTGGGAGAAGAGAGTAGTATGCTTAAAAAGTTCATGTTAGGTAATCTTCTTTATTTGTTGTAGCTATTCATAGATACTCCAGGGCTTCCTCCTATCCAGAACAGATTCAAGTTTTGTTGGGTCTAAAATATATATATTATACAAAAACATCCTATTCTAACCATTTTACAAAGCACATGACCATGTATTATATATAGGTTGAATCCAGAACGTCCCCCAAAGGCTCATGTTTTGAAGGCTTTTTTCCCAGTGTAGTAATGTTCAGTGGTGGGGCCTTTGGTGATATTAGGGCTTTGATCTCATCAATGGATTAATCTATTGATGGATTCATAGCTGAATGGACTAATGGGAGGTGGAGTAAACTGTAGAAGGTGGAACCTAGTTGAAGAGAATAGGTCCTTAGGGGGCATGTCCTTAGGGACTGTATCTTGTCCCTAGTCCCTTCTTATCTCCTCTCTCTCCCTCCCTCTCTCTCTCTCTCTCTCTCTCTCTCTCTCTCTCTCTCTCTCTCTCTCTCTCTCTCTCCTTCCTCCTTCTGCTACTAACTCCCATGAGGTGAGTGGCTTTGCTCCACCATGCCCTTCTGCTATGAGGTAATGCCCAGAAATAATGGAGCCAGACAATCATGGACCAAATACTCTGAAACTGTGAGCCCAAATAAACCTTTCCTCCTCTTTTTTTTAAAAATATTTTTTTAGTTGTAGATGGTCACAATATCTTTATTTTATTTGTTTATTTTTTTTATGTGGTACAGGGGTTCAAAACCAGTGCCTCATGCATGCTAGGCAAGCACTCTACCACTGAGCCACAACCCCGTGCCAACCTTTCCCCCTCTTATGTTGTTATTCTCAAGTATTTTTTCACAACAACAGAAGGTTCACTAACACATCATGTAAAAGAAATTGCTTGGATCTCTCCTGGGAGGTTGGTAGGAGGCTGATGCAAGTCAGTGGACTGAAGCTTCACCTTCATTAATTTCACTGAGCACCTTTGTTTCGGGCTTGCATGAGTCAGCTTTCCATTGCTGTGACAAAATACTTGAGAAAAACAATTTTAAAAAAGGAAAGATTTGTTTTGGACTGTGGTTTAAAAAGTTTCGGTCCATGGTCAGCTTATTTCCTTGTTGTGGGCTTGTGGTAAGGTAGAACATCATGGCAGAAGGGTGTGGTGGAGCAAAGCTGCTTCCTTCATGGCAGTCTGGAGGAAGGAAGGAGGTAGGATGGGGGAGAAGGGAGAGAGAGAGAGAGAGAGAGAGAGAGAGAGAGAGAGAGAGAGAGAGAGAGAATGAATATGAACAAGGGGCCAGGAACAAAATATACCTTCAAAGTCATGCTCTTTTATTTTAATTTTTAAATTTTATTATATTTTATTTGTTTTTTTTAGTTACACATGACGATAGGATGTATTTTGTTATACATACATGAGATATAACTTCCCATTCTTGTGGTTATACATGATGTGGAATTTCACTGATTCTGTATTCATATATAAACATAGGAAAATTATGTTCAGTTCATTCTACTGTCTTTTCCATTCCCATCATGTGTATATACCACATTTTCTATATCCTTTCATCTGTTGAAGGGCACCTAGGTTGGTTCCATAGCTTGTTATTGTGAATTGAGCTGCTAGGCACATTGATGTGGCTGTGTCTCAGTAACCCACTTCTTCTAATTAGGCCCCATCTCCTAAATTTTCCACCACCTCCCAAAATGCCACCAGCTGGGGACCAAGCCTTCAATACATAAGCCTCTGGGAGACATTACAGATCCAAATTATTATAAGGCTCTTGGTAGAATCGCACTTCTTCATCTCTTTTGAAGTTAGTTATAGCTATCTGACTTGACTTAGTAAATGAAATATAAGCAGAAGTGATATCTTCCCCATTAGGGTGGAGGATTTAAGAACCTGTGCATGATTCACCACAATCCTTTCCACTTGCATGGGGCCTGTGGAGTCAGCTGTCAGAATACATTTCCTGTCACCTGGGTACCTAAGACTCTCAGGAGGGGATCCTCACTGCCATGAAGACCATACTATGACATACTATGGATGAACTAGACTTGTGTAGTGTTAAACATAACACTGAGACTTGTGTAGTGTTAATCCCCTGTTGGGATTGCTTGTTGTTATAGCATTCCCTAACTGAACCTGATTGAAATAATAGATAAGTGCTTTCATAGGTATAGCATCATTTCTTCCAGGAAAGGAATGGGCACACATCTCCATTTTTTAAAATAAAAATATGAGGCTCAGAAAAGTTGGGTATTTTTAGGGAAAGCCAGTGAATAAATTGGTGGTTGGCCTCAAATGGCCTCAAATTTGGCCCTTGGGCTTTGTTCTGTCCATGACGGATGTTGTCTCCACCGTGGTTGATGCAGTTCATTCATATGGCATCTACATTCCCCATTTCCTCCATTTATCCCCTTTGATCCTTAATGAAATCCAGGCTTCTATTGGGTAAATGCCCCTGATCCATTTGGACAATCCAGACAGGTCTCTGAAGGCTCCATTCTCATCAGTCAGTTGAAAATCCTAGAAAGGGACCATGAGAGCAGAGAACCTTTTCTAGAGTCCAGATGATTTGGGAAAATGTGCATTTTGAGGATAGAAAAATGTAATCACAGACTTTTATCTGTTTACAGAGTGTAAGTTATACCTGCACACAGTACCTTGCCAACACTTTCCCTAGACGTGCACGCGTCTAGGGACTCGTGTGCACGCGCATACACACACACACACACACACACACACACACACACACACACACACACGTGGGGGCGGGACAGGAGAGAGAGAGAGAGAGAGAGAGAGAGAGAGAGAGAGAGAGATAATATGAATGAATTAGGTCTAAGTGAACTCCATGAATTTAACTGGGTTGTAGAGATGGAGAGAACAGGAACAGGACTTGTTTTGAGTTCTTAGTGGTTACTAAAAGGTTTGTTGAGATGAATGGGATTGTTTTGGCTTAGGAAAACAATAGGTAACTCAAGGCAAGAGTCACTTCCCTGGAAGTGTAATGCAAACTTCTAGTGACAAGATAAGGGGGGAGTCCAGGGGGTGGAGGAGGAGAAGGACCCCCATTTGACTGAAGGGTGGTTAATACAGGGCACTGATCGAAACTTCTCAGTAAACAGCACACATCGCTGCCCAGATCATCTGGCAGGAGATCAATAGGCTCAAGCTGAAGTGAGAACCATCGGGAAAGCTAAGAAATATTGCCTGGAGAATTGCATTAGGCAGCATTACACTCAATAAAGTCTGGTCCTGTCAGCCACTCACCCTGCCTTTGATTCAGGAAGACGCTTTCTTAGATTGGAATTGGCATGGCTGGGGAAGGCTATTAGATAGATGCAGGTTTTTACTTTGTGAGAACTGGATGGAGCCCTGTGAACTCTCTGGGGGGCTCAGAAATCCTTTCACCCAAAAGTAGGAAGTTGATTTTACAGGATTTACTGGAATATGTTATTATTGGCTTAGTTTCTCCCCGTGTTTCTTTTCATCTCTCTGTCTCTCTCTGCCCCCCTCCCTCCCTCTCAGCCCCCCATTTCTGTTCTGTTCTTTTTTTTTTAAATCCCTGAAGGCTATCTTTGGTGAGACTTTCCATACCCTGTCTCATTAAAACATGGTTCACACTAAACATGTAGAATATAAAACATCAAGCTAGACCAAAACTCAGGGAAAATGGGTTTCTCTCTCCCCATTTAAATGGAATTTTCTCCTCTTCAAAAGAGTCAATGTTAAATCCAAATAAATCTTTGGTAATAGAATAAGATCTCCATTATCCAGAATAATTAGGGAAAAATGTAATACTCTGTAAAAAGAAGGCTGTCACATATGCTACATAGATTACTGAAATTCCAATAATTGTACTATACTAAAATCTGCTGCATAAAAATCCAGGGATATGTTTCCTGGTGATTCAGAAGGTCCACCACAGTATGGTAGGGCCCTGTTACCTCATTATGAGTAATTCTCATTATTTAGGACACCAACTGGGTGAATATAGGAGGCTGAGCTGAACCTTTACTGACACGTGGACTCCCAGGGGAAAATTTATATATAATCTGTCTGATGTAAGCTTCACTTCTTTGACATTTATCTCTTTCATAAGAGTAAAAGGCTGAGAAAAAAAATGTCTGTTTATTTTAGCTTTACTTTTGTTTGGGTTCTGAGAAGCAGTAGGCTTATAATCCTCTGGGTTTCTTTATCATCTTCCCAATGGTTTTTCTCATCCATGGTTTCATCCATCATTCTAGCATCCCAGGTAGACAGAAAGAGGCAATTAGCATCAGCATCATCCCCACAATATGGATGGGAAAGCAGAGCCCCTGGTCATCAATGAAATGTTTTCCAATTCTCCCACCCCATCATCCAAGCTGGGATTCCCCTGCCTTCTCATCCATTGCCTTTCATCAAGAGCAAAGTGGTACAGAGATGATTTCTCTTACTCATGTGTGCCAACTCTCTACTACTTGGGCAAATGGTTCGCAATCTTGGGAGCACTTATCTAAAGAGGTGTCATGGTGGAAGAGAAAGAAGAACTAAGACAAGTTCCCACTAAGTTGGAAAATTGAATCTCAAATCCTATGTTTACCTCAAACTTCTCAGCCTTTTGCCAAGAATGATTTGTTTAGGTCGCTTGAGCCCTGTTTTCAACACCTGTGAAATGACCTTAGTCACCCTGTCCTGACATCCTCATGCAGTTTTGAGGAGGAATGAATGAACTATTTGTCAGGGAAATCTGTGAGGATCATATGAATGACACAGCTTGTCCTTTGGCTGTGCTCTGGTTCCTTTTGTGAAGTTTCAGTGAGTGTTAGGTCCTGGGAAGGAGGTGTTTGGAGCTTGGTCTGAAGTTTAGAATTTTGTAGGCACTCAGCTGCCAGAGTGATGAAGTGTCGGTGAAGAACTCCCTCCCAGTTGAGGTTCAAGTTCATCTCTATATGGGAGGCTGGTGAGGTGTGGAGGTCAGCCAGGCCCTGAGAGACTAAGCAGAATCTTCTACCACTGAGTCCCTTCAGTGAGCTCAGGCTCACTCTGGACTCTGCAGGTGTTCAGGCCTCACCTAGAGATACAGGATCTGAAAGGTGTGATTTGAGAGGTTTCAAAAGGTTCACACTCTCATCTTTCTATCCTTTCTGAATTCCATCATCAATGTCAGTGCTGTTCTAAAGATCTCTCTGCAATGATAGAAATGCTCAAAACTGTACTGTCCAAAACAACAACCATGAATCACAGGTAGCCACTGAATGCTTGAAATGTAGCTAGTCTGACTGAGGCACTGAATTTTTAACTTAATTTCATCTGAATTAATTTAAACAGCCACATGTGGGCATGCAACGTCAAAGTATTTCTCCTTTTCATTAACAGAAGACCCCTGTTAAAATGCTTCTGAATTATTATTTTAAAGTGAGGCCATATGGCCAAAGATGAGTTTCTGGCATGTGTGTGGGGACAGGGGAGAGGAGAAGAGAGGAAACTTGCCAGAAAGGCCAGCTTGTTGGCTCTCAAGAGGCCGCCAGGGGAACATCTGGCTCTTAGTCTTGGAGGCTTAGAAATAGGATTTTTCAGGGCATGGAAAGTTCAATTGATCTTCCAAAATAGGAGCTCTTTAATCAAGTGGATGCAATCAATCAGAAAGCTAATGTTTCCAAGTACAAGGGGGCTAGCAGCCCTTCCTTACCCAGGCACCAGGTGAGGGAGGGTAGTTATTTTATGCAGGGAAACCTGGGGTCTGGAGGTAGTAATGGAGAGCATGCACCCAGAGGCCACAGCTTGAAATAATTCAGATGGCTGATGGGGTCCTACACATAGTGGATCTTATGGTCCTGCTGTGTTTCTGACTGTAGCCCTCTTTTCTGGAATGGTACTTGGGTGGTTGTCATCGGGTTTTGCTTCTGCTACCACTTTATTTTCTGGGCTTTCCTGCTTGATCAGCCCCATTCCCATTGTGTTAGTCCATTTGGTCTGCTCTAACAGAATACCAGCACCGGGAGGCTTATAAACAACTGAAATGAGTTTCTCACAGTCCTAGAGGCTGAAATGTTCCAGTCAAGGTTCAAGATTCTTGATTGGAGGGTCTGCCCCCCGGTTCATGGGCTTATCTTTTCTCTGTGTCTTCATTTGGTGGAAAGGGTAAGGGAGCTCTCAGGGAACATTTTATAAGGGCCCTAGTCCTGCTATGAGAGCACCTCCCTCATGACCTAATCACCATATGTGCCCAACCTCCTGCTATTGGACATCCAGCTTCAACATATAAAATTGGCAAGGAAGGGAGCAGATACATTCAGTCTGTTGCACTCTCTGATACATTACTTCTTTAGTTATGTCGCATGTGCAGCTGGGTTCCTGGAACACTTATTGCTTTAAGAGTATTTAGGCCAGACAATGTTGAGTCAACAAAACAGTTCATGTCCCGGAGTGCAATCTCATTTCTCTTGTTTCCAAAGTCTTGGAGCCTCTAAGTACTGACAGCATGTGTTTTCTGTGAGGGGTAGCATACTGGCTAGTTATTCATATCCTTGTGTGTTCTCTTTGGTAAGTAATTTGGCAAAGTCAAGGGTTGATAATTGAAGTGCTTATTGGGATGGACAACAACTAAGTGTGTGATGATTGACCCCTTGGAAATAGACAAGCTATGGCTCAATTCTGGCTGTCTGTAGCCATACTGGAATTTGGGCATGGAGTTGCCAGATCTTCTGCCTTTTAAAGAAAAGTTGAACATCTGGATTTTTTTCCATTTATTTTATTTTGTTTTTTATTAATTTACTTATTTAATTAGATATATATGACAGCAGAATGCATTTTGATTTATCGTACACAATTGCAGCACAACTTTTCATTTCTCTGGTTGTACATAATGTAGTGTTGCACCATATGTGTAGTCATACATGTACCTAGGATAATGATGTCCATCTCATTCTACCATCTTTCCTACCCCCATGCCCCCACCTTACCCCTCCCTCTCCTTTGCCCAATCAAAGTTACTCCATTTTCCCCATGCTCCCCCTCCCCTGTTATGGATAAGCATCCACTTATCAGAGAGAACATTCAGCTGGCCTTTGGTTTTTGGGGATTGGCTAATTTCACTTAGCATGATATTCTCCAACCCCATCCATTTACCTGCAAATGCCATAATTTTATTCTCTTTTAATGCTGAGTAATATTCCATTGTGTATAAATACCACAGTTTCTTTATCCATTCATCTATTGAAGAGCATCTGGATTGCTTCCATAGTTTAGCTATTGTGAATTGATGTGGCTGTGTCACCGTAGTATGCTGATTTTAAGTCCTTTGGGTATAGACTTAGGAGTGGGATGGCTGGGTCAAATGGTGGTTCCATTCCAAGTTTTCTAAGGAATCTCCATACATCTGTATATTAATGTGAAATCTTCTGCTATGGTTTGCATCTTGAATGTCCCCCAAAGGCTAATGTGCTAACAACTTGGTTGCCACCCTGCAGTGCAATTGAGAAGTGGTGGAGCCTAGTGGAAGGAAGTTAGGTCATTGAAGGGCTTTTGGGGAACCCAGCTTCTCCTCCCTCTCTCTTTCTCTTTTTGCTTCCTGGCCACCATGAGGTGAGCAGCTCCACCATGTGCCCCCCTTCATAATGCTCTGCCTTGCCACAGGTCCATAAATGGGGAAAACAACTGACCATGAAGTGAAGCCTCTGAGGCTATGAGCCAAAATAAACTTTTACTCCTTTTAAATTGTTTAGCCCAGGCATTTTGTCACAGTGATGGAAAGTTGACTAATAACACATCTGATTTTTTCCAAAGTGGAAATGAGTTCCGTTAAAATATTAGGCTGAATACAGCCTGACAAAATACCTCAGCAATTTGAGTTTAACTCATGACCATGGATCAGAGTTTCTGGGTATCACAGGAGGTGTTGGCCTAGGAGTCTGTCCTTTTGGGTTCTTGTCAAAACTCTCCCCCTAAGTCACTATGAGGTCTTGGAAAAGGCACCTTCTTTATTATCGCTCAGATTCCTCTTCTATGAATTAAATGTCAAATGAAATGATCTCTAAGGGTTCCTCTTACTCAGTATTAGTCACACAGGGTTGATGTAACAAAAGACCACTGACTGGGTGGCTTAAACAGCAGGAATTAGTTTTTTCACACTTCTGGAGGCTAGAAGCCCAAGATCCAGGTGTCAGCAGGCTCTGTTTCTCCTGAGACCTCTCTTCCTGATTTGCTCAGCTTACCCTGTGTCTTCACATGGCCTTTTCTCTGTGCACATACATCCAGATGTCTCTTCCTCTTCTTGAAATGAAACCAGTCATATTGGTCGAAGCCCCACCCTTATGATCTCATTTCACCTGAATTGCCTCACTAAAACAGTTACATTGGTTTCAACATTTGCATTCGGGCAGGAGTGGGGACACAGTTCAGTCTCTATATATCATGGTCTGAGAGACTATAATTTGTTGACAGGTCACTGAGGCTAGAACAGGTCTCGTACTTGACTGTCTCCTCTTGCCCACTCTCTGAGCCCACTCTCCACCTGCCCTGCCCTCAAGAGGTTAATCTCTATGTATAACATCAATGGACTTTCTTGCCTTCTGCCTTTGGTTAGGTTTAGCCAGTGGGGAGTCCAAGAAAATATTAGAGAGAAAGAGGATGATGAGGCAGGGAGAACCTCACTCCAAGTTGCCATGGGCTGACCATGTGCCTCACTGAAGGTCACCGCTTCTATCCAACAGCTTCTCTGTCTCCAGGTTCTCAAACCCCATGGCTCCCCTAACCCTGCCACACTCTTGAGAAGAGTCCCTTTATTACACTTTCCTAAAAGCACCCAACTTGTGGGTGCCAAGATCCTGGCTGATAAGCTAGAGTATGAAGGAAACCCACTGGTAGGCCATCCTGTCTACCTCATTTTCTGCATCTGTATTCTCCTTGCTCCAGTTTCTAGACATATCTGCCTCAGCCTGAGGTTTGGCTGGCTTCCTCCAGGCCACACACTTTTTTCCTGAGGCAAACCACATCATGTCTCTTGTTCTGGAGTGCATTTACTATTATCTCTTCACAGTCCCTTTGGACAAAGGTGAAAAAAAAGAGCTAGTTTGAAAATGCAGCCCCCTGCAGCTTGGTTCTGAGCTCTGCCTGGCTACAGGATGTTAGCTCCCTGACTACCTGTGCAGGTAGGTGTTTCTCTAGGACTGAGGGGTGTGTTCAGAATGACATTTAGCCAGTCCCTGCTCTTGGGCATAAACCTCTGAGGATGGAGCAGATTCCCTCTTTCATTCACAACGTCTACACTGACAGCCTCTTCCTACGAGTTGAAGGTCCCCCTCTGAAGTTGTAGATGAATATAAATAAATAGGGAAGAGATAGTAATGAATTCAATATCCAGAGTTGGGGAAGGGAAGACAAATAGTGAACGGTCATTGTAATACACGAACGAGATGGAATAAAGCCAGCACCATGAGTCAGTCAAGTGATACGGATTGGGTGCAGTGGCATGGAAGGATGATTTAAAGGTATGAGCCCTGGACTCAGACTGCCTGAATTTGAGTCCTGCTTCACTTCTTCATAGTTTTAACATATTGGACAAGAAATCTAACTTTTAAAACATCCCCCGCCCCATTTGTAAAATTCAGGCAATCATAAGTTGTTTCTGTTAGGAATAAATGACATGTAATGTCTGTGATGTGCTTGAACCAGTGCCTGGCATATCTTAAGTGCTTCATAAATGTTCATTAACCCCATTCCTTTCATTGCTATTTAGCAAATAATAATGATTGCATAAAGGAATGGAGTTTGTGGTGGCCTTGAAGAATGGGACTATTTTATGTAAAGGACTAGATCATTTCAGAAGGGCAAAGGAACAGGGATAAAGGCACAAAGACAAGCTTATTTAAGAATTATTAATCAATCCAGCTACTACATGGGGAACATTATTAGGAAAAACATTAGGAAATATCAAGAAGGGCACTGGATATCAGGTGAGGGGGTCTGCAATACCTTTTTAGTCAATGAAGAGCCATTAAGAACAAGGATTCGAAGCAGGGCTGTGTGTATTTAGATAAACTTGAGGAGTCATTAATCTGGCTTATTTTTGTGAATCGGGTTGAAGGTGGAGAAAATAGGAGAAGGGTATTACTGTTGTCTATGAAGGTAGTAACAAAATCTGCCAGGAGGAAAGTTGATAAACAATAATCAAACTCAAGGCAGAACAAGTTTGGCAGGAGGTGGAGCAGCTGATAGCTCAAATGTTAAAAGCCACTCAAGTCCAATGGCCACGCCTAACATCAGTTGGAAATTAAAAGGAGCACTTAATCCTAATGTCAATCAAAGTATCACGCACTTTACAAAATCCTGGTTCAAACATAGAGCAGGAGCAACAGCCCACCTGTGTGGCCATGTGAGGCGCTGACGTGGAGGAATCAAGACCTGTGTCCTGGGGATGGGGTTGGGGCACAGGGCATACATGCACATACTTTTTTGTGGGCAGCCACATGGAGCAGCCTGAGGCAGGAACTTGAGCAGCTGAGGATTGTCATCAAAGAGCACATGTGCGCATTTGTTCAGCCCCCCTCACAGCTCCTGCCCCATCCTGACGAAGAAGACTGCTAACATTTAGTCAGCGTTTTATTTAGAAAGATAGCTCTTTGGCTGGTATTTTAACTTGTGGGAGCTTGCTGTCCTAAATGTAGTAGGAAAGTGCCCTAAAACCCACATACCAGACCTGCAAGGAAGGTACAGAGAAGCCCGATTGTTCCACCTGGGAAGTGAATGTTAGACTCTAGTAAGTAAGGATGGAGTCAGAGTTATAAAGAACCCTAAGCTCCCTGACCTCACACCCAGGAAGGATTTATAAAGAATGGCTGGGAAGGAACTCAGTCATGGGACACTATGGGGAAACCCAAGTATGTAATCCAGGAAGATCTCTCAGAACCTAGATCCTGTTGATGAGCCTTGTGTTGATAGGCTGCAGATTCACATGAAATGAAGAGGATGGTTTTCCTAACACAGAAGAAGCAAGAAGTGGTGAAGGTCTTTTTCATAACCAGAGAGTCCTCCACAGAGCAGGGCTGCCTGGTGAAGCTATCAGAGAATAGGAAGACCATCTCCAATGGGGCTGGCCATGAGGAGCTGTCCACGGTGCTGGGGTCAGACAGCTGAGCCCTCCAAGAGGTATTCTATTAGCTGCCATATGACAGGTGCTGAACCAGGTGCTTTGTGCACCCCTGTCCTTTAGTCCTTGTGGCAACCTTGCAAGTGAGTACTGTTATCAGTGGCCTTTCTCTGGTTTGCTAAAGGTATATTGTTCCTTTTGGAGATGGAGGTGGTGGAGATTCATTCTGAAGGCCACAGAGTTCAAGTCACAAGGGAGTATTTAATGAGAAAGATTAAGCATGTATACCCATACTCTACACCATTGATTACAAAGTTATGTAGAAATTTCAAGAATGTTGGTTAAAAGAGAAGGAAAAATTAACCCCTCTTTATCAGAAGAAGGCAAATCATAGGCTTTTTGTGAAGATCAGTAAGACCTTATTGCTTTTTAGTAATTTTCTCTTTTCTTTTTCTTGGCTAAAAAATAAAGGTTCTGAAACAGAGAAAGTAGAAAGCAAATCAAGGCCCAACTTTGATTAGATAGGGAGAGATCTTTGCTAGGTCAATTGAAGGAAATGAAGGGAAATTTCTGATGCCAAAAATTGGTACATTTCAGAGTCTAAAACAACATTCACACCAGGGAAGCGATTTTGCTTAAAGTCTCCTGTTGCAAAAATACAGAGGGAGAGAAGTATAGTATTTAAGCTAGGACAAGGACTGAGAACAAGCCCAAGATTCTCACCCTGGGTGCACAGACCCTGGGTAGGGTGCAAAGGGAAGTCCATGGATGGGTTCTGGGGGGAGTTATATATACCCTCAAAAGGTAGGTAAAATGTTGTTTATGGATGCATTTTTACAGAGAGGGATTGATAGCTTTGAAGATATTCTCAAAATGTCTAGGAATATCCATAAGATAAGAGCTGCTAGTTAAGTCTTGGTGAGCAAAGATTCTAATTATACCTACATATTTACATTTATGGGTTTGAAATAAGCATCCCATTGAAGCATGGCATTTACAATAATTAAAATTAATGCTTATGTTTGTGTATTTTAGCAAAGAGTTCTGGTTTTATAGGAAACACATCTAATTAAAAATAAATTGTGTGTTGTTCTTTTCAACTGGACTTATTCCTCGAGGGAGCCTACAAAGTGAAAAAACCTTCAATAAGTCAAGAGGAATCTGATGGAACCCACAATGTGAGAAGGCTATCACTCACCTGCCTAAAATCCAATAGTGATCCGTGTAAAAGACTCTGCTGGAGGTTACTTTGTGTCCCCATCTATCACTCTGCATCCCCCAATGTGACCCATTAACAATTGCTGAGACAGGAGATCAGGGAAAGCTCTAAGTGGGGCCCACTCTCCTTTTTGTCCACTCAGCAAAGTTGTTTACAGATCTCTGATGGTCAAATATTTGATTCAGCTTGTTGAAGGTAAGAATCAGGATGTAGCTGGATAGGTGAAACCCACAGATTTAATGGGGAAGAAAGATGGGTGTGTGCATATAAAATTCTCTTCCTTTACTTCAATCCTCTGTGTGTTTCTTGTTGCTCTTTAGTATTTTCTCTTTTCTTTTTCTTGGCTAAAAAATAAAGGTTCTGAAACAGAGAAAGTAGAAAGCAAATCAAGGCCCAACTTTGATTAGATAGGGAGAGATCTTTGCTAGGTCAATAGAAGGAAATGAAGGGAAATTTCTGATGCCAAACATTGGTACATTTCAGAGTCTAAAACAGAAGAGCGTGTGTGTGTGTGTGTGTGTGTGTGTGTGTGTGTGTGTGTGTGTGTGTGGTGTGGCCACACCAACTACAAAGGACATTTGATTCTTCTCAAGTGTTTTTACAGCTCAGTGAGCTCATTAAACCCTGGAAACATGTGCTGTTATTTTTGTAAGGGCAGAAAAGTAAGTATAGTATTATAATCTCAGAGTTTCCCCTGAGAAGGCCTAGGCTTACTGAAGGAAAAAAGGATATGGATGTTAGAGTCCCAGAAGCTTCTAGGTGCCTTAGAATGTGGGGATTGTAGACATGAGAGCACACAGGGCACACACATCCCTCACACCTTCATCTTATCTCAAGACCAAGACAGGTATGCATCAGAAGCAGCCGTGACCTGGAAAGACCCTGACCCTATTGTTGGAGGCAGGTGCTGGGGCTTCAGATTCAGTTGCAAAGAAGTTTGGGAGGACTGTGAATCAGGACTTCCAAAGGGCACCCATGAGGTCAGTGCTGGTTTCCCAAGAGTGGCATGTTGGGCTTCCCTGACGCATGGGAATGAGGCTAGGAGCTGCTCATGATTGTGTCAATTCCTCAGTGGAGGGGACCTGAAAAGTTATTCTTCTGGGCTGGCCACAGACCTAATATTAGGAGGTCAGTGGATGAGAGACGAGCTCAGTTTTATGGCTATCATGGTGGATACAGAACTCCTCCCTGCTCCATAGCAATAAGTAGGAAACAGGGCATGTGCTGAGATGTGTGACATCACTCAACCATCCCAGGATCCCCACCTGGTAAGCACTGTCAGTTTTCCTGTGTTACATTTGAGGGGACCCACGAACAGAGATGTTAAGTAATCTGACATCACACTGATAATGACAGAGCTGAGATTCAAATCCAGACTTTGAGTTTCTGGTGTCTATGTTATACTGCACTTGGACTTTCAGAATGAGAATTAGGCTTTCCTTCTTCACAGCTGTCTTTCCCAAATTAAGCCTTGCTCTTGCTTATGCAAACTGTCACCAGTTCAAAGGACAAAGGAGGGAAATGGTTTGGGGCATGTATTTGGAGGAACATGAAAGGGGATGTTCCAAAGAAAACTTTGCTTAAGATTCCATTTCACCACTACTTCCTCCAAGTCAAGAATGAAGAGTGATGCACGTCCTAGCAGAATCCTTCATTTTCTTCTCTGAACTCTGGCAGCCCAGCAAGAGAGAGTGAGAGGGGGAGGTGGTTCATGATACTGTCTCAATTGACCCAGGTGAGGAATGGCAACCCCAAGGGGTGAAGACGGTATCATTCCTGAAGCAGCATGGGGAACCACATCCTGGTGCTATCAAGTGCGGTCTTTCTTTCTGGATCTCAGTCTTCAAGATGGGGAGCCCTCGTTGGTGTATAGGAAAGTGTATCTCAGTACTCAAACCCAGGGATATCAGGATCAGATTCTTACAGTTTCATGTAATCTTAAATAAAATTGCTACTTTCTTCTCAAATTAAAAAACCGAGAGCAATCAACTTGTAGTCAGTGAGCTAGTAATACATTTTATCATGGACTTCATGGCTTCTTAGAGTAAAATACAAGCTCTTAATGATCTATTTAAATATTAATAAGAAGCTGAACATTGTTTTTCCAACCCATTGAAGTAAATGTATGATAAAGTGAAATGAAGTTACATTATATTCCACAGAAAGGAGAGGAGAAAGTCTGATGCAGAGGATTTTCCCTTTCTTAGTGAATTCTGACAGTGCTTTTTGCAAGAGGCTAAATCTACAGGTTAATACATTTAAGCTTGTAATAATGACGTTTGACCTCAGGAATGGGATATACAAGGAGAAACTTGAGGCCACGGTTTCTAGGTGCCTGGGGAAAAGTCAGCTATCTAGACCTGAGGTTTGATCTTACTCTTAAGTCTTGCCCAGCACCAGCAAAACATTAAGATCACTGGAACTTGTCAATGTTATGGATGTGTTTGAAGTTGATGACTGACATGTGAGAATCAGGTCCCACTTCACTCCTTTGATCCATGTCACTGAACATGCCTCTCATAGGATCATGAAGTGTCAGAGTTTAAAACATCCCCAGAGCATCTCAGCATTCTGTAAATGGAGAAACCAACGTTCATTGAGGGAGAGTGACCTACCCAAGTTCATACTGTAAGTTACCAGCAGAGGTAGGAACTCAGCTCAGTTAAAGCACAGGGGGAATACCTGTAACACGTGTCCAGCTCCCACTTCAGATTTCTCTAGAGAATGATTTTCACCCATTATCTCTGAGCTATGATCATGTTCTCCCACCTAATGCCTTCTTGAGCCCATCAGTATTAATGGGTGGTGAAAGTGTAGACTTTGCTACAGTTCCTAAATGCATTGGGGGGTTGTACTTTGCACACAGAAAGATGTGCAGTTTGAATTCCTTAGAGATTCATTTAGACTTCATTCCTACATTCTTTGGTCTCCAGTCTCTTTGCAAAGTAATGAACTTGCAGCTTGGAACAATTGATGACTGGTCTGTAGCAAACTGTGTGTATCTCAATGACCCCTGGACTTTGGAGATATGATGACAGTGCAGCTCAGAGGACTGGTAACCAAGGAGAGCTGGTAAATGGCAGGTCCCAGCCTACCCAGCCATCTCTACTGCTCTGTGGAGATCTTTACTTTCTAATCAAATTGGAGAACTTTATCATTCTTCTCCTGCCTATATCTGCTGTCTTGCATTAGTGGCTTTGACTATACCATTCTCATTTTCTTGAATGCTCTTGCACTTAAATATATGTACATTCAGTCCTACCCACCTGGCCCATCCAAATTCAAGTAGTTATGCTGTTTTTATGTAACATCAATGGCTTTGATGAAATATAGTGTTTGTGTGGGTTGATTCTGATCCAGTTTGCTCTGCCCCATGGCATCTGGCACCATGCCTTCCACAGAGGTGTGAATAAATGAATGAATGATTAAATGATTGAAAAGAAAAACCATTCTTCCCAGTATCTTTCACCAAATCAAGGACCACAGAAAATGTTTTATTGTCATATCACTTTTAAAAAATGTTCCTTTTATCTTACATTACAAACCACCTGAAAACTTGGTGTCTTCAAGTGCCAGGTTATTATCTCTCAGTTTTGAGGACTGGGGAAGCACAGCTGGGTGTCTTTCTCTTGAGCTCTCTCATGCAGTTTTAGTGATATGGAGGCTGTGGCTGGATTCATCTTGACTGGGCTAGATGGACAGGATGCCCTGGAGGTAGATGCCAACTGTTGGACTATCAACACTTATCAACTGAAGGGACCACCTACACTTGGCCTCTCCCATTGGCTTGGGCTTCTCACAGCATGGCAGCCATGTTACCAAAAGCAGTCTCCTACAAATGAGTATTCCCAGAGAGGCAAGAGCAAGCTGCAAGGCTTCTTATTACCTAGTCTTGGAAGCCCTGGAATGCCATGTCCACTGCATCTTATTGGCCTAGATACAAGGGGAGGAAGTAGCATACATCCACAGAGAAGGCAGGCATTGACAGTGGCCATTTGGAGACTTCCAGCTGTAAGTGAATATATTATCCTGGGAGTGCCACCCATCTGCCTGCACCTTCCTCCAACAGGTAAGCTGCTGCACTGCTGTGACTGGGACAGTTCCAGTATTCCATATATTTGGGGGAGTATGTGGTAGGAGGAAGAAGAGAGAGAGAATCAATAATTTGAGATAATGGTTAAAGAATTAGGCCTGGGAAAGATAATGCAGAATATAAAATGAAGAGATTAGGGAAATGGAGTGGGAGGATGAGTGCTGGAGAAAAACTTTGCCTGCTTCTTCTACCAGCTCCCTGTATGTTGGGGGTGGGTTGGAGAGAAAGGCAAGCACAGTTGAAAATGTTTTAATTATTTAAGTCACATAAAATTATAATGAAGATCATTTTAAAAGAGGAAACAAACAAACAAACAAAAAACCCCAAACCAACATCCTGACAACTGGACACAACTGCATTCATTTTTCTTTTCAATCTTAATTCCTCCTATGCACGTTTTACGTCTCCATCCTGGGTTCTACGTTTTTCATAAATGCTGGCCAACATGAGCGGCTGTCTTGGTGCCTTGGTTTTAGAGCCTTCATTCCATCCTAGTTGGGGGAGATGGGTGTTGGGCCAATGAGCTGAGAGGGAGTCTCAGGCTTCCTGGAGTGCCTCCCCCACTGGTGATTGGCTGAGCCTCTGGGGAAGCTGGATTCGGCCCCTCCCACGCTCTGGGGAACTGTCCCTGCCCTGCTGCCCTACCAGGGATGAAACCCTCTGGTGCTTCCTGAGTGTTACAGCTGTTAGCAGGAAACACTCTTCCTTTAAGCAGGGAGAAAAAGTGAATTCTACCCCGCTTCTCTCTTCAACCTTTCAAGGATCTTGTAAGTTTCTTAAAACTATTAAGCGAGGACACAGAGGTTTAGGTTTCTTGTCTTTATAAGGGCTTATGTTTCTTCCGGGAAGGGGGATTTAATTTTACTGCAGTAGCAATTTTTCATCACAAGAATCTGCTTACCTCTTTGTTCTGATATTGAGATGCCAGGTTTGGCACATTCTGGGCAGATGGAGGGCATCCCCTGCTTTCTGCAGTGTCCTCTGCTCCCCTTTTATTTAAATGGGATCTATTCTTCAAAGCCTCTTCAGTTTATTCTGTGTCCTCCTGGAATACTTTCCTGGCCTTTTGCACCCGTGCCTTGGTTTCTGCCATCTGAAAAACCTTTATGTTTGCTCATAGTCACGTCCTCCTAAAAGGCAGCATGAGGTCATAAGCAGATGCTGGAAATCTGGATACTTCAGGTCTTGTTCCATTGCCAACCACCTGCGTGACCTTGTTTAAGTCTCTGTGCTCTCTGAGCTTCAACTGCCCCAGTTTTAACATGAGGAGCTGATCTCTTTTGTTCCTTCCCACTATGAGTTTATGATCTGAGTCCTTTGACCTTTGGGGTCACCCTTGCACATCACTCCAGAGACTGTGGAAGTTTGTCTTGACAAATCACGCTCATTCCCCACTATGTCCTTGAGTCATCTTGCTTGTAAGACATAATCTTGCTCCTAAGACATTGTGGAAATGTGCATTGTTATTGAAAACATGAATTGGGTCTTTTCTACAATCTTTCTCCTGCCCTATCCTGCATATCTATCTCTTTCATTCAATAAAGACTTCAGACTCTGTTCTTTCTTGTGGTTGATGCTCTGAGTCTCTGATTATGATAAAGTGTGGCAAATGGAAGCATACTTTCTGAAGGCTGTACTTCAAACACTCTATTAATGCAACATGCCACATACCAATCCCAGTAGAATGCCCACAAGCCAATTTGGTTCTCCTTTGATGAGGCAGAGATGCAAGGCAATAGCTACTCCTCTCGGAGGGAGAAGTGATTAGCTGGAGGGCTGCTGAACCCCTGCTATCTCCATCACCAGAGCATGAAGGACCATGGCAAGGACAAGCAGTCTGTCCTGGGAAGTCCATGTTTGCTGGGTCCAAAATTGCTCAAGGTTTTGTTGTGCTAGAAAAGATGATAGGAAAAGTATTGAGGGAGATGTGCAGGATTTGGTTTAAAATCAGAAAATGCCAGAGATTTCTAAGGCTGTTTTTATGTCCTAAAGTGTGATCTATTTGGGGGGAACTACCATTGTGGAACCAGTAGACACCAAATGTGAGACCCTCCTCAATACTCAGTCGAGACCCCACCTGTCCTCAAGACTAACTTCTACCACAGTCCCCCTTTCTTCCACCCTGGGGTCACCTCACACTTCCCTGAATCCAGAATTTCCCTTATGGTCTTCCCTGGGCTTAGAATGTTCTAGTCCAAGTGACCCTCATCCACATCTCTACTCACTTTTGGGGGTGCAAAAACCCAACCAATCAAACCAAACCAAAACCAAAACAGAAAAACTTCAATGATGCCTTTACTATGGGCTTCAGACTTAGGATTTAATCCCAGCTTTTCTACTTTAAGGGAAGGTTACTTGACTTCTCTGAGTAACCTCAATTTTCTCATTTATAAAATGGAGCAAATAATCCCTGCTTTATTGGATTATAGTGAGAATTATATGAGATGGTACTGAACTGAACTTAGAGACCCAGTGAGTGAGCTTCACTGTGGCATCCCTTGTGGGTGTGTGTTTTATGGGCGGTAATACAGTTGCTTTGCTTTGGATGTGGTTTGTCCCTCAGGGGATCATGTGTGGGAAGCCTCGTCTTTCTAATGTGGTGATATAAGGAGGAACCTTAAGGAGGTGTGGCCTGGTGGAGGATGGTTAGGTCCTTGGAGAAACTACCCTCAGAGGCATTAATTCTGGTCTTGTAGAATGAGTTAGTACAAAAGAGCAAGATGAACCCCCTCCCTGGTGGCTTCCTGTTTCACCCTGTGACTAGTCCTCCTTTTACATGTGCTCCTGCCATGATGACATCTGCAGCCAAGGGCTGAACCGATGGCATTGCCCTATCTTAAACTTTCAGTTTTCAAAACTGTGAGCTAAAAGAACCCTTAATTCTTCATAAAATATCCAGCCTCAGGTATTATGTTATATTTTATCTCACTGCCAGATAGAATACTTCTTGAAGATAAGAAATATTTGCTACTCTTGTTTATCCCTTTTGATGCCAAGAACAGAGCTTGGTATAGAAGAAATTCTTAATATATTCAGTTCAGATGAATTGACTATGTCATTTTCCTTGCCTTTACCTTCAGATTATACTCAATAAAGACAGGAGAAAATCAATGTTCCAAAAACAGGGCAAGAGCTGCCTACATTTGTAGGCCACATTTTATCAAAAGTGCAGCTTAGGGGTCTTGGCTCTTAAACTGTAAATTCCAGGGAAAAGGAAGGGGATTGAGACCATGACCTTTATGTGTGCTTTCAGTATTTAGCGCTCTGCAGGGCCCTTGCTGAATATTTAAGTGTGTTGCTATTCATGATAAAAGCTTGTAGAGTGACAGATCTGGGAGCAGAAAGGCAACTCAGTAATGGATTTCATCTTAGACAAATGCAGGAGAAAGCCTGCCTAAGGGTTGTTATTGCCCTAACTCTTTCAGCCCCATCCTGAAATTCTGTTCTGCCCACACAAGTGCTGCTCTGGAGTGTCTGAGCATCCTTTTGATGATAAGTTTCATCTGAACAGTGGTGGGGGAGGCCTGGTGTTGGGCAGCCCCTCTCCTGGTATGCCAGGGTAAGGTCCCCTGGGCAAGAATTCTCTACATTCTCCTGAGGAGTAGCCCAGCCTAGGAGGGGGTTGTCACCTGAGCTGACTTTGGGTTCTGTGTTAGTGACCCTGGCAAGATAAATAAAGCTGAGGTCAACAGGGGCAGCTCAGCACAAGCTCATGGTTAAAAACGCAGACTCGAGTCAGACGTTCCCTATCTTTAAGATGAGGGTGACCGTTGGAGTGCCTACTTTATAGGTTTATTAGGAGGATCAAATCGATAAATTACCTAGAGCTCTGCCTGGACCAGAGTAAGATGATATAAGTGTTGGATGTTGTTATATTAGAGCTGTAAGGACTGTTCTCAAAATTGTATGAAAGATCATGTATCTTGAGTTGCTTTTGTGCCTCGACTTGGCTGATTCTCATCCTTGGGCTGCGAGGGGCTTTCAGGGTGGAAAGGGGGAACTTGTGCAGTAGTTCAGGTAGGAGATGAAGGTTGATGTGGCAACAGTGGGAAGGAGGAGATGTATTTGGAGGAACTCACAGCAGTTCCATGGGGAGCTAAAGAGATCCAGATTGGCTTCCAGGTGACTGAGACATGGGATCTCTGGATGGTGATGCCTTAAATGAGACAGGAAACACCGTTGGAAGAGAGGTTCGTGTGGGGAGATGAGTTTGAGAAGCCTGCAGAATATTGGGTGGTTAGTAGGTGGAGGTGTCCAAAAAGTATTCATATGGAGATTTGGGGGTGTTGAAGAGAGGTTCAAACAGAGCTATAGATTTTAGGAGTTACCAGTATTTGTGATGAGCTGTGAGAGCCAGTAAGACTCTCCAGATGACTTCCTATGAAATACCCCATTTCCAGGTCATGGTCAGATCATGACACTTTATGATTTGTTGGGTATGAGGTCCCTGCTCCAAGTACTCACTGTCATTTTAGTTTGAAAGCAGCCATAGACCTCATGTAAAAGAATGAGAGAGCTGTGTTCCAATAAAACTTTATTTACAAAATCAATAAAGAGTTTGCTTATTACCCTTGTGCAGACCAGTGTCTTACACATGTTATAAATGTGTACTATGTAATAAGTATATAATAAATATTTGTTGGATTGATCTACTGGTTTCGGGAATTGTCTGAAGTTCATGCAGATTTTTTTCAACAATTTTTTGCTAATGACATACAAATACACCACAAAACAGGTGAGAGGAAGGATATTAGCAATACTGCTGCCATACATAAAACAAGCTACCATGAACTAGAGATGTACTCTTGGGTTGCAAACTATTTAGCTGAAAACCATTTCTGAACCAAAAACTAGGCCCTCAGCCCAATATGATAAACCAGAGTTGGAGAACCACTGGATTTTAACCCCCTGAGGACTGCGCCTGGTGGGAGAGACTTCCGTTTCCAGGAGAGTGCTCCTAGAGCCCTCAGAGACCCTGGACAGCATTCTTAGGTCCGGGAAATTGACTGCAAAGGTATTAAATAATTAAGATACTGTTCAGGAGTATTTGTAGCTTTCATTGCTTAGAAGCAGCTGGTGGGAGGAAATGGAACATTTCCAGTGGGAGAAAATCAAAAGAGTAGATGAGGAATGGAAGCCATGTGAACGAGAGAGTGGTCATTTTGCACACAGGAAACTAGTCATAGAAAATGAGAGAATGTGAAAGAGAGGGAGAAGGAGAGGGAGAGGGAGGGAGGAAGAAGGAGGGAAAGAGGGAGAGGGAGGGAGAGAAAGAAATATCTTTCCTTCAAACAATAGGGTGGTAGAACAGAGAGTAATTAAAACAATCAACACAAGGGTGGAAGGTTTCAGTAACTAAATCATTGCTACACTTTTCATTGGTCATTCAGCTCACGGAAATCTATCTTTAACTTTTTTTTTTTTTTGTATCAGGGATTGAATCAAGGATGCTTAACCACTGAGCCACATCCCCAGCCCTTTTGATTTTTTATTTTGATACAGGGTCTTATTAAGGTGCTTATAACCTTGCTAAAGTTGCTGATGCTGGCTTTGAATCTGCATTCCTCCTGCCTCCCTCTGCCTCCTGAGCTGCTGGGATTCCAGTGTGTACCACTGTGCCCGGCTTATCTTTTACTTTTGAAATCTGAAGCTACATGGCTCAACCTTGTTCACCTTCCTGGGGACAATTCCAAGGTCCTAGTTGTCAGATAATGGGAGAAAAATCTAGAGAGGAGGTTTGTATTTGACAAAAAAGAATGTGCAAGAGGCAGAAGATACCTGGGGTTCCTGGGCGATCCATAAAATTGCGATCTTTAATATCTGTGTTGCAGTGATGGCAGCAGCTTCCTCTGTGTTGTGTGTATGTGTGTGCATGCACCTATATACACATACACACAAACATGTATGCATGTATATAAATTTATGCGTACATGTTTGTGTGTATGTATATAGGTGTGAACATACATGTTTGTGTACATACATATGAAGCTATAATTGTGTATGTATATATGTATAATATATATTATATAAATATGTCCATAATGATGAGCATGATTTAAATGCTTGAATTGGTTGCTGGTAGGTTCCACACCAACCGAATTGTCCAAACTTATTCAGGGCAGTAAGAGTTCACGTGCAGAGTAAGAACAATTCTGCATCCATTTCCCGAGTTAGATAGTATTTGGGAAAGCAAGAACCGAAAGGAAGGCCAGATTTTAAAAATTAAGATATAAAAAATTAAAGACTTAAAACATCTGTATCTTTGGGCCCACTCTCCAACAGGGCAACCCGTGCTACCCCCCGCCCCCCCAGCAGGGGAAGTTGACAGCACTTGGATCTCAGCACGCTGTATCCAGTTACTGTGGGCCCACCTGGGCTGCTTCTTAAGTTGGTAGTAGCTACTTGTGTGGAAGACATAAAAATTTGCATTTTGTCCTTTGGCTTCTGTGCTCAAGCCCATCTCCTCCACTTTGGTGCCAAACTGTTCTTGCTAGAACTCAAGTTCAGTCAGACCACGTCTTGCTTAGGGCTCCCCAGTTCCTGAAAGCAAAGCTTAAGCCCCCTTGTCCTCCATCACCTGCATAGCCTCCTCTTTCCATTTCATTTCCTGCCTCATTCTCTACAGTCCAAAGCACCCAAGCCTCTGCTTCTTCTGGACAGTGCCCTTTTTCTCCCATCAAGCCATAGCAAATACATTTTCTACTAACCCAAACACGTGGTGGGTGTCTATTTATGCTTCAAGACCCAGCTTATTTGCTACTTCCATTGTGAAAACTCAACTGTCCCTCCCACTCCCTCCCCATGATTGATAGGACTGTGCCTGTACATATAGTATGATACTTATTTTCTGCATTATAGTTGGGCACAGGGTTTGGGGTTATGTATAATTTGAAGCCTAGATCCTTGGCTTCCTAGATGTGTGGCTTTTCACAAGTTACTTTGGGTGTTCACAATAACTCCTTTGGACCTCAATTTTATGATCTGTTAAAAGGTGTATTTTCAGAAGTTCTATTCATAGGGTTGTTGGGAGGTCTTGATGCAATTATATGTACCCATGGGTTTACTTAACACAGTGTTTAGAACATAGTAAGTATTCAATAAATTCAAGCTTTTCTTCTTTTTCTGCTCCACTTGACCTTAAGCTTGTAGAATCTTGGAACATGACTTAAGTATGTTGGTAAACCAAATGCCTGGCTGTATGACTAATGCATGGTTGATTTCAGTTTTAAGTTGCTAGTGATAAAAATACAACTCAACATGAAGTAGGAAATAAGTACATGTTTGGTTGAATGATGTGATGGGTTGAGTTTTGGGCCCAATTTTCCATTATTTTCATCCTTATCTTATAGTAGGCAGAGTGAACTTCATTCCTTGACTTTGGGATTGGCCACTTAAGTTACTGGACTATTTAGGAATATGATTCAAACAGAGGCTTATGTAACTGGGTTTCCTTTTGTGCATTTGCAAGACATGCATTGGATGCTAGTTCCAGAAGATTGAGAACAATGTAAAATGGTCCCGAATCTAACCCCTGGCCTGCAGGGCAATCTAGATGATTTTGGTCTAGATCAGTCAAACTTAAACTGATCTCTAACCCATTAAGTTATGTGGTGGTTTATTACACAGGAAAAGTTGTTACACATGCTTCTGTTATTTTTTGATCTGGCTTTAAGGACAGATCCAATGCACCCAACCCTCTGATTCAAACATGATAGAGAAAACATAAAGGATGTCATTGCTGAGAGATAGGAATGAGATAGATAATGAAAAAAAATATTGAAATTCAAGTCAGATAATAAGTAATGACTGAGCTTCCCTTTATGAGTTTTATTTCCAGATCTGAGTGATGGGAAGTCTTCCAATAGTCAGTGTGAGGATGGAACTTTTTATGACTGCCCTTGTCAAACATGTGCTCCTAGAATATCTCTACTGGAGAGGGACTCCCAGAGGTCACCAGGCCCAGCCTTTTGACCCTTGCACACACACAGATGTGTTCTGTAGCATTCGTGACAGAGCTGTCCAGTTCAGTTACTTACCTGCTATGTGACCTTGGGTAGGCGCAAAGGTTGGCATTTCAGAGTCAGGCAGACTCATTTTGGAATCCAGCATTGCGACCTTCACAGCTTCCTCATTTCTGGATCTCTCATTTCTGCTAGAAAATAGAGACAGTTAGAGTGCCTACCTCACAGAGCTGCTTGGAGGGCTTACTGGACTACAAAATGGTATACCCGGTGCAGCATCTGGTACCAACTATAATGGCTCCCTTCCCTTTGGAGCAGCACAGAATACATTACCTCTCTGCTGTGTGAAAGCTTGTCTCTATAAAGAGGAGGGAAGAACCCAGCTGAGATCCAACTGGGCCCTTCCACGTCCAGTCTAGAAGCTGAGCTTGCTGGCTCCCAGCTCATTTGATGGGGCATTTCGATTTTAAATTGTAAGTTGTCAGCACATTTAAATGTCCCAGGTCTAGGAAAACATCAGAAGGAATTATTGATTGCTTTATTGATTAATCAGATAGTTTTGTGTAAATTATGGTTCATAAAATTCTGGGGTCCCTGTCACCTTTCATAACACAGACTTTCAGTGTAAGCTAAAGTAGAAATTACTCCCCTCCCTGAAGGTAGGATCTAGAAGAGCAGAGATAGATCAGTGTGAACTAAGTGGATGCAGGAGAGGTAGGGGGAGAGATTTCTTCAAAGAACAGTTTCTAAGTGAGCTGGATTATAAACGTATAAGGAAAAGAGAAGGCACAAAAGGTCGGGCAGGTAGGGAATGCCTTAAATAACATTTAAGTTTAGACTCTGAAGGCAATGGGGGAGCCATTAAAAGTTTTTGAAAAAGAAAATAGTCAGTTCAGAGCTTTGCTTCAGCAAGATTACTCTAACAAGAGGCTTGGGTAGGGGGCAGACAAGCAGAGACAGGAGAGTACTTAGGAGTTTATTGCAATTGTCTGGACAAGAGGTGATAAAGGTTGTGCTTGGGCACTGGAAAGGAGAACAAATAGAAGACAGACTGCAGTCCAAAGCATACAGGACTTATTGACTGACTAGGGAAAGAGAGCAGAGAATGATTCAGGTTTTCCGCACAGGGGAAGCGGCTGAGTATCTAACTTCATGTGCAGGAAGTAGAGCGTATGTATCATTCCCAGGTTTTACCCCTTATTCTTTTTTTAAGAAAAATTTGTTCTTTTTAGATATACATGACAGTAGAGTGTATTTTGATATATTATACATATATGGAGTATGACTTATTCTAATTAAGATCCCATTCTTGTGGTTGAACATGATGCGGAGTTTCACTGGTTGTGTATTCATATATGCACAGAGGAAGATATGTCTAATTCATTCCACTGTCTTTCCTATTCCCATCCTCGCTCCCTTCTCTTTCTTTCCTTTTGCCTAATACAATGAACTTCTATTTTTCTCTCCCCTCCCTTTATTGTGTGTCAGCATCCACGTATCAGAGAGAACATTTGGCCTTTGTTTTTTTGAGATTGGCTTATTTCACTTAGCATGATAGTCTCTAGTTCCATCTATTTACCAGCAAATGCCATAATTTCATTCTTCTTTGTGGCTGTTACTCCTTACTCTTAATGCATATGTATGTGTATATATGTAGCTCCATGTCCAGATGGAGCAGTATCAATACTAGGATATATTTTTTAATATTTATATTTTAGTTGTAATTGGATACAATATCTTTATTTTATTTATTTTTATGTGGTGCTAAGAATCAAACTCAGGGCCTTGCACATGCTAGGCGAGCACTCTACTGCTGAGCCACAATCCCAGCCCCAACACTAAGATATTAATAACCTAATATCACACATGCACACAATTGCATTTCAATCCCCACTGACCTATGTGTATGTGAAATGAGTTATGGTGAAATGAGGGTATAAATCTTTCTAATTTCATCAGAGAATTTAAGTTTTCACACTGGAAGGGTAGGGATTATATGTTAGGGCTCTGAAAATATTTAAACGTGTCCTACTGATAATCGCAGCTGTGATTTACTGAGTATTTATGCAATAATGCCCTTTATACATCACATCACTTGTCCCTATAACAAGCTGTGAGATGGACACGTAAAGGTCCCTCCTTTCTAGCTGTTCTCAGCTCCCTCCTTTCTTGCTGCCCAATAAAGGCTGGCCTCCTTGCAATAAGGGTGGCCACGGAACCCAGTCTGGACAATGAGAACATTAATGGTATATTCGTAGAGAGTCTCAGGTAAGACAATGGCTTCCTAGTAGAAGGAACAGTGTAAGAGGAGACAGCTAGCCTTCCTCTGTCTCCTCCTTCCTGGCTTGGCCACGGTGGGTGTGGTGCTCAAAGTTTTCAATCACGGATGACCAACATGAAGATGAAAAGTCAATGACCCTGGATATCAGAGGCAGAGACACAGTCTGTGTGACCTCAGTGACAATGTCAGGCCACTGGACCAACCTTGGAACTCTTACATCCAGATTTCCTATTAAGCACTTTAGCCACTCTTGGTTGGTGTTTTTTTTTTTTTCAGTTATTTGCAGATATGCAACCTGATGCTCAGTAGCTTGCCCAGGGCCAAACAAGGAAGTGGTGGAGCTGAGATTCAAACTCAGGTCTTCCTGGCTCCAAAGTGGTGCTGTTAGCTGCTTATGATCTAAAAATGAGATATCTTGTCTTTGTTCCTGGTTCCTGGTACAGAGTTCCCCAAACCCTTGGAATTTCCTGGGTGATAAGGGTGATAGGAGCATTCACCTCTTAATGGGTCCCTAGTTTCAGGATGCAGGCTGGATGTCAGAAAGAACAAGCCATGATTAGAAGCCCAGAACCTTCAGCCTCACCCCTAGCCTCCCAGGAGAGGAAAAGGGATGGAGTGAATTAATCACCAGTTGCCAACCATTTGGTCAATTGTACCTATGTAATGAAATTTCCATACTGCCCATCCTCCTGAATGCTTCTGAGTTGGCACACACATCCACATGCTGAGTGGGTGATGTACCCCAATCCCATGGGGACGGAAGCTCCTACACTTGGCATCCTTCCAGACCTGGCCTTATGTCCCTCTTCATCTGGCTGTTCATTTGTGTCCTCTGTAATAAACTAGTATGTAAGCAGAATGCCTTCCTGGGTTCTGTGAGATGTTCTAGCAAATTATTTAACCCTAGGAGAAGGTTGTGGGAACCTCTGATTGATAACCGGTTATCAGAAGTAGGTGGCTGGGACCTATGATTAGTATCTGAAGTAGAGGCATCCTTGTGGGACTGAGCCCTTTAACTTGTAGGATTTGATGATAACTTCAGGTAGAAAATCACAGAATTGAATTGAAATGTTGGACATCCCACTGATGGAGAATTGGAGAATTAGCATGGGAAAAACCCACACACATCTGGTGTTCGGAAATGTCAGGAGATTAACAAAAACACAAAAACCAAAAAAACAACTTTATTCCTACATCTGTCTTCGATACCCACACTGAACAGTACAAAGGTTTCATTGTGCTGTGTCTGATGGACATATACTGTGTTCATTCCAAGAACTGCGTCTCTCACTGCTTGTGTCACAGTTTTGGATGTCTCCTTACTGTCAGGCACTGCGGCGTATCTTAGGAGATAGTAAGATAATTATGGTTCAGTCCTTCTCTCAGGATGTTCATAACATAGAGGAGGGTGGGCACACTATGTTGGTCTGATACAATTTTTGTATGACCTGTAACTAAGAATGATTTAACATTTTTCAAATAGTTAAAAGAAAATAAAAAAAGAATTTTGTGACCAGTAAAAAATTACATGACCTTAAATTTCAGTGTCCATATTGTGGTTTGGATATCAGATGTCCCCAAAAGCTCCTGTTAATACAGGAATGAATGTTCAGAGGCAAAATGATTAGATTCTGAGAGCTATAACTTAATCATTCCATCCTATTTGAATGTACTGTCTGGTGGTAGCTGTAGGCAGGTGGCGTGTGGCTGGAGAAGGTGGGTCACTGGGGATGTGCCCTGGAAAAGTGGATGTGCCCTGCCCTCCCTTCTCTCCCTCCTCTCTCTGCTTCCTGACGTGGCCATGAGCTGAATAGCACGTGCACTCTGCCATGATGTCCTGCCTCATCTTAGACCCAATCAAGGGTCTTGGCTGTCGATGGACTGGGACCTCCAAAACCATGAGCACCAAGTAAACTTTCTGTTCTCTAAGTTGTTCTTGTCGGGTCTTTTGGTTACAGCAATAGAAAAGCTGACTGAAACGGTCTATGAATACAATTATATTAGATGCAACCAGGCTCGCTTCTTTACGTGTTGTTACTGGCAATGTTGGTGCTTCTCTGTGTGAAAAATTGCAACAGAGATGATACAGTCGGCAAGGTCCAAAATATGCACTACCTGGCTCTTATAGAAAAGGTGTGCTGATTCTAGTTCTAGAGGGAGGGTTTTGGAGGTGGGGAGGATTAGGCAAATGAACAATTCATTCTAGGCAAGGGAAAGAGAGAGGATGTATAACTGAGATATTTTGAAAATTTCCCCCAAATAAGAGGAGAGTCCAAAGTTCTAAGTCTTATTTCTAGAGTTTCCCTTTTTAAAGGTTGATTTTATAAAAGAGGTGGGGCTGTGGGAAGAGTGGAGGTGGTTTGGGGTATTTGTTAGGTTTAGTTGCCTAATGAATGTGTGTTTTTACTTGTTCCTTAGACAGAGAACGGTATGCTGCAGGATGTTTGAACTCCACTCAAACACAGAGAACAGATCATGAATTTGTGTGTGCGTGTGTGTGTGTGTGTTCCTGGGGATTGAATTCAGGGCTTTGAAAATATTAAGCACACGCTCTAACACTGAACTACACCCCTAGCCCCAGATCATGAATTCTCTTAATGCACATGTGAAATTTTGAGTTAAATAATTTTACATTAGAAAATTTGATTAACCCTTTAATGAAGGTCCTTTGAGCCTCCCACATACAGCTGTCACCTGAAACTATTATGTGCTTGTGAGTTTCTGTGCACACATGATATACATCCTGCTCAGATCCTGATTCCCATCAAGCAAGTCCTCCCATGAGCCAAGAACCCACATTCTTGGTATGCGTACCTGAGATGGTGGAACTCCTTTTACATGAACCAAACTCTTTAACAATATGAGGAACTGTTTAATTTTCTTTCTTTTTTTTTTTCTAAAAGAAAGCAAGTGCTAAGAAGTTTGATAGTGGTAGTGTTTGTCATGTGTATATCATCACATAACTTAGAAAGCACTTTTCTGTCCATTTTGATTCTGACCCTCAAAATGATCATGACCTAAATAATTGGATCATGAAATGGAGAACAATTAAGCTACATGAAAATTCAATTCTGACATACCAACAAAAGAAGCTTTTGAGATCAATGAACTTATACCCTTGAAGTCTGTGTTTCAAGGGAGAGGAAATGGAGGAGTGGCTGCAAAGGCAGCCAGTCAATGGCAGAATCAAGATGTGTGCTTTCCGTTTGTGTTAATGATGGCTAAGGTCATCTTATTGCTGGGCTAACTAGACATGACTTAATTATCACATCTCAATCATGTGGTCTATAGATGGAGGGACTCTGTTATTTGTTATCCAGACCCAAATACTTTGGCTCAATAGGCATAAGCAAAACCATTCACTGAGACTTCTGGTCACTTCTGGTCAAGCCTACAGAGTGGGTTTGGCAGGTGCAACAGACCACGTAGAGCTTTTCAGGTTGTCTCTAAAATTCGCTTCTATTTTCTCACATGTGTTCCTAGTCCTGTTGGCCCAGCACCTTGTAACTTTTGCATGTGAGACAAGCCTGTGGTACAGTTGTTAATAGAGATAACAGTTCAGTTTCTCCCACTTATTGTTGGTCTTATGCCACATACAAAGCTGGGACAATAGAGAAATCATGACCTGAGTGGTGGTGGTGGGGTCATGTGTGTGCCAGGTCTCCTGCATTGACACAGCCATTCTTTTTCTCAGGGGTGTTAGGAGTCCTGTCTTTAGTTGGTCTAGGAAGAACATTTTCCAGGAAGAGGGTGGTCACTTGTAGAAAAACAACTTGGGATATCCAGAAAAAGGAGGACAGAGACGTTTTTCCTTGATTCTGTGTGTATGTTTTATTGTGTTTTGTTTTTAGAAAAGAGTAACAATCAATATTTATTGATTATCAGTGGTGGCTTATTTCTGAGCTAAATAGGGGAACTAAGAAACACAACAGGGGAAAGAAAAAGAAAATAGTTTTCCATTATTTCTTCTAGTAACAAACTAACTTAGGAAATAGAGAGTTAAGAATATTAAAATAATGTTATACCTGTACAAACGATCATTAGTATAGAAATGCAAACCCTCCCAAATATCAGAATAACTATAACCTAAAAGACTAGAGACTACTGTCTTAGCTCAGGCATTTATAAAACGGGAGTTACAAGAAATATGCAGATACACACTAGTGAAGGGGAATTTAATTCACTTCATTCAGTATGTAACTGACCAAGAGGACAAAAGCAAGTGAGAACATAGAGTAATCTAACCAATTAATGAGGTAGACCTGATTAAATCTCATAACTGACTAAAAAATACTAAGTTTTTGTTTTTTCAAATGCTGTGAAAACATTCTTAGATGCTGATCATATTAACACATAAAGATATCTTCAATAAATTCCAAAAAGTAAATGTAGTGTGGATATTATATAACTGCAATACATTAAAACTAGACATTGATAACAGAACAGAAAGCAAAAGCTCCTTTCATATGGAAATTTAAGTGTCTCCTAAACAACTTTCAGAGAAGAAATAAAACCTTATATGTAAGATTGTTGTAGGATACAACAATAATAAAGGTTTTTTTTTAAAAAAATCAGAATTTGTAGGATACAAGTCAGGTGTGGTGGCTCACTTCTGTAATCCCAGTGACGCGGGAACTTGAGGCAGGAGGATTGCTAGTTTGAGGCTAGCCTTAGCAATTTTCTGTCTCAAAACAGAAAAAAAAAAGAATTTGTGTTATACAGGCTGTTATGGGATGAATTATATCCTCACTCTCAAATTCATATGTCTTGACTCTCAGTACCTCAGAATGTGGTTTAATTTGGAAATAGAATCTTTACAGAGGTATTTTTTTATTTATTCCTGGTATGAATATTGGTGTATCTGTATACTGGGTGCCTTCTCCCATTAAATTTTCTAGATGGATGTTATTTGCATATGTAAAAATATTGATTTCTGTATTTATTAGTTTTGAACCTGTATTCATACTAAATTATCTTACTGTTCTCAACAATTCTTCCATTCCCTTGACTTTTCCAGATATATAGTTTTAACATCTGTAAATACTAATAGTTTTACTTCCTACTGTTCAAAAATTTTTGCTGTCAATTTTTGTCTTTTGTCTGTTTACATTTGTTAGTTCCTCCAGTATAATTTTTAATAAGAGTGGATATTGTCATCTTGCTCTAGTCTCTAATTAGAATTTCACAATTTCCCCACTAAAGATGATTTTTTGGCTTCTAGGCTGAGAGACACATACTTTACCACATTAAGAAATACCATTTTGCACCAACTTGGATGACAATGACCTAAAAGACAGAAAATAACTGGTGTTGGTGAGGATATGGAGAAAACAGAGTCTTCATACAATGCTGATGGAACTGTAAAATGTTTCAATCACTTTGGAAAATGTGGCTTGTGGTACTTCCTCAGAAAGTTAAATACAGAGTTACTGTATCACCCAGGAGTTCTACTCCTGGGTTTCTAATCAAGAAAACTGAAATCATACATTTATACACCAAAAAAATGTACAGAAATGTTCATGACCACATTACTCATAATACTTCATAATGACCAAAATGTAAAAACAACCCAAATGTTCATAAATGGAAGAACGGGCAAATAAAATGTAGTATATCCTATCCATGCAATGCAGCATTGTTCTACAATAAAAGGAAATAAAGTTATGGATACATGCTACAACATGAATGAACCTTGAAAACATGCTAAGTGAAAGAAGTCTGACTACTTATGGGATGGCCTGCTTATATAAAATGTCCCACATTGGTAAAAATACAGAGGCAGATAACAGATAAAGCCCAGGGCTAGGAGTGGGAAGGGCAAGAGGAGGTGGTTGCATACAATGGGGAGGAGAGAAGTTGAGGTAATGGTTGGGGAGCAGACGGTGATGGATGAGCAAAGGTTTCTTTTGAGGGATGATGAAAACATTCTAAAATTATGTGATCATGGCTGCATAACTTCAAATAGACTAAAAAAAACATTGAATTGCATATTTAAAATGGGTGAATTTTATGGTTGTGAATTATATCTAAATAAAGCTGCTATATGAAAAACAAATCTCTTATGAAAAAAATCCTTATCCACACTAACACCTAAAACCATCCCATATATTACCAGTATTTGGAAAAAAACTGACAACCCAAGTAAAAGTATGGTGTATGTCTACAAAATCATCTGAACTGAATCTAATAATCATGAGGAAACAACTAGGCAAATCCAGAAAGTGGCATAATCCATGGGACAGTACACTTGGATACTTCAGTAGTGTCATTTATGACCATTTCCCTGCCCCCAAGAGCAAAGCTACTATTCTAGATTTTAAAAGATGAAAATGAATGTGTCAACTAAATTCAATGACTCTTGAGTGTATCCTAGATTTGAAAAAAAAAGAGAGAAGCCAGCAGCTCATAAAAAGCATAGTTAGGAAAATGGAGAAAATTTGAATATAGATTAAATGTTAAATAATATTATCAATATTAAACCCTTTAATGAGATAATGGTTGTATCACTATGTAGGAAAATTCCCTCATTTGAAGTAGAAATCCACTTAAAACATTATGAAATAAAGTGTCATGATGTCTGCTTCTTATTTTAAGACACACATACACACAGTAAAAGTGGTAAAATGTGAATCTCTAGTAGGTAGGTGGAAGGTACCCATGTCTTCACTATGCTATTGTTTCATTTTCTATAGTTTTGGTATATTTCAAAGAGAATATTGACAAAATGAATTAAAATGCATTACAACTTTGAGAAAAAGAGATAACTGAAGAAATGATAGATATGACTTGAATAATTTTGATAGTTGTTCAATATCTGGCTCATTTCTTGATATATGCATTTTACTTTGTATAATACAGTTTTATTGTTTTTATTTTATATATATATATATATATAATATTCCCTTGTCTCGTATCATATATCTATATTTTATATATATATTATATATATATAATTTGATCACTAATTCTCCCATTTTACCTGAAAATCTCTTTTTTTATTATTGTTATTACATAAAGCTGTATCCTGGGATCTCAGTCAGATCAGCTTTTTCCATGTGTACTACCAACTTGTTGGGAGACTCTGGTCAGTTTGCCTTCCCTTTTTCCATCTTTTAAAAAGGGAAACAATTATGAGAGTGAAAAGGCAAATCACGTAGAGGAAGAAGATGTTTATAACATCATGTTTATAACAACATGTATGTTCAGAATACATAAAGATCTAAAAATTTTAAAAAATAGATAAGCAATAATTTAAAAAATGTGCAAAAGTCTGGAACAGGCACATTACAAAAGAGGATATCCAAATGGCCAGGAACAAAGTGCCCAGCTTCATTAATCAGGAAAGGGCAATGAAAATATTAGGTACATTTCCACACTCATCAACATGGCTGAGATTAAACAAACAAACAAAAAACAAAATCAAGGGCTGGTGAGGATGTAGAACCACGGGAACTCTCACTTTTCATTTGAGTAGAAAACATTTTGGAGAGTGGTTTTCTAACACCTGATAAAGCTACTCTATGACCAGGCATTCCTTTCTCCATTCAATGAAAATCTATAAACATTTCCTTAGAGAAATTTACAAGGATGTTCTGAGCAGCATTATTTATATCAGGCCCCCAACTGGAAACAACCCACATGTCCATGAATGATAGAACAAATACATATATTAAGGAATTTTCATATAAAGAGATATTATACAATAAAAACGAGTGAGCTACGGAACAGGATGGATAAATTTTGACAATAGGATGCTGAAAGAAGCCAAACCAAAAAGAGTATATACTATATGATTCCATTTATGAAAGTTAAAGCACAATCTGACATTAAAAGTCAGCATTGTGGTTGCTTTTGGGGAAGAGAGGGTGGTAGTCAGTAGGAGGGAGATTTCTGAGGGGTTGATAATCTAATTACTGATGTGGATTGCTGTTGGTTGAGTGAATTTGCTTTGAAAAAACTCCTCAAGTATGTCTCTATAGGACTATACTTAGTAGGCCATATACTTGTGAAAATTCATAAAAACAAAACAATAAACTTTTAAATATTCCCTTGTCTCCTATCATATCTCCCAGGATTATCATACAGACATGTGACATCAGAAACGAAAGAGTTAAGTATATCATGCTTTGGATGATACACATATAACATTTAACATTTAACATGATAACATATAACATTTAAATCACTTAGGTGCCTAATTGTTCATAGCTGTATATGATGTGTAATGCATATTGATAACATTTGTGGAATTATTATAGTTTTTGATTCATTTTCTTATTTAATTTTCACACAAATGGTGTAGCAAGCTGTTGGATATAAATGAAAAAATGAAAGCCTGTAGGGGTTGAGAGATACATGCAAAACTTCTCAGCCAGAATTAGTACTTAATTTGGAAACAAAAAGTATAGGAAACTGGCTGTAGGTGTATAATTCATCGTATTCATTCTTATTTTGCTTTACAATTCAGAAATCCCGGGCAGAATGAGTGCAAAATCTCAGATCTTGAGTGTCGAGCTCTTCTCCTTTTCTAACTCGGCCAGATTGCACATCTTCCTGTGTCTCAGTTGATAGCCACTAATAGACTCTGGCTGGAACACGACATTTATCTCCTTCTCATTTGTACCACACAAATGAAGTTACAATAATGGCACTTTGTTGGCACTGAGGAAGACCAGTTCCAAAGTGTCCCACTTTTTCTCGCTATTCAGCATTCAGAGTTGATGCAAAATAACAAATACTCTGACCCAGTTTGAGAACACAGCCTGGTCATGTAGCAAAGAGGAATGCTTTCGTCATGGGGTCCCCTATACTTCCTTCATGGACCTACCAAGTCTCAGTGCCTGAAGTGCCCATCAAGGGTGAAGCGAGAGAGAAGACCAATGGAGCTAGAGATCTTGTTGTGACAGTTCTCTGTGTGGCCCAGGAGGAGGTCATAGGAAGGAGGCTAGGCCAGAATTGTGATGACCCTTTGTAAGAGTCAGCATCCTATAATGATGGGAGTCCGGGAAGCTACAAAACCACCTCCTCGTGTGGCACGAGACGTGAACTTTGAGCCAGAAAAACCTGAGTTTGAGTTCTGACTTGGCACCTCCCCAGCTGTGTGACCTTGTTCCAATGCATCCCCTTTTCTTTTGGATCTCATTTTTTTCTGTCTGTAAAACAAAGGGCTCTTTGGATGCCACTGAAGGAGCTGCTTCCTGTTAGTTCATATCAGGATCTCCAAGGACCTGTGCCCCCATCTGTGCAGAGGGGACAGTGATGACTGCTGGTTTGTCTCCTGGGGTTGTTGGGAGATGTGTGGACACAGGAGGGGCCTGGCAGATTTTCTTAGTTGAAATGTGTTGGGCTTGGGAGCTGCTTTCTAGATTTTCAGCAGTGTAATCATTAACCATTAACCCCACTTTCTTTTATGGTCCCTTTCATAAGCTGCATTTTGTTGGAACCATTATCTTACATTAGCTGGCTTTCTAAGGCCTGTTCATCCCTCAGTGAAGAGGCAATTCAGATTAATCACATGGAGCTGGCAGAGCAGCATTCCACTGGCTACTGGAGGGAGGGAGAGGTCCACTCTCTCCCTTTCCACCCCTCAGGCCTAAGCAGTCCACACACACACACACACACACACACACACACACACACACACACGAGTCTGGTGAACCCTTTCTGGAAGTTTACTAGATTGTCTGTGGACACAGGAATGAAACTGCACCCCTGTGTGGGATGGCCAGGGCTGGGACACTTTTGGGACTGGTTAGAGCCTTCAGTGACCGGGGAGCAGAGATGATAGCTTTAGTGGTTCTTCTCTTGGGTTCCCATGACTTTAGGCATCTTCACATTCCTGCGGACACTGTGGGAGGTAGGAGTCTTATGGGGTGGGTGCTCTATGGAGCTGGGCAAGAGCAAGTCAGGACCCTCCCTCTGAATCTGAGACATCAGATTGCTTCTCTGTAACTCTGGTGTGTGTGTGTGTGTGTGTGTGTGTGTGTGTGTGTATGTGTATGTGTGTGTGTGTGCATGTGAGGGGACAGTGGAGATATTTTTATTTTTTGGTACTAGGGATTGAACCCAGGGGCACTCAATCCCTGAGCCACATCCCCAGCCCTTTTTTATAATAATATTTTGAGACAGTCTCACTAAATTGCTTAGGGCCTTGTTAAGTTGCTGAGTCTGGCTTTGAACTTGTGATCATCCTGCCTCAGTCTCTTGAGCCACTGGGATTCTACAGGTGTGTGTCACTGAGAGAGATTTTTAAAGGGGTGCAGTACCCTCCTGAGTCAGCATATTAGCAGCAGAAAGGTTGGGAGAGCCCCCCAGAGGGTAGATATTTTAGAGGGGAGCCTAGGCTATGAGACCCAGTTATGATTCCACACAGAGAATGTTCCACTAGAATCCTTAGAGGGTGTGCTGGATTTAGCAAGGTTCCCCAATTTTTCATGTCCATCCAGAGCCTCAAAATATGACCTTATTTGTAAACAGGTTCTCCACAGAGAAGTTCGTTTTCTTATGATGAGGTCATATGGATAAGAGTGAACCCTAATTTTATAACTGGTACCTTTTAAAAAATTTTTAATTTAATTTAGTTTTTTAATTTATATATGACAGCAGAATGCATTACAATTCTTATAACATATATAGAGCACAATTTTTCATATCTCTGTATACATAATCTCACCAATTCATGTCTTCATACGTGTACTTTGGATAGTAATGATCATCACATTCCACCATCATTAATAACCCTATGCCCCTTCCCTTCGCTTCCCGTCCCTCTGCCTTATCTAGTGTTCATCTATTCCTCCCATGCTCCTACTCCCTATCCCACTGTGAATCAATCACCTTATATCAAAGAAAACATTCGGCATTTGGTTTTTTGGGATTGGCTAACTTCACTTAGCATTATCTTCTCTAACCCCATCCATTTACCTGCAAATGCCATGATTTTATTCTCTTTTATTGCTGAGTAATATTCCATTGTGGGTATATGCCACATTTTTTTTATCCATTCACCTATTGATCTTTATAGGAAAATGGAAATTTGGGAAGAGAAACAGATACCCAGAGAAGGCCATATAAAGACAGAAAGAAGCAAGGACTGGAGTGATACACAGGCAGAGGTTGGAGAGATGTGCTGTAAACCAACAGCTGCTGAGGACTGTTAACAACTACATCCTCATAAACCAGGAAGAAGCAAGTGAGGATTCTTCCTTGGATCTTTCAAAGGGAGCATCGCCTGGCTGTTATCCTGATTTGGGACTTCTAGCTTCCAGAACTATGTGAAGATAATTTCTGTTGTTTTAGGTCACACGGATACTATGATGGCAACCCTAGGAAATCAGTAGAGGCCAAACCTTGGTTCATCTGTGATGCTGCCTACAGTGTACCCCATGCTTCTCCTATCCTGTGAGTTGTTTCACCAATGGCTCAGTCTCAGTTGTAAATCTGCCTCCTAAAGTCCCTATTCCGGAGGAGAAAGACACCCAGCTGAAGATGGACCAGCCAGCACCATGTTCCTTCCCGTCTCTGGACCTAAATGATAAAGAGAAACTGTTTTACTTCCCTCTGCTCTCCATTTTATGCTCATTTTTCCTGGTTTAGTTAGACCCTCAGGGTTAACATGGATTTTAAAAATTCCTAGTCCCCACTGAATGCCCGACTTCTCTTGGCAATGTCTCTAGTAAGAGGTCATCTTTCCCTCTCCCCTAGTTCAACTCCTCTGAGATCGCAAGAATATCTTATTGCCCCTTCCTTCTCCCTGTCACCCTTCCATGGATATTCATCAACTACCAGCTCTGTGCAGAGAGCAAAAGACTGAGCCCCTACCCATATATTTGATGCTATAAAGCTCTTCCTTTGTCAGCCTCTGATCTGCTGTCAAGGCAAGCCAAGCCTGTTGGTGGTCTAGGCAGGCAGGAGAATTGTGGTGGTGAACTTGTCACTACTCCCCTTCAAGGTCAATCATGTCCTGCTCTCACATCTAGACCAGTGTAGGCATCAGGAAAGGAAAAACGGTTGAGATGGCATCTTACTCCTCTTTAATCAGTCTGGGTTGCTGTAGGTGGCCTCCAAACCCATTTTACAAGGCAATTAATGTTTAAAACCCTCCAACCATGAGAGAATTGGCCACCTCTATGCTGTATTTATCTCCAAATCAAATTAAGTATCTGATGTGTGTTCAGAAGGGATTGCTTTTATTATATGGGACACACATTGTCACATGATGTTGAAGAGTGTTATCACACGTGTATTTGCCAAAATGCAATATATGTAATTATATATTTCATTGTATAAGAAATAAAATCTTTGGCAGGGTTACCCAATGCATTGAATAATCTGATGACATTTTATGGACATTTTGGAGCTGGCAGAAACTTTGTAATGATCTAGCTTTCTCATTTTTATGACAGAGGAAACAAAAGTAGAAAGAGCTAACTTACCCTGTCCCACAGAGAGCCAGAGACTGACGGGAGAATCACACTCACATCTCTGGCTTCTTCCCAGTGGCCTGCGGGGATGTATTCCATTTGTGGATGAGACTCCTGAAGCTTTTGAAAAGCGAAACCTTTGATGGACAGCCAAGGTCATGTGACTGGTGTTTTTATACAATATGGGAATGGCACTTTACTTGTTCTTGGAGATAGACACCTTGAAAGCTGGATAGAGGTAAGGACCATTTGACATGTGTTTCCTTTTGAGTTTAAAATTCTATGGTGGGGTTCAGCTTCTGTTAAGTAATTGCATAACAGACCATAATGGAGAGGGAACCAAGACTGGCTTGGGGGTGGAGATCTTTTTCCTACTGCCAGCAGTGACCAAGATGGGCCATTCATTTGCTTTTGATGGGGTGGGTCTGGGACAAAGTGAGGCTATGTCCTTCCTGTGCTCCGAAGAACTCTCAGAGTTAATGTGGTTTCTTAGCAAGAAGGACTTAAGCCAAATAGGAAATTGACCTAAGAAAACTCAGATCACCAGTCCCCAAATATCTGCTTTGAGATACAAGGTGCTGCCTCACCCTGATCCATTATTTGACTTCCTTGAGCTCTGACCCAGACTGCTGATCACACAGCAGTGCCAGGACAGCCCCTGGGAAGGCTGAAATGGGGTTGAGTTATCATCACTGATGTTTGGGGAGCTCAGCTGTTCCTGAAGGCTGTATGGAGCCCATAGACAGTCCTGAGAAAGTATAGTATCTATTCTGGATAAGGTGGCAAGACAGGTTGTGGGTGAAGGAGAAAGAGTTGGAGCTCATTCATTCACCTATTCCATTCATTCAACAAATATTTGCTGAATATTTGCCATATGCCCTTCGTGCTTTAGGGAGCTGTTAGATAATGCAGTAAACTAGGTCCTTGTCCTCCTGGAGCTCCCATTTCAGTGGGGAGACAGAAAATAAGCAAGTAAATATTTTCATGTAGAATATATCATCAAAAATCAACAGATACTGGGAAGACAAGCCAAGTGGAAACATCAAGAGCAATGGGTTGTGCAATTTTAGAGAGGGTATTCAGACCCCTCTGAAGAGGGCACAATTGGGCAGAGAACTGAGTATAGTGAGAAAGCAAACCAGAGGTCTATTTGGAGAAATGGCATTCCAGACAGAATGAAACGAAGGTGCAAAGACCCTGAGAGGGAAGGATGCTTGCCACGCCCACAGGGAGGGGTGGAGGGGAGGTGGGAGTGTCTGGAGAAGAGTGAGACTGGAGAGAGGAGGTGAGAGATGAGGGCAGGAGAGGAAGCACAGGACTAAGCCAGAAGGACTTGTAGATCATGGTAAAGGTTTTAAAATTTATTTTGAGCATCATGGGGAGCCATTGGAGGGTTTTGAGCAGATCGTCTTGGGGTTGCATGTAAAAGAGACCTTTGGGGGTCAGATGGGAAATGGAGAGTTGGTCAGGGAGGGTCCTGCAGGCAGCCCGTGGCTCTATTGGCTGGGTGAGCAGCGGTAGAGGTGAGGGATGTAGAGGATCTCATTTTGTGTGAAGGCATGAAAGCACTTTCCCCTCATCCTTCCAGCTTCCTTCCGATACTCTTTTTTATTGATTTAAAATAAAATAAATGACAGCAGAATGCATTAAAATTCTTATTACACATATACCACAATTTTTCATACCTCTGTATGTAAAGTATTTTGACACCCCATTCGTGTCTTCATACACGTACTTTGTTTAATGATGTCTATCATATTCCACCATCCTTGCTAATCCCCTGCCCCCTCCCTTTCCTTCCCACCCCTCTGCCCTATCTAGAATTCATCTGTTCTTCCCATGCTGATGTTTTTTAATACCCTCTTCTCCCCTGAAGCCTCCTGGACTGGGCAGGAGAGAATCAATGGCTTCCTGCTCCCTGTGTTCCCACTGTTCTTCCTCCTAGGGCAGGATAAGAAGTACTGAGGAAGGGGTTAGGAAATCTTAACTCCAGGTCTAGGCCTTCCATAACTACCTGATGTACTTGAGCACATTGCTTGTCATTTCTGAGGTTTCATTTTGGCACTCTTAACATAGTGCCTATCTTCTCTTTGGTTTCTTGCCCCACAGGCTAGTTGTTAGATAATGTGAGCAAATAATTTTGCAAATAGTCAAGAGTTAAGCACACACAAAAAGGATCTCACTCTCTTTTTTGTTGTTGTTGTTGTTAATCATTATCCTACCTATTCAGAAATAACCTATCATATGCTAAAGGGGTGGGATGAAAAATACCATCTCAGTGAACTGGAAGAAAATTAACCAGAGCTAACCAGCTGCACAGAGTCTTTCAAGAACATGGTGGTCAGAGAAAATGTGTTCATGTGAGCTTCTTTGTTTTGCTCTCTTAAGTTCTGGAGAATACAGGACCCAAGTCCCCAAACCTTCCAATCTCCAGGGATAGATGGGAAAAGTGGTGTACAGAACAATGGTCTGTACCAACCTCTGTCTTCCAGACTAAGATTGCTTTGCAATCTCTGAGCTCTACTATGTGAGGCAGGAAAGGGGCCTTGACTTGCTTAAAGAGTTTCAGCAAAGCTTGTGGAATAAAAGGATGTTAGGTTACCTCCTGTGTTGGAGTCCAGCATCTGTCTATAATTCTTCCCTCCTTCTTTGCCTTCCGTGGTTTCTCCAGGGCTCTGGTATAGTTCCCCATCTCTTTGACTTTGAGCTCAATCATATGGATTGTTTTGATCAATCAGATGTGGACAGAAGTGACATACTGCAAATTCCAAGCTGAGAATTTAAGAGGCATGGTGAATTTCTGTCAGTCTTCTTGGAGTCTCTGGTCTACATTATGAGAATAACATGGCCTAGCACAGAGTGAAGACACAGATCAGAAATACTCCAAAGCATGAGTACAGTTTAGTTTATGGAGTTCAGATCAAGTCTTGCAGAGAACCAGTTAAACTGCAGTTAACCTTTGAGTATGAAATGTATGCATTTTGTTAATCCACCAAGATGTTGGGATTGTTTGTTACATGGCATTGTTATAGTAAAACCTGACTCATACACCTTGTGGGATGACAGAAAGACTGCTAACTATTTCAGCCTGTCCTCCAGTTATTTTGAATCCTTGGGGTTACTCTATGCTCCCCAGGGAAGTGCTCAGTTTTGTATTTGATTCCTTCTATGGCTAAACCTTCTTTGCTTATGTCAATTGATCTTTACTAATAGAATAGTTTTAAAGAGCAAACTCTATACCCAGGACATGGATTGTCCTCACTCAGTATTAGACCTATGTTGATCCCAAAGTGAAAGTATTGCCATTAAGATAACTAATAGAAACATTTGAAATGGAAGGCCAGAACTTTGGGTATATCAGGCCACAAGGCTTCAAATAGGAAATAGGTCAAGGTGTTATGATAGAGATAAGTCCACAGAAAATCATCTGCAACTGCAGTGTCATCTTCATGTTTGAAGAGTGACTCAGATCAAAGCTCTGGGACTTGGTGAATCAGGAAATAACTTTTCTCTTGGCAGCAATTGCCATCACTTGGGTTTATCAAATAAGATTTTAATCTCCAACCCCTGTGTCTCTAGCTATGCCTACTAGGTGGAGAGATGAATGACCTTCAGGAGCTCTTCCAGCTTTTTGGAACGAGGAAAGCTTCCTACAGGACTGGAGGAGTAGGAGAGTGTAATGTGAGAGACCCCTGGACCAGAGTCACCTTGGCGTCTTCTGACATGCAGCGTGTCTGAGTCATAAACTCTGGACTCATCTCAGGGCTGGGCAGGGTTTTCAAATCATTTGCCACTCCCTGTCCTAATGACTGGAACTTTGGAACACATCTGTGAGAAACAGGTGAGAGAAAATGCTCTTCTTGAGGCTACATATATTATCTGTGGATAACTCTGTGCTGTGGTCAGAATATGTGGCCCTAAAATTCTTATGTAAACATACTCATCTCCAGTGTGATAGTGTCTGGAGATAGTGCTTTGGGGAGATAATGAGGTTTAGCTCTGGTCATGAGACCCGAGAGCTTGCTCCTGCTCTGCTCTCTGCTATGGGAAGACAGCCATCTGCAAACCAGGCTGTGAGCCCCCACCAGATTCTGGATCTGGATCTGCTGGGACCTTGATCTTGGACTTCAGAACTGTGAGAATATACATTCTATTGTTTATCTCATCCAGTCTAAGGTAATTTGTTATGGTAGCCTGGGCTGAAGCACTCTTGTTATTAAGCAGTTTCCTCACACTCTTCTAGCTTTTCACATATTTTAAAGGTTTAGGACAGGTGTTGGCAAATTTTTACTCTAAAAGGTCTAATAATAAAAATTTTATACTGAGCCACCCAGTCTCTTGTGAAAGGAGTCATCGAGAAGATGTAAAGGAACGGTGTAACTGTGCTCCAATAAAGCTTTATTTATGGACACTGAGATCTCAATCTAATATGATTTTCACCTGTCATGAAACATAATTATTATCATCCTGATTTTTCCCAACTATTTCAAAATGTAAAAGCCATTCTTAGCTTGTGGGCTATATAAGAACAGGTGGGGCAGATAGGCTCACAGACTCTGGTTCTCCAGCCCTGAGGAAAGCTTCTCCTTATCCTTCCAGACAATCTGTCCATTATGAGTCACTTCTCTGTCACAATGGACAGTCACCAAATAAATACTGAGAATTATTATGGACCAGGGAGAGAGTTTGTATCATGGGATGGAGATAGGAATCTAAAAATGACTAAGGAGCCTGGAGCTAATTTCACAGAGGTGGAGCTATTTCAAGGGTCCCTCTCTCTATCACAAATTCCCAGTGGCCCTTAGGGTCAGAGAGATGTCTACTTCCATCTAAACATTTCTTGAGTCCATTTATTTTACTTGTGCCTCATGCTCAGTGCACAGTGAAATAGAAGACCAAGTTTAGCACATTTTGATTACTTGCTGACCTTTGGCACTCATGGGTCTATTTTAAGTCGTCTGACCTTCTGTTCTTTTGAAGGAGACATGGAGGTAGACAAAATTCTTTTACCAAGATAAGCAAACTGTTCATTCAAAACTCACAAGTTTCTCTTCATTTACAACATGGTTTCCTCCCAAAGCACTCCAAAAGTGATTGCACACCTACCCATCGACACTCCTGGCAACGTGTGGTGTGTATGGTTTGCTTTCCCCATTTGCGTGACATGGAGACCATCTAAAGCAGTCCTGAGGTAACTTACATTGCCCACTTTGGGGAAATAAATGAACTGAAACTCAACACCACTGCAGGAGTAGGGGTGCCACTATGATGAGGTCTTAAACTGCAGTTTAGTGGAAATCTAAGATTGCATGTGGCAATAAAGGACTGACAAAGCCACATGGCAACATTCACTCTGCCTTTTAAGCTCTAACCAGATGTTCTGGAGTCCAGAGACTCCTGATTCTGGACTCTCTCTGGAAAGAGTCAATCCAAGGCTTCCTACTGACTTCTTTCCCCTATAAGTCCCCATTCGGTTTCTAAACCCTGTTTTCAAGGGTTCTAGACAAAGTTCCTGGGTCCCTACATGGAGTTGGAGAGTTTTGCAGACAGAAAGCTTTTTCCTGCAGGCTCCCTTCCTTTCCCAAAGAGCCCTCATCCTGGAAAGGGCTGCCTGTCCCAAATTGAGTGGGTCCCTGCTCTTTGTTAGTGAAGAGCCTGTGAACTGTCACTCCAGGACCTACATGGCTCAATTCCAGTAAAAATCTAAAATTCAGAGGATTATTAAATTCAACAAAAAAAAATTCTGGAATAAATAATTTGTTCACTCATCCTTTCATCCAGTGAAGATTATTGAGTGCCAACTGTTTCCCAGGATTCAAAAGGGACATGCAGGTAAAAAGGCCTGGCCCTGGCCTCTGGAGCCTTGCCTGCACAGTGAGATGATAATTGCACTGGGATGTTCTGAGTGTCCTTTTAGAGGCATGGACCATTTCCATGGGGCAACAGAGGCGATGCTTTCCTGCTTTCTGACGGACACCATTGTAGGTACCCTGGGCACTTAGACCTGTTAGGGGTGATAAGAATGGAGCTCACTCTCTCTAGCTCATAGCCACACTTTGCAACTGTCTCCCAAACAAGCACACACCTGGTTCCTAATGTGGAGAGTTCAGTGCAAGGCCCTCCAAGAACTGGGAACAGGACTCCTAATATTTACAGTGCTAACTGCAAAGGAGGCCACACATCAGAAGAACCAATAATAATAACGGCAACAATAATAAGAGCTAATGCTTATGGGTGGCTTACCGTGTGCCCAGCAGAGTGCTAAGAACTTTGAATGTGTTTTCCATTTGAACCTTCACAGCAACCATTTGTGGTACATATAGTTACTGTGCAGAAGAGGGTAAAAAATGTCAAAAAGTTAAGTATCTTGCCAAAGATCTACAAAATCATGCAGCTTGAATTGGAACCCAGACAGTGAGAGTTCAATGCATCCTGTTGAATCATCTCTATGGAAATTGAGATAGTAAACTATGTGTTACACTTCTCTTCTGGATTGGGGCTTTTCCTTCCAAAGTCACATTTAACCCAAGTGGCATCCCGGGAGGTGAGCATCTCATCATTTCCATTTTTAGATGAGATTCCTGCAAGGAAATGACTTGTCCAGGACCAAGTGTAGTCTTGAGCACACTTCACATCTTGTCTGTCTATAGCCCCAAACCAGAGATACAAGAGAAGGAGACTCTGGACTGCCCTCAGAACACTTACAGTCTGGGCAGAAGACAGGCTTAATCTACCTGTCATTCATTTACAACCCTTAGGATCCCTTGCTAATGATGCTAATTTCCATGACCTCACTCTGTGCAGAGACTGGACAATGTAAGTTGTCCCCTGAAGGATGGACACTGGGGTTCAAAAAGAAGGAGGTGAAATAAAAGGAAGCTGTCCTCTTGCTAATTAAAATGTGGCTTCCAGATCAATAGTACTGGGGTCACTTAGGTGCTTGAGCTACTATAGGGTGATGGGTATTTCCAGGACATGGTGCTCTTCCTTGGGTAACACTGACCACCCAGAGCTGAATGTCTTCCTTAGCCACATATATCTCTGAGCATACAGCTGACAGACTGAGAGAGGCCTGGGTTCTAATCAGTACTTTCTCTCATTTGCTGCATGACTTGGGGAAAGTTCTAAGCCCTCTCTGGGACATTTTCCATCTGTAAAATGCCCAGATCAGTCATTTTCAATCCTGAGCTGACCATTAGTCTAGGGAACTTTTAAATAATTATGATGCCTGGGACCTACAGCCAGAAATTCAGATTTAATTAATAAGGGATGAGGCCCAGGTATTGATACTTTTAAAATGCCCCACATCACTATAGAAGATCCCCAGTTTATGATGGTTCAACTTATGATAGTTTTGACTTTATGATGGCCCCAAAGCAATAAGCATTCAGAATTTTGAATTTTGACCTTTTTCCAGGCTAATGATACATGATATAATGCTCTCTTAAGATGCTGGCACCTTCAATGAACTCCCAGTCAACCCCAAGATCACAAGGGGGAAGCCACCAATATCCTATAGTGCACTGGGTTGCTTAGCTAGGATGTTTGGCATCCTACTTGTAGTAAATGCCTTTTTGATTTACAGTATTTTCAAACTGCAATGGATTCATCTGGACATAACCTGATCATAAGTAGAGGAGCATCAGGATCTTGCACAGCTGGTGTTGAGAAGCTGGAACCAGATCATTGGTTTTCCAGCTTCTGGAGGCAACAGCATGACCTTGATCTGGGGGCTCCTGAAGGATTCGGATGCTCAGGCCCACTCAGACCTTCTGAGTTAGAATTTCCCAGTGTGGGGTGGAGCTGGGCATGAGTGCATTTAAAAAGCTCTGGGAATGCTGCTGACAGCTAAGCTTGGGAACTCCTGGAATCTATGGCGTCTGAGGTCTCTTTCAGCTCTGACTCTGAGGTCCTTCCAGGCAATGATTTTATTCTTTTTTTTTTTTTTTCCCCATGCCAGAGCCGCCCGTTGGTGGTAAGCAGAGACGTCACCAGCTTGCAAGCTAAGCTTCAGTGTCCCCTGAGAATGCAGCCAGCTGGCAGCAGTGCAGAAAAGTGGTAAACACATTGAGCTTTCTTTATCAGCTGTGCCACGTACATGATGTGACAGCGGACTGGCTCTCAGGGTCAAGGCCAGCAGGGCCACTGAGGCTTTGTGTTAGCAGTTTGTCACTGCTGCTCAATTTTCTCTGCTCTATGCTTTGGCTCAAAGGTGGGTACTAGCCATAGGCTGCTACTGCCTGGACCCCAGCCCCAAACCCACTGGAACAGGAAAGAGATCAGCTTTGGAGACTTAGACTCTCGGGTAGCCCCTTATGGTGGGATGGGTGAATGCCTTGATTCCAGAAGAATCCAGGGCTAGAAAAAGGAACTGAGAGGAAGTATTGAAGCAGGCTTCAGGGCAGAGCTCTGACCCTACCCTGACTCAGAGAAGCCATCCTGAGGTTGCCTTTCTTCCACACACATGTGGTGGTTTAATGCAATGGAATTTATTGTGGATAATGGAGTTTCAAGCTCCTATGGCTAATGAATGATTTCAAACGTGGAGAAAGATTTATTAAATAAGTCAAGCATACGCCTCTGCGAGAAGATGACTGTGAGTGAAAACAATTACATAGTTAAACAAGGAGGAAACAATTTAAATGCATATTCAAAGTTTTCTATCCGTTTAAATGTCTGATTCGATAAAAAAAGTTTGGGAGAATAGTTTCAACAAATTAGTCATCAAGATTTAATTTTTTTTTTTTTTTTTTGCATTCAACAAGAAACCAACAACTCAGGTTGACATTTAAAGACATTACTGATTGGTGTTTGGAGAAGAAAACAAAAAAGCCTAGGAAATAAGTTCGGCAGCCTCTTGCAGTTCCTAGGTTCTGGTTTCCTAAGTACTCAGTGGACCTCTCCCTGCAGTGGAAGGCAGAGTCTGAGAAGCAGCAGGAACTAGTGTTCAGAGAGGAAAATCAGGGATGGGTTCCTGATGGTAGCAATGGTCCAGAACCTTACAGAAACCTTGGCCCATTTTGTTGCGTATATGGAGAAGCTGAGGCTTCTCCAAGGTCGAATGGGTGATACACTGCTCCATTGCTCTTTCTGTGAAATGGGAGTAATAACATTGGCTTTAGCAGTATCCAGGAGGAAGGTATGCAATGGTTAGTCCCTGGAAGTGATGGGTGTGGGAAGGATTGGTGGTGAGCTTCCATGGTAGGTTCACTTTGTGAGGGGCCTACCCACCTTGGCCACCTTACCAGTTGTGCTACCAGAATCAGGGCTGGTTGAGGATGGCCTGTCCCCTCACTGAGCTGAGGACAAGCACAGGCACGAGAGCCCCTGACATTTTCCTTGAGACGGTGACAGCTGGTGAAACTTTTGACTAAAGGAATAAAGAGCAAGTGGCAAAAAAAAAAAAAAAAAAAAAAGTTAATGTGTTAAAAATGGTTTAAAAATGTGCTCTACCATCTGTTTGGCCACCAAGGTTTTTTGGGGCATGCGTGGGAGGAGAGACCTCGTCTCCCACTCCTGGGTCTCACCTCAGTCAGGGCCAATAATGAGGAACGTTACAAAGTCTGTGATTTTGTTTTCCATTTCTCCCAACCTTTCTTTCTGTTCCTGATATGCAGGTCCTTACTTTGTTTCCGGAAAGGATGTTTTTTTTTATTTTATTTCCCCAATTGAAATTAGTAATGAAATTTGGTAATAAAATTCGAAATCTGCAAAACCCAGTGTACTCAGCTCAAAAGACACGTTTTTTGGGCTAGAGTTATAGCTCAGTGGTAAAGTGCTTGTCCAGCGTGAGTGAGGTACTGGATTTGATTCTCAGTGCCACATGAAAACAAATGAATAAAATAAAGGTTAAATTCTTAAAAAAAGCAGGGGGAGGGTGCGTTTTTGATTTTGGCATTTGATTGCTGAAGTCTGATCCTATTGTAAGAGAAATGGGACTTCACTATTTATTTATTTATTTTTATTAGAGCATTATAATTATACATAGTAGTTAGGTTCATTTTGACAAAATCAGACATGCATGGAATTTGATTGACTCCATTCCAATCCCTTTCTCCGCCTTCCCTAACCTCTTTCCTCCTCCTATTCTCCTGATCCTTCTGCTCATTTATATATTTATTTTTGATCAGTATTTTCTACTTATAAATAGAGGTGGAACTCCCTGTGGTATATCTATGTATGCACATGGTGTGATTTTGTTGAATTCATTCTGCGTTTCCTCCCCTGTCCGGTCTCCCCTCCTCTCTCCTCCATCTCCTTCTTCTACTCCACGGATTTCCCTGTATCTATATGATACTTCATCTTACCCTCTTTTTTCCCTGCTTATTTTTCTCACATTTCCACATATGAGAGAAAGCATTTGGCCCTTGATTTTTTGAGTCCAGCTTAGAGAAATGGGATGTTAAGAGACAGGTATTTAAGCTCTACTCTGCTTAGCTATGTTGTAATCTTTATATTTATTCAGGTTTTCCTTCCTGTCCTAAAGCGTTACACATTTCTCCTGCTGACATTTCTTATTAAGCTTGTCGGAATTATTTTCCAAGGTTCTGTTTCCCTTTTGTTAAAAGGTTATAAAGATCCATATCATAATTAGTTATGGCTGTGGTCCATGAAAGCTATTAATTTTGTGTGTTGATTTTTATATGTGGTCCCCTTGATGAACTCCTATTTGATTATAATAACCTTTTGGTTCCTGTGGATTTTTTTAGGTAGATGGTTATATCGACTGCAAATATTAACAGCTTTGTCTCTTTCTATTCAGTGTTGAAGTTCTGATTTCCTTGTCTGTCTCCCTGGGCAAGCTTTCAGTACAATATTAAAAAGGAATAGTGATTATGAATACTTTTGCTTTGATTTCTATTTTAATGAGCATTAACTATGAAATATGCTGTGGGTCTATGATAGAAAAACATTATCAAATCAAGTTTGTCAGTTTGTTTTGATCAGAAATGGGAATTAGATTTTGTCAAATTTCAGCATCCAGTTCATTTGTTGAGATGATTTTATCTTAGTGAGAGACATGGCTTGTTTTCTAATTTTGAAACAAATCTTACATTCTGCTCCCAATACACTGCTATTTTTTGATTTTCTATACTTTGTGTAGGATTTTTGTACACATACTCACAAATAATATTGGGTTTTTGTTTTATTGTTTGTTTGCAGTAATGGGAATTAAATCCAGGGGTGCATCCCCAGCCCTTTATATTTTTATTTTGAGACAGAGTCTCCTAAGTTTCCAAGGCTGGACTTGAACTTGAGATCCTCCTACCTCAGCCTCCTGAGTTGCTGGGATTAAAGGCACAAAAGATCATGCCTGGTGTGACTTATGTTATTTTTTCCTCTTTCAACGGTGCTTCTCTTGTCTAGTTTTGGTATAAGGTCATGCTGGCCACACAAGATGACAAGGTAGTTTCCAGGTTCTTCTAGGCCCTGGGACAGTATACTGCATGGAATTATGGATTTCTTGAGTATTTGGTAGAACCTGACCATTAACTTTTCCACCTTACTCCTCTTTTGAGGGGTTTGGATAGGTTGATTTTTTTTTAATTAGTGCAATCTCATCTGTGATTATTATTTCATACTTTCCTTCTTTTTGAAGAAGCTTTTTGTGATTTATTGTTTCCCAGAAGATTATCCAATTTACCTAGATTTTTCAAATATTTTGGTTTAAATTAGCAATACTTTCTCTTTAATTTAAAATATGTTTTGTCTACCCTGTGTCTTTTCTCAGTATTAACACTATTTATTGTGTCAGTTCTCTGTCTTGCCACAGATTATTTTAGTTTATTGATATTTTCAAAGAATCAGATTTTTAGTTTTGTTAGGATCTAAGGTTTTTTTTTTCTAGTTTCTAATTTTTGCAATTTATTCATATTAATATTTTTCTTTACTTACATTAGGCTTATTTAGTTTTTCTATTTCTAACTTCTTTTTTTTTTTAGAGAGAGAGAGAGAGAGAGAGAGAGAGAGAGAGAGAGAGAGAGAATTTTTAACATTTATTTTTTAGTTTTCGGCGAACACAACATCCCTGTTTGTATGTGGTGCTGAGGATCGAACCTGGGCGGCACGCATGCCAGGCGAGCGCGCTACCACTTGAGCCACATCCCCAGCACCTATTTCTAACTTCTTACATTTAAAAAATCTTACTTTTTAATTTTTTTTTTTAGTTTTTCCCTTTTTCCTGTGTAGTAAATTTAAAACTGTAAATTTTCCTGAGTCTGGTTTATATCTCAGGCTTTGATATATGGTTTCTTCTTGTCATTCATTTCTAAGTGGAAATATTATTTTCTCTTTGTTAACCTAAGAGCTATCTAAAAGGTATTTAACATTTTCGGTTGCAACAATCTTTTTTTTTAAACTATTCTTTTGTTATTAATGTCTGTATTCCAATCCAAATGGTAACCTGACTGACATTTTTCTTAGGGGATTTGCTGAAATTTCCTTTGGAGCCTAATATGTGCATAGTTTCTTTGACTGTTTCATGTATAACTGAAAACAATGTTATTCAGATGCTCTCTCTCTTTACCCAATCTATAGCTACTTGATCTGGAGATTTCTCGGTGACAAAGTATGTCACCGTGATTGTAGCACTTTCTCCTGGTATATCTTTAAGCTTTTGCTGTATATATATTGAAGCTATGTTATTATGTGCATAAAACTTCATGATTGAGATATCCTTCTTTACAGTATTACATCTTATCAAGATGAATAACCTTTCCCCTTCAGCGCATTCATTGCTCTTTGTCTTACCAACTATTTTGCTTGATATGATTATATCTCTGCCTACTCTGTGTTTATTAGGATTTTCCTGGCATAGCTATTGCCATTATTTTATTTTTAACCTCCTTATGTCATTTTGCTTTAGGTATATCTTACCAGCAGCGTTTAACTGGATTTGAGTTTATAAATCTAAGAGTTTCTGTCAATCAACGGGGATTTAAAATCACTAACTTTTATTGAGATGACTGATATCGTTGGACTTAATCCTGTCATTTGTTGTGCATTTGTTTATCATAAATTCTTATTTTCCCCCTTATCTCTCCTATTTTTGTTGAATGATTTTTCATTTCATATTTTCTTCTCTAATAACTTGAAGTCATTCAACCTATTTTCTGCTTCCAATAAATCCACTGCAATAGACTGATGCATTTTAAGAGAAATATGGTTATCTAGAGTCAATCCCTTTCCAGATCCTTCCAGTGAGAAATGCTAACACTTTTACTTCTTGCTTTCTCTTGCTGCTCGTTCCTCTCTCCACCTGAACACTTACCATGCTCTTATGACCTAAGACCTCAGTTACAAAATATTCATGATTTTGCTTTAATAGTAAATTGAATTTCAGCTAGTAAACTTTCTTAATCTCTCTGACTCCCTCATTTAATGTGGCTTCTTGGGCCCCAGGTTTTCCCGTCTGGTTTCCTTTTTCATTTCATATTGTTCCATTCTGTCTTAAGAATTCTTTCTTCCATGATTGAAAATATTTTAATTTTCCCTACTTATGATGTAAAGATAATTATCATGGGCATCGAATTCTAGGTTAAAATAAATTCTCTCATAACTTTGAGATGATTATTGTTCTGTTGCCTGTTGCATTCAATGGTACCAGGAAGGATTTGGATGTCCCTGGATTCTCATTCTTTACAAGGGGCTACAGACTGACTTGTGTCCCCTGAAAATCGACACATGAAGCCCTAACTCCCAGTGTGATAGTATCTGATAATGGGACCTTTGGAGATAGTTAGGAATGGAATTAAAACTCTTGTAAGAAGAGACACTGGATCTCTCTCTCTCTCTCTCTCTCTCTCTCTCTCTCTCTCTCTCTCTCTCTGTTTCTCTCTCTCTCTCCCACCTCTCTCTTGTATCATGTGGGAACACAACGAGGAGGTGGTAGCCTGCAAGTCAGGAAGAAGCCTTCACAAGAACCATGCTGGTACTTTGATCTAAGGCTTCCAATCTCCAGAATATAAATGTCTGTTGCTTACACTGCCCAGTCTATAGTATTTTGTTATGGTGGCCTAAGACTAGTGAGCAAGACATTAGTTATCTGTTAGGGGAATGTTTTCTTCTTCCTTATAAGTTTTTCCACATAGTGGGTCTCTTCTAAATTTATCTTGCTCGGCAGTTGACGGACCCTTCAGTCTGTGGACTTTCATCTTCTTCTCCTCTGGGGAGTTCCCTCGTCCTCTAATTTAAGGATTTCTTCTCTAGTCTCACTGTTCCCTCTTTTGGGATTTTGGTGCTGTTGGATTCATTCTCCATCTCTTTACATTTTTCTTATCTTCCAGGTATGCTTCTTTTTGTGCTGTTTCTGGGCAAAGTCCTTCTGATTTAGTAATTTTCTCTTTAGTTTTTACCTATTCTGATATTTAGCCCATATTTTGAAGTTTTTTTAAAATTTCAGCACTCAAATTTTTGATTTCTAAGACTTTTAGTGGATCATTTAGTATATAGGCCATATCCCCTCACATGAGAATACTAATTGGACCTTTCTAGAAAAGTCTTTTCTATTTGTTCTATGATTTTTTTTCCTATGAATTTTGAGTTCTTCAATTTGTTAAATTTAGTTCTTCGTGATAAATTTTGCTCCTTGGATTGTTAAGTGGACTATTTCTCTTTAGTACCCAACTGCAAAGTTTCCCCAATAAGAAAGCCTCTTTTCCTCTCTGGAAGCTGAGACAAGATGGTGCATTCAGTGTCCCTTCCCAGGCTTATCTTTTACAAAATTGATTTATTTAAGAAAAACAACCAACTGTGATGAAGAGGCAGGCACCCCTCCTGTGGGTTTTCTTACTTAGAGATTGGACAAACATCTACCCAACAAATCATGTCACAAACATAGGAGACACTGAGAAAGTTGGGATTTTAAGTTTTCTCCTTTCTTCTTTTTTTATTTTGCAGGGGGTGGTGGGGGGGGGTTCTGCAGATTGAACTCAGGGACACTCCATCACTGAGCCACATCTGCAGCCCTATTTTGTATTTTATTTAGAGACAGGGCCTCACTGAGTTGCTTAGCATCTTGCTTTTGCTGAGGCTGGCTTTGACCTCACAATCCTCCTGCCTCAACCTCCCAAGCCCATGGATTACAGGCATGTGCCACTGCACCCAGCAAGTTTCCTCCTTTCTTTCTATTGCTTGAGTGAACTCCAAATGCACTCTGGCTCCGGCTTCTCTAGGATCCCTCCCTTGTATCTTGCACCTGCAGAGAGTGGCCTCCAGGTTTGAATTTGTCTCTATTTTTTTTTCTTTTGTCTCTAGTTTAACCTTTCCACCCTCCTCCTATGTTTGTGACATGATTTGTTGGGTAGATGTTTGTCCTTGAACTTTGCTCTGGATGTAAGCAGATATGAGGTCAAGAGTAGCTTGAAATAAATTTGCTCTCTTGGGTTCCTGCCATCACTATATAAGAGAAGTGTGTCCTGGATACACCTCTGGCCCAAGAAGGGCTGGGGAAAACCCAGAGCAGACCCAAGGCCAGAGGCAAACTCAGCTGAGCCCAGTTGATCGCAGGTCTGCTCCAGCCAACTCACATGTGCCTGAGTGAGGATAAGTGAATGCTGTAAGTCACCAGATATTGGGGTCATTTGTTATGTGACATTATTATGGCAATAGCTGATTGATACATTTGTCTTATTGAACCCAGGACAGGGCACACTCCCTCTTCACCCAACACTCCACTGACTAAGGTCATGCCCTTAGTCATAACAGTAAGAATGTGAGTTGTTTTCAGTTAGTGAGGTTGGTGTTTTGCAGGGCCTGGGACAGGACTGTAGCAGAAGGCAGGATAAAGCAGGCAGCCAATCTTGCTGAATTGTGCTGTCTGATGACTCTGCAGACAGGAAGAGCAAGGACTGGAAAGATTTCTGGTAGGAGCCAGTGGCACAGGCCTGGGGCTGGCTTTCTGCCTTGAGCCTTCTTCTGTCCTTTCCCCATGAGTCTTCCCATCAGGACACAGGGGCCAGCAATGCCTCCCTGAGCCTGAAATATAGTCTGACCCATGGCTTCTGGGTATATCAGACTAGGACAGCAGAGAACTGCTGTTCTGATAGCGGAAATTATACCTTCCGAAAGGACCATGTAGACATTGAGAATCAAATCTTATCAAAATATCCTGATTTGCATATTGAGGAAGTCAAGGGGGAAGCTCTTTGTCTTCCTTCTTACCCAGTTGAAAAAAAGTGATTTTAAAGGAGGCTTTACTGCAATCATGTTTCTATTGCTTAAGTGAATTCCAAATGCTACTGTAAATTCCATTCATTATTTAAACAGCTTCAGCTCCTTTGAGAGCCTAAGTGCCTTACAGGAAGGAAGGAGCTACCAGTCCATGCAGGCTGGGGAGGGGCTCCGGCTCCCCTAGGCAGAGGGACAGGGTCTGTGGTGTTTATAAGGAATCTGTAGGATAGTGGGCCAAGAGCCCATTGAGTGGACCTGGGTCAATAGGGATAGGGCTGGGGGAATGTTTAAGATTATCTAGGATGTTTTCCTAACTTTCCAGGTCCTGAGAATCATCTGACGCACTGGTTAAAAATAGATCTCCAGGCCCTCCCCTGCAGATGCTATTTTAGTAGATGTGGAGTAGGGTCCAAATATCCATGCTTTAAAGAAGGATCCCAGGTGATTCTGATAGGCACATGTGGATAGTACTGAGAAAACTGAGGCCCAAGCAGGGGTCTTGCTCTCACAAAGCCCCAGTTAGTGCTGGAGCTAAATCCAGGACACTATCACACAGACTCAAGTGGCATGGTTTGGAATGGCTGATTTCAATCACTGTGGGATTGGACAGCCTGGTCTGCAGATTTGTTGGTCTCTGGTCCTGCTTTGGGGGGCTCATTTTCTCTTTGGAAGAATAGGCAAAGGCATTGCTCCTGAAATCAGGTAGAACCAGGTTCAAATCCTGCCTTTGCTTTGAATTCACTGTATAATTTTGGGAAAAATGTTTAACTCTTTGGAGCCACTGATATCAGCACTAAATCAAATAATGTATCTTCACCTAAGGTGTGGTCAATAAATAAGTATTGATTATGAAGTGCCAGACCCCATTCTAAGCATGGGACAGGCCAGTATGATGAACTCATTTAATAAATAAAATAATCTACTTTCTAATCCCTTTTAAAATTAAGGAAAGTGAAGAAGAAAAACAATTTCAATGATTGATTGAAAATCACTCATATAACAAGTGAGGGGTGGAGATAGATTTGAACTTGGGCTGCCTGTGGCTCCCTTTTTTCCATTTGAGCTCAGGGCTTGGGTCATTCTTATCCCACGTACTCTTGGTGCTACAGGCCCTTGCATACACAGAGACTTCAATAAATGCTTGATAAACGAAATAGAGATTTAAGGCAAACAAACCAAAAAAAATGTACTTCTAGTGTGGCTGAGAATGAGGCATTGGCCTGGGGCAGCTGGAGAGAGCCAGTAAGAAACCCTGGGAAAAGAGGCCTATACCAAGGGAAGGAGGGCAGGGCCTCCAGAACCAGTCCCTGGGAGTTAAAGACAAAATTCATGCCGAACAATTAGCACTGAAATGTGCAGGAGCCAGGAAACTTCCTTGCATTGTCTCCTGCAATAAAGAAAAATCCAGACTGAACTGGCTGCTTCGATTAGAAGTGATGTAACGAGTAGGCTTTGGCCTAGTTTTCTTAAAGCAGGCGGGTCCCCTGGCTCTTCCCACACCCTTTTCTAAATTGTCAAGTGACACTTACCGCCATCTAGTGGTCACAGCCACACTGCACAGGCGTGGGGAAAAAAAAGGTTCTGGATCATGGGGATTGGAAGGTGGCTTTGGCTTCCCTTTCCCAAAAAGGTGAGGTCCCAGAAAGGCAATAATTCTGTTCAAAACATTCCCACAGTTTTCACTTCATTATATCTCAACAATTATAAGTCAGGATTTATTAGCTCCTTTTTATGGGTAGGACAAGATCCTAAAGAGGAAGGGTCTTGCTCCAAAGTTGCATCATGGACTCTTGGTAGAGCTAAGACTAGGACCCACGTGTTCACAAAACTGATTGCTTTCTTTTTTTTTCTTTTATATTTTGGTGCTGTGGATTGATTCCAGGCCCCTGTGCATGCAAAGCAAGCACTACACCAACTGAGCTATATCCTCAGCCCACGAAACTGATTTCTTGACCTAGAAGTAGCACAGAGAAGCTTTCAGCTCCCTAAGTCTCCTTGGAAAAGGGATTTATCCTGGAGGTCTTGGGTGCCTGTCTACATGGAGGTGGGTCCCTTTCAGCTCACAACATTTGAGCGTTTTCTCTGGAATGAGATTCCTTAGATGGGCTACCTGGGCCATAAATGGTCATGTGATGGGGGGGGGGTTTGCAGAATATGAACACTGACTCTCAGCCCCAGACACTATCAATCAATCTAAGCCCCAGACTCTCATAATCAATCATGAAATCAGACCCTACCACCAGACACTTAGTGAAAGCTTCTCTTTCCCTTAAAGATGGAGGAACAGGAATGACCAGCCATTCCCAGAAAGGAGGAATGACTCGGCTGATACCATACTGGGACAGACCATGGTTAAAGTCTTTCTTTCTTTTCTTACTGTGTCTTTCTGTTATAAGAACTGGTGGCTGGAGGCCATACTATTTCAGGTAAATCTAACTGTTTTTGGCCAAGAGGGAAAATTGGATTCTAATATATTGCAAGTCATACCACAAAGTATGCAAATAAAGACCAGAGCCCCTGAATATTCATGTGTGTTTCAGCATCCGTAACAATGGTGGTTCTCAAACCTTTTAAGGCAGAACTTGTTTTCATGGAAGAGATAAAGGCAATACAAATTGAGGAGGTTGACATTTGTTGCTGACATTTGTTGTGTCCCCCAGGCATGCCTGCAATGCTTGAGAGACAGGGAAACATGGACTGGAAACCAAGCCATTGTGCAGGAGCACTGGATGTGGAGTCCTAACACTTGGGCGTTGGGTCTTGTCTGGCAAGAGTTTACAGTGTGTCTTTGGAAGTCACTTTCTCATTTGGATCCTCTCCTACTTTCTTGTCATTCCTAAAAAAAATCTCAACCTTCCTCCTGCCCAGGGTTGTGGGGAAGATCAAATGGAGGGAGTAGGAAAATGGGTGAGAAAATATTTTGTGGAAAGTAAATTGTTATATTCATAAGTGATTCTTCTTTCACTAAGTCAGCATTAAATTATTATACAATAGAAATGGAAGACTGAAACGTTCAATTCCATGAATTTGGACTCATAATCAATCATGAAATCATTACCCCTAACAAGATAAAAAGCATTCACATCATGTTCTCCTGGGATCCTTTCTAGTCAACCTTCCCACCCCTCTGTTCTGATTTCTATCACCTTCGCTTGGTGAGCTTTGCCTGTTCTAGAACGTTCCATGAACAGGATGTGCTCTTTTGTGCTTGGCTTCTTTTGCCTACCTTAATGCTTTTGAGATTCATCCAGGTCGATTTTTCCTTTATTGCTGAATAGTATTTTATTGTATGGACATACCATTGTTTGTATATTTTCCTGTTAAAAATATCTGAGTGATTTTGGATATTTGGATATTTGGATTAAGACTGCAAAGAGTATTCCAGTATATATTTTAAGTGCATTTATGAACACATGTCTGTTGAAATAGGAATGGGATCCAGGAGCATATATGATAGATATATGTTTAACCTTACCAGAAACTTCCAGACAGGGATCCAAAATGCTTGTACCATTTTACATTCTCAGAGGCAATGTTTAGCATTCTATTTTGTCTGTAGAATTCATATTTTGTGTTGTCAACCTTTCTCATGATAGCCATTCTGGTGGGCATGAAATGGTATCTCAGTGCAGTTTAAATTTGCATTGATGTTGAGATCCTGTCATGGTGTATTAACCACATGCATATCTTCCTTTTCAATGTATCCTTTAAGTTATTTGCCCAATTTAAGAAACCTGGCTTTTTGGGTTGGGGATGTGTCTCAAGTTGTAGCGCGTTCGCCTGGCATGCGTGCGGCCTGGGTTCAATCCTCAGGACCACATACAAACAAAGATGTTGTGTCCACCGAAAACTAAAAAATAAATATTAAAAAATTCTCTCTCTCTCTCTCTTTCTCTCTCATCTCTCTCTCTCTCTCTTTAAAAAAGAAAGAAAGAAACCTGGCTTATTGTGTTGATTTGGAGGAGTTCTTTACATGAAGACATCTTTGTCTTCTCTAAGATTGCAAACATTTCCTCCTGTGTTTTATTCTTTATAACACTTCTAAGTGTTATGGTTTTCACTTTTATGCTTAGGTCTATGATCTGTCTTCATTTATTTTTGTGTAGGAAAGGATGATGGGGTTGACATTTAAATATTTCCATATGGAAAATGGCCACTGTTTGTTAACAAAACTTTCCTTTTCCTTTTGAACTGACTTAATACCTTTGAAGATTAATTTTTACATTAAAATGCTTAAAAAGTAATTGAATTTAAAAATGATCCTAGAGAGAGACGGTGACTACTTGGGGAATATAAAGTTTCATGAGTTTTAACTCATGTATAGATTTATGTAGTTACTGCCACAATCAGATATAGAACAGTTTGATTTCCGCAAGAAACTCCCCATACTATCTACCTTTGCTAACAAAAACACTCTCTAGATTACTGAAACTTTACAGCAACTTTTAAAATCAACTTTTAAAAACATGCTCTAAATTTGTACATCATTTTATAAATCATTTTGGCTATTTTAATCAATTTCCATTTCTACATAAATTTAAGAGTCAGCTTGTCAATATCTTCAAAAAATTTGTCCGGTATTTTGATTGGATTTATGTTGGATCTACAGATCATTTTGGGAAGCACTGACATCTTAACTCTGTTGAATTTTGCAATCTATGAACATGGTATATTTCTTCGTTTATTTAACCTTTGATTTTGCTCATTATAATTTTGTAGTCTTCAGCATATAAATCCTTTATGTGTATTCATTTTCTGGAAGGGTATTGTTACTGGGATTGTTTTAAAATGTTGTTTTCCACATGTATATTGATAATTTATAGAAATGTGTTTTGTCTTGACCTTGTTTCCTGCAATCTTTCTTAATTTGCTAAATTTTAGAAGCTTTAATATAATATTTGGTGTTTTCTTCATAGACAATCATGTCCTCTGAAAATAGAAACAGTTTTATTCTTTTCTAATCTGTGTTTTTTTGTTTTTCTGTCTTGTTGCAAGGACTAGAACTTCCTGTACAATATTGAAAAGAAGTGACAAGAGTGAGCTTCCAAGCTCTGTTTCTGATTTGACAGATAAAGTTGCCAATTTTCCCCATCAAGGAGATTGTTAGCTGTAGATTTTTTTATAGATTCCCTTTGTCAAGTTGAAGGAGTTCCCCTCTATTTTGGGTTTACAAATTTTTTTTTTCTTTTTTATCAAGTATTGGTGTTGAATTTGTTAAATACTTTTTAATTGATATGACCACGTTTTGATTCTAAAAACTCAAAAAATTCTTGTATTTCTGCTATAAACCTCACTTGGTTGTAATTTATATAGATTTTGCTGGATTTGGTTGCTACAATTTTGTTGAGAAATTTTGTTTCTATAATTAAGAAGGCACTTAGTCTGTAGTCTTCTATTTGTGAATTTTTTTTGTATGTTTCTGGTATCAAAGTAACACTGGATTCATAAAACAAGTGGAATATGTTATTTTCACTTTGCCATTCTGGAAGGAATGATTTAGAATTTATATCACTTCTTCTTTAAATATTTTATAGAATTTTCTAGTGAAATCATTTGACCCCAAAATTTTGACACAGATTCAAGTTCTTTAATATTTACAGTACTGTTTAGGTTATCTATTTCATTTTTAGTAAATTTTGATTGATTACAGATGTACAGGAATTGTTTGACATCATCTAAGTTTTTGAATTTACATGCATTGTTATGTTAGATTGGACTTATATTCAATCTAGCAGGGGGGGGAAGGTCATTCTGAACTGGTTCTGTAGTATTTGAATTAGAAGTATTTCCTTACTACTTTTAATGGCCATAGAATCTGTAGTGATATCTTCCTTTTAACTCCTGATATTAATAATTTGTGTTTTTTCTGTTTTTTTAAATTTGTCAGTATTTCTAGGCATATCTAAATTTTTTGAGTAATTAAAAAATAATTGTTTTGTTTAATTTTTAATTACCTTTCTGTTTTCAATTTCCTCAATTCTGTGAAAATATATATATATATATATATTTTCCCTTCTGGCTGCTTTGATTTAATTTTGATCATCCTTTTCTACTTCCTTGTGGTGGGCTCTCAGACTTCAAATTTGGGACTTTTATTCTTTACTAATGTAAGCATTGAATACTATAAATTTCCCCCTAAACACTGTTTTAGATGCATCCCACATATTTTTTGTATTTTGCATTTTAATTCAGTTCAAACATTTTCTGATTTCTCTTGAGACTTATTTCTGTTTTACCCTCTGTTTATACTAACCCTGAATACAGCAGATCCAGAAATCCTGAAGTGGGTAGTATCATGAACATTGAGCTCTAGGAGAAGCTTTATAATTCTGTCTCAAGAAACAGAAAGTGAAACTTCTACTCTTACAAATCAAGCATCATCAAAAAATTAGATTTTATTAACACCGCCTGATTTTAAAAGTTGCTGTAAAGTTTCAGTATTCTAGAGAGTGTGTTTGTTAGCAAAGGTAGACTCAAGGTAGCTGGGTCTCAGCACGGAGCCAGAGAGTGTGTTTGCAAGTCTGCATTATTTATAAGTGTGTTGTTCAATATGCCAGTGTTGGAAGATTCTCCTCTTCTCTTTCTACTGTTGATTTTCAGTTTAATTCTATTATAGTTTGAGAACATACTTTAAATTTTTTTTGTATTTGTTCTTTTTAGTTGTACATGACAGTGGAATCTATTTTGACATATTTATACAAATATGGAATATATCTTATTCTAATTAGGATCCTAGCCTTGTGGATGTACATAATGTTGAGATTCAATGTGGCATATTCATATATGAACATAGACAAGTTATCTCAGATTCATTCCACTGTCTTTTCTATTCCTTCCCCCTCCTTTCCCTTCATTTCCCTTTGTCAAATGCACAAGTTTTATTTTCCCCCACAATCACAATCAGAGAGAACATCCAAGCTTTGGGTTTTTGGGATTGGCTTATTTGACTTAGCATGATAGTCTCTAGATCCATCATTTACCAGCAAATGTTATAAAGTCATTCTTCTTTATGGTAGAGTAATATTCCATTGTGTATATAAATCACATTTTCTTTATCCATTCATCTGTTGATGGACATCTAGGTTGATTCAATAGCTTAGCTTATGGTGAATTGTGATACTATAAACACTGATATGGCCATGTCACCGTAGAATGCTGATTTTTAACTCCTTTGAATATATACTGAGGAGTGGGAAAACTGGGTCATGAGAACATACTTTGTATGGTTTCAGTTATTTTTAAATTAGTTAACATTTGTAACCCAGGACCATGGTCCATATTGGTGAATATTTAATATGCACTTGAAAAAAATGTGTATATTGCTTTTGTTGGGAGAGAGTGTTTTATAAATGTTAATAAAATCTAATTTGTTGATGATGTTTGATTTGTAAGAGTAGAAGTTTCACTTTCTGTTTCTTGAGACAGAATTATAAAGCTTCTTCTAGAGCTCGCTGTTCATGATACTACCCACTTCAGGATTTCTGGATCTGCTAGATTCAGGGTTAGTAGAAACAGAGGGTAAAAGGTAATTCATAACTGGTTCAATAGCACTTGAATTCTGATCTCAACTCATATCCACCTGTTATTATTTACTTTATAGATTCCTCAGGGTGATTCACATATTCTGAACAGGTTTTAAAATTGATTTTTTTTTTCCTTTGGGCAATCTCAGTTCTTGCGGGTGTGTATGGAGTGGACCTCAACTGCAGTCCTGTGAGCCCTGCCCTACCTATTTACTGTATTCTACCCAACGCTATAACAATTGGGTGAGGAACAGGCACGTGACTCAAGTCATTTCTGAGGCTTGTGTGGGTATCAGTGGGAACCAGAATCTCTTTTCACTGGGGTTATTTAGCCTCTGTGATGGAATCACAGCTTGGGAAGTGTTTGCCTGAGAGTGAAAGGACACATTGAGGAAAATGAGCTGGATAAGGAGAGGGAGCCACCTCTGTCCATGTTCCTAAAGCTACTAGGAATCTCTCACATTCCATTTCAGGGACCCGAGCAAAGTAAAACAAAACAAAACAACAAAACAACAAAACTACCTTCTCTGTATTATCCGGTATCAGTTGTCACTTAATATTAAAGAAATATTAATACATATCCACATATCTTAAGTTTTTTTCAGTTTTCTTATGTATCTCTGTCAAGAGATCCATTGGTCCCATAAGCCCTGGGGTGGCAGCCCCTTCCTTGTGAGACAGCAAATAGCTGATTTTATGGTTCTCCAAACAGAAATGGTTGTCCTTAGAGAATCTCAGCATGAAAACTGGGCAGAGAAGCTGGGTCTCAGCACGGAGCCAGAGAGTGTGTTTGCAAGTCTGCATCTGCTGGCAAGATCCATGTGAAAGGCAGACTGTGCACCAGGGTTTATTTTTAATAATCAGAAGCCCATCTTACTTTTGAAATGTGCTGTAGCTTCCTGTGACGAAAGGGAAAAGACAGTTCATTCCATCTTTGTCTCACCCCATGGAATCTACATTTCTGGGAGCTCGGTGATGACGTGGCTTATTCACCTCTGGGACTCAATATTCAGAAGGAAAATAAAATGAATGAGGGTGAGGAAAAAGGCAGAATTTCTAGAAACAGAAAAGGAAGATTATCTGTTTCTCTGTAGTGTTTTGCTACCTCTGTTAAAATTCATCAGGATTCCAAATTATGGGGTAGGTAATGTTCTGGCAGGGAGATGAGGATGTGCTCAGCATGAGGGTGAGAGAGCTTAGAACCACAGAGACAGGGGGCTCTGAGCCCAATGTTTTTCTGAGAGAGAGAGGAGGACCCTTGAGGGAAGGGCTCTACCCACTGTGACATGGAGAGTTAAAGCAGAATAAGAATCATGCCCTGGAGTGGGCTCCTCTGTGTGGCCTACAGCATCCCCTCCTGGCCCATACCACCTGGGTGTGCCCATGCCCACCTCCTGTCACTCATCCATCTGGCCATCTCCAGGTGAGGGGACATGAGGCAAGGCCTGAGATATGGAGGGTGCATCCAGAAGCAGGCCACTTGCTCTGGACAATGGAACATGAGTAGACGTGACCCAAGTCAGGAGGGGGGCCTCCAGGAAAACCTGACTCACTGCCATGAGAGTTTATGGAGCGAGCACTTCTTCCATACACTGCTCTGTGCTGGGAAGCCTCTGGAAGCACAATCTGTCCTACCCTCCATGAGCTCACTGCCCAGTGGGACAGGTGGATATGGAAGCATTAATGACCCAGGGTAATTGGGAACAGACCAGTTGTGTCTTGGCAGGGGAAATCAAAGAAGAGAGTGATCAGCTCTGCTGGTGGCTAGGATTCCTTAGAACACCAGCCTGGAATCGGATCCTGAAGGACATGTCGGGTTCTCCTGGTAGGTAAGGTGCATGAAGAATCCCAGGAGAGGAGCCTCCCTCTTTGCTTTTATCTCTTGTGACATTTGTCTCACTTGCCTTTTGTGAAACCACCATCAGTCTGCCTGGTCTCCTGTAGCCCGTTTACTGTTAGACCAAACACCACTGTGCCTCAGTTTCCTCATCTGTTAAGACAGTGTATTACCGTGTTCCCTTACTCAGAATTGTCCTCAGAATTAAATTGTTTCATCGCATGGAGAGCTGTGACAATGTGTGGAACGCACAAGACAATGCCCTTTGCAGTGAGCGTTCAGTAAATGTTAAAAAATCCAATACTTTTTCTATGCCTCAAAGCCATTCTCTTCATCAAAGTGTTCTTCAACCCAAAGTGGCCTCTGTTATCAAAAACAAAACTCTATTCTGGCTGTTGGAAACCTTTAGTAGTTTTATGCCCATACTAAAAATAAATCTGTCTTGTTCTTTCTTTTATTGCTATAACCACAAGACTGGGCAATTGATAAAGAACAAAGGTTTATATATAAAGGTTTACACCACAGACTGGGTAATTGATAAAGAATAGAGATTTATTCAGCTCATGATTCTGGAGGTTGGGGTTCAAGGAAGAGGGACCACATCTGGTGAGGACCTTCCTGCAGGAGGAGAGGACTCTGTAGAATCCCAGGGCATCAAGCTTGCTAACTTGGGTCTTTCTTCCTCTACTTATAAAACCACCGATATAACTATGAAGGTCCCAGCCTCCTCACCTTCTCTAACCTTAATTATCTCCCAAAGGCTCCATCACCAAAGGGGATTAAGTTGCCACATGAATTTTGGAGGGGCAGACATTCAGACCACAGCAGCATCTGTGAATCAGCTCATGATCTGCTCTATATTGGCACCACAAGAAGATGGCTCTAAGACTAGGGCCCTGCTAGGAAAGCACAATGTATGATTGGAACCAATCATAAAGAGACCCCATAGGCCACCCGCCTTTCCAGCTAGTGGGTGCTTTGACATAGAAATCATCATCACCAGAATGGGGCTGTAGGGTTGGGTAGAGAGATCTCAGGGGATCTCCAAACAGATCCTCCAGCAAGTACTCCAAACAAACACACCAAGAAAGGGAGGATGCTGTCTTGGAGGGTTGTAAAGGTGGCATTGTGCCACACAGATGCCAGACATCTCCTTTCCCTTCTCTTTCATTAGTTCTTTCAGGCATGGGAAGTAGATTTCCAAGCATCACAGGAAGTCAGGCATGCTGCTGAGAATAGCTCCGGAATCATACCACAGTGCCTGGGGTCCTGAGAAGAACGGAGGGGCCCACATTGAGCGCACATTGGAGAATGGTGAACTAAGAACACGGGCATGCTGCTTGGGCCCATCTACAGACTGGAATTTTGGCAACAATGGTAATTTCAGCTTTTGTGTGTCATCTCTGTGACTCAATGTTTTACTATGTTGCTTCCTGCTTATTAAAATCTATTCCTGATAAATTTGTGATGAGGTGGTTGGCAGGCTCGCCTGTCTCGTATTTTATACAGTCCCAGGAGGAGTAGGTGGAGGTATATGGAAGGGAGGATGTGCCAAAAAGGGGGGAGGGCATTCGTCATTGAGACAGATCCCTAGGAGAGTTCATGGGGAAGAGACACACTGACAAAGAATTTACACACAGGCATCTGTCCAGAGAGAATCTGAGGTTGCTTGCTTACTAAAAAAAAAAAAAAAAAAAAAAAAGAGAGGTGTCGAATTCAGAATTGTGGGGGTGAATTGGAAGATTTCTAGGGAGAAGTGGCTCTTGGTTGGATCTTGGAAGATGCCTGGACTTTGGATATATAAAAGGAGAAGAGATGGTCTTCCAAGATGGCTGTGATAGCTACTTTTAGGTCTCAACTTGACTGGGCTATAGGGTACCAAGATGTTTGGTCAAGTATTCTTGTGGGTGTGTTTGTGAAGGTGTTTTTAGATAAGGTTAACATTTGAATCAGTACCTTGAGTAAGGCATATTGCCCTCCCAATGTGGGTGGCTCTTATTGAATCAGTTGAAAGCTAAATAGAACAACCTGCCCCCACCCCCATTCTCCTATGAATAAGTGGGGGCCCCTTCCTGCCTGACTGTTTTGAACTTGGACATAGTTTTCTTTTTTCAGTTTTTAGATTCAAACTGGACTATCAGTTCTCCTTGGGTCTCCAGCCTGCCAGTTTACAGATTGGATTTTTCTCCAGCACCTCTTCTGTTTCTGAGAATTTCAAATTTGGACCAGAACTATCAGCTCTCCTGGGTCTTCAGCTTGCCAACTGCAGATCTTGGCATTTCTCAGCTTCCATAATGCTGTGAGTCAACTCCTTACCCCCTCCCCCCACCCTCGACACACACTGCTAAATCTATTGGCTTCTATTGGTTTGATTTCTCTGCACAGAACCCTGACAAATATGATAGAGAACATAACTTTCAAAGCAGAGTTGCCATAAGCACTGAGCTAGCACTTTCTGCACATTTAATCCCTTGGCTCAGTCTGTGGGATTCATTTCTGAGTCTAGCCTGTGGATCGATACTGTACCAATATTTATTGAGCACCTACTATAAGCCAAAGTGATGACATATTTTATATACTCATTTATTTAATGCATTTATTCAATCAACAGATATTTACTGAGTATCTAATGAATGCTTGCAATGCATCAGTGAACAAAATAATAATCTATGTGCTCTCAAAGTTTATATTGAGTTGGGGAAATACAGAACCATAACAATAGATATGACAAATATGTTAATTATAGAGTATGTTAAAAGGTGATTAATACTATAAAATGTTGAGTAAAGGGCATTAAATATACTGGGTTTAATGCCTTTTAATGGTTGGCATTGGGTTGCAATCTTAAATCGGTTAGTCAGGGAGGCCTCATTATGAAGAAAATCTGAGCAAAGAAATGAAAAGCAGATGAAGGAGCAATCAGACCCGGCAGTGGGGACAGCGAGTGCAAAGGCCCTGAGGTGAGAAATTTTCTGGAGCATTTGAGGAGGTGGGAAGGTGAGAGCAGCTAGATGGGGGTGAATAAAAGGAGAGGAGAAGGAAGTAAAGTCAAGGATTAAAAAAAGAGAGAGAGAGAAAAAGAAGCAGACCATTGTAAAGAATGTGGCCTTAATTCCTAGACAGGAGTCTTTGCAGGGGGTGACTGAATCTGTTTTACAATTTAGTAGAGTCACTGTGGCTGCTGTGTTTCAGTGGGTCAGGCCAGAGATAGTGGTGGTTTGGACCAGGATAGTGCCAAACAGAGGGGACAACATACTCAGAGTGACTAGAGTATAGTGGGCAAGGGCACCCTGGCATAGGACGAGAACGTTGTGTGGACAGGCATTTGGGGACTGAAGTTGGTCAGGCACTGGTCCTTCGGTTGCTGGGTTGTGGGGACTTCTGACAGGGTCCTGGAGAAGGCTTATGATGCGAGTGTTCAGGATCAGAAAGTATTTCAATATTTTAACAGCTCTTACATCCTATGATGTGCCCTCTAGGGATCAGGATGGAGCAACCAACCATGAGGACTTAGTGCCCACGGAGAGTTTTGCTTGTACCCTGGCAAAACTGCAGCAGCCACTGCAGGGCGGAGGAGGGTGGGTGTCAGGACCCAGCTGGTTTTACGGAACGGAGTCCAAACTGAGAACGGCGAGGCTCTAAATTCAGCCGCAGAATTCAAGCAGGCACCAGTATCAGGACATAAGATTAGTAATATTTTCATGTGCTATTTAAAAAATTTAAAAATAATTTAGAAATTCATTGTGAACAATAATACTGACATTTTTGACATGGGCAGCATCTAGACCTGCTTTTGCTTGTCCCAACCTTGCTCTTCTTGACAATTCTTACCCTGTTCCATGTTATCTTTAATAATAAATTAAAATTGATACAAATTGGTTCATCAGGGGCATTTGGGGCATCAATTTTGATTTTTAAAAATACTGCATGGAAATATTTTTATTTTTCTCAGTTGCTGAGTATTTCTGGCATTTCTATACTTTTGGAGCCTTGCCCTGGTTTGGAAACGATGACCTGGGATTGGGGGGAGCATGGAGGCCCAGAGAGCATAGAGTGGGGGAGGGGTGCACATGAGAGATGCAGCCAGATTGTGTGGTGCGGGCGGAGGGGTGTGTGCGGCAGGCCTGCTGCTTGCTCCTCCTCCTGAGGATTCTGAGGAGGGGGAAAAGGGGTGTGCTGTCAGCAGCCCATCTGCACGGTGAGCCTGCCAACCGGGCTTGGGAGCCAAGTGCCTACTTTCCTTGGTGAGGCTGCTTGGGAACCGTTTTCCCAGGAAGATGGGAAGCATCTCCTGGTCTGACTTGGTGGTGCCTTGGGGCCGACCGAAGACATTTCCTAGGAGTATGGACCCCTACCTTTTCCTATCTGGTAAACACCCTGATCCACTTACCCTTTCAACTGTGACCCAGGTGAGCCCTGGTCCCAGTGTGTGAGAATCTTCACAGACCCCACCAGCCATAGGCTCCTGGCCACCTTCTCTGTCACTGAGTGGCTTCAACCTGCCTCGTAGCATCAATATTGTAAGTCAATTCAGATTTCCAGGACATCATGGCCAGGAGAGGGGATGATGGAACACCTAGAATCTCCCCGTGTTGGAGGTGACATGAGGAGGGACTCAATAGCTACCCCTAACTGGCTTCTGTCTTTTCCAGCCTGGAGGTCAGTTCACCAGCCTGGATCATTCCACTGTGTCTTCATTTTTCTAGAAGCCTTTGTTATCACCAGGCAGAACCTGGGAATGAAGCCAACATGAAACCCAAAGCTGAGTAGTTATGAGAGAGCAAATCTAGATTCTTCATGGATCCCCTGGATGCAGCCATATCCGAGCCAGGGCTCCTCAAACATGAGTCATTAAACTACTGTTTTGTCTTAAACCAAAATTTCAGCTGGACTTTTGGTCACTTGAAATGGCAAGAATGGGCCCTACTTCCTTGCTTAATACAAGAACTTAGCCACCTATGAGGATCCCACCTGGAAGACAAGGGTGGCGGTCCTCCCCGGGGCAGTGTGGAACATAGCCTACCTACTCCAGGTGTGATCTTTGATCAGCAGCATTGTTATCACTTGGGAACTTGCTAGAAAGGCAGAATCTCAGCTCTTTCCCCAGATTTACAAAATTAATATCCTGAATATATTTTTACAGGTGCCCCAGGTGATAAATAGATGAGAAGTGCTAAGGTTCAGATAGGCTTTGAGTGTGTCCCCTGAATGTTCATAGACCGGAAGCCTGGACCCCACTGTGGCAATGTTAAGTTGGTGGAAGCCTCAAGAAGTGGGGCCTGTTGGAAGGTGATGAGGTCATTGGGGTGCTGTCTTTGGAGGGGATTAATGTAGCTCTCAGAGGATCCAGTCAAGTTCCTGTAGGAACAGGCCGTTATAAAAAGAACAAGCCTGGCCCCTGAATCTCTCTGGCTTCCTGTCTCCCCTTGTGATTGCTCTTGCATAAGTTCTACCCTTGAGATGCCAAGTACCATGAGCCCTCAGTAGAGGCCAAACAATGAGGCTGCCCTATCTTGGACTTTAAACCTCCAAGTCTATGAGATAAATCAACTTTAAAAAAAAATTGTAAAGTACCCAGCCTCAGGGGGTTTTGTTATAGCAATAGAAAATGGACGAATACAAGAAGCATTTGTGTTGAGGGCGAATCTTTTTTGTTTCCTGGGTCTTCTTTTGTGATTGGGTAGAGTTTAGAAGTTTACTGGAGTTTGGGATCAAGGTTCAAATCATAGCTTTGAAAACTTATTTGTTCAAGAACAAGGAGCATTACTTAAATATCTCTGAGCTTCTATTTTTTCTTCTGGAGAATCAGGGGTAATGACAGTCACTAACTGCCATGACTTTTAAAAGGATTTTGTGTATTTTACTCATGGAAAGTGCTTGGCACACTGTCAGGATAGAGGAAGAGCTCAAAATGTGCCAGCTAGGATTATTTCCACAACTCTGCAGTGGGGTTGCTTCATGCTCAGCCCACCTAATAACTTTTGATAGATCAAATGAGACAACAGATGGGAAAACATTTTTGGAATGTGCAAATTGATGAAAAAGGAGAGATTTTTCTAAATCTTAAAAGAAAATCATTCACAAAGGTTTTTTCATCTATATGTGGTTAGTAGCTGGTTGGCTTCAATATGTGCCTTTGAACAAGGGTAGAAACCAAGTAAAGAGGTGAGGACAGGTCACCAGGAGGGTGCAGGGCTCTGAGCTGAGGGTCAGAAGGGCCAAAGGGCTTCTATCTTCCAGGGAGACACTGGATCAGAGCATTTGGGAAGTGAGCCTTGACTGAAAGACTCCAGAGAGCCCTGGGTGTTACGGATGAGGATCTTGGGCTTCAACCAGGAGGTAATGGAGATGAAACTAATTGCAGGGGACACCCAAATGACTGTGGCTTCTCTGTAGCCCTTTGACCTGCTGAATTGCCAATCTGTTTCTCTCTTAAGAGAGTGGCTTCAGGTGTTGTTCAAACCTCAGAAGAGCTCCAGCTGGGCCTTGGAGACCTAATTCAGCAGCCCCCTAGAAGTCATGGAAGGCCATGTGGGAGAAGAGGCCTGCCATCCTGGGAACCGCTCAGTCACCCAAGGGAAGCTTTGGTGCACAGCTGGGCCTTCTGTGACAGGTTCTGTATGTGGTTGAGAGTTGGGTCTCAGCCCAGCTGATGGGAGTCGGGTGGGAAGGGTCCTGCAGGGTGCTGCCAAGGCTCCGGGGGTAATAACAGTAACTAACTGTTTGGGTGAATGGTGGTCAGCCATGTGTTATTGGAGAAGACATGTGGACCCTCTGCCCAGTCCTTGATTCACACTAGGGATCCACCTCAGTGGAGATACTGAGCCTGGCTTTTGAGACTCCTAGGGGTAGGGAAGTGAACTGGGAGAAAAGCTTATTGGATTTCCATAATGGTCCCATCAGTCTCAGATACTTGTGGTCTCCAAATGAAGAGGCGGAGACCGAGAGGTTGAGAAACTGCCAACTCCAGCTTCGGGCATGAGGAGGCATTACAGTGTGAGAGAAAGAACAGACCAGAAGTCAGGCAGAACCAGGGTCAGGTCCCGCTCCTCCTGTTTAATCTTACCATCTCTTCACTTTGTGCCTCATTTCTCCATTAAAAGTAAGGAACACCCCCTTTCTTACAGGAGTCATGTTACCATTAACCCTGAGAGCACAACTGAAGTTCAGGGTCAGCGTGTGGGCCAGAAAAAGAGGTCTGTAGGGATTACTGAATTCAGAAACTGATGGAATGTGGCGGGGGGATTAGAACAGAGTTGGGTGGTCAATTCAGGACAATTCTTTCTAGGAAAGAGACATTCAGTTTAAAAGAGAGCCAACATCACCGTTCTTAGGGCATAAGGGCTCCCTCTAGTTGAAATAGCAGACAGATCCAACCACCAAGGTGACACTACGAGGGTTATGGTGGGGATGCTTTGTCTCTGTGCAGCTGCTCCCTCCCTGGACCCACAGCCACACTCTGGAGATGGGCTTTGGGTGAATGTTGGTCAGCACTTGGAAAGATGAGGTGGACCCAGAGCAGAGGAAAGTGAGGGCCAATTGGGGTGCTCCAGGTGCCTTTGTGTTATGGTTTGAATGTGAAGTGTTCCTGAAAAACTCACATGTGAGACAATGTAAGAAGGGTCAGAGGAGAAATGATTGGGTTGTAAGAGTCTTAACACAATCAATGAATTAATCCCCTGATAAAGATTAACTGAGTGGTAACTGAAGTGGTGGGGTGTGGCTGGAGAAGGTAGGAATTGGGGATGGCTTTGGGGCATATATTTTATATCTGCAGAGTGGAGTCTCTCTGTGCTTTCTGATCATTATGTGAGCTGCTTCCCTCTGCCACATTCTTCTGCCATGATGTTCTGCCTCACCTTGAGCCCTGAGGAATGGACCAGCCTTCAATTGACTAAGATCTCTGAAACTGTGAGCCCTCAAATAAACTCTTCCTCCTCTCTAATTGTCCTGATCAGGTCTTTTAGTCAAAAAGGCTGACTAAAACATTCTGTCTGCCTATCTGTGCATCCGACCATGGTGATACTTCAAGTGATGATTGCTCCTTTGCTTCTTACCTTTTAGTAAAAGTTCCGATTTTGTCCAACTCAATCCCAGAACCATAGAATGGGGGGATTCTGGGAGCTGTATTTCCAGGTTGGTGGCACAATTTTCATAACACTGCTACACTGTTTCCCAGGGTATAGAAAACTTGGGGAGAAGCAAGTTTGGGTAGGAAAAGAAGGAGTTCTGTTAGAGGTGCCTGTTAAGATGGATCCCAATGATTACTGCAACCTGCTAATCAAGCCCTGTATGGTCCCCTTCCCTTAAGTGTGGGCTGCATTTACTGACTGGTTTCTAGTTAATAGAACTCAGTGGAGATGATAGAATGTCATTTCTGAGATTAGGTTACAAGGAGGCTGTAGTTTCTATATTGGGTATGCTTTCTTGTTCTATTGTTGTTTGCTCTGAGACAAGCCAGCTTCCCCTTTGTTAGCTAACTATTGAGTGGCCCACATGGACTGGGCTGGGGGAAACCACTAATAGCCAGCAAGGAACTGAGACCTTCAGTCTTTGGACTTGCTGGGAACTGAACCTTGCCAACAACCACGTGAATAAATTTGGAAGCAAATCTTCCCTCAGTCCAGCATTCAGATGAGACCACAGCCCCAGCTAATAGTTTGGCTGCAACCTCAGAAGAGAATGAGACTCACACAGGTAAGTAGCATCCAGTTTTGCAACTCACAGAAGATGGGAGATGATAAATGACTATTGTTTTACAATGCTAAATTTTGGAAGCAACTTGTTATATGCTGCAATAGATAATGAATGTAGACATTCGTGTGGGTACTTGTGCTTGGAGCTTAAAGGAGAGGTCAGGGGTAAAGATATATATTTAAGAACCGCTAATATTGGATGGTACGTAAAGTCATGGAACTAGATAAAATTATTAAATTAGAAGCAGTAGCCGGAGAAGAGCAGAGGTCTGAGAAGTTAGCTTCGAGGCTCCCCAGCAGTCAAAAGAGATTCTGCAGAGCAGATGGACATGGAGTGGCCAAGGTAGAAGGTGGAAAGGCAGAAGGCTGTGGTGTCAGAAGCTGAGAGCAGACTGAATGTCAAGGTTAGTGAAGGTGGAGACAGAGAAACGCCCCTTGGCTTTGACCATGTGGAATTGATGGCGGCCTGCACAGAGCAGACTGAGTGGAGGGGAGGCCAAACTGGTCAGGACCAACGAAAGCAGGGAGCAGGGAGGGGACTGTGGGCCCAGCTATTATTAGGAGAAGGTAATCATGAGCAGGGGAGGAGAAAGAGAAGCACCTGATGCTCACAGAGCAGCCATGTCTTAGGACAATGGCCGTGTGCAGAGACTCAGAATTGACTCCCCCTGCAGGAGACCAACAGAATGATGAAACAGAATGTCTGGACATGTCAGTCAGGAGACTAAGCTAGGGGTCTCATGAACTCAAAAAGGCACAAAGAAACTTTGGCTGCAGCTTGTCTCAGAGTCACATTCTGATGGATGGTGACCTTAGCTTCATCACTCTCTTAGTTAAATCTCATAGTAATTGTGATTTTGACCCACCTCAGCCCTGGGGTTTTCCCTTTGGAAACCATATGCACAGTGGTCTCTAGGATTCTGATGTAATCATCTCATCAATCAGGGACAGGGACATAAATGGATAGACTAAGGGACAAACAAATGGTTAACTTCCTATATTCCTTTAATAAAACCCCAGTAGGCAAGAATGAATGTCCCCATTCTCCTCTGAAGATGGTCTGCTCTTTCACTTTGCCTATATGGGAGTAAACTATTGCTGTGCTTAAATCAAAATTTTTCTTAACTGGCTTTTTGCATCTTACTTGAAGTTTCCTTTTGCTATGAAGGCAAGGACCCAGGAGTCCCACCCTCGTCTCCAGTAGGGCTCTCAGGCAGACATGTGCACAAAGAAATATGAACTCTCCCTTTCAATTCCAGGATAACTGTGTTTTTCTGTGTGGCTCTTGGTTTTGGCAGATGGGAGACCAGAGAAGGAGACAGTGGGCTTGGGGAGAGCACAGAGTGGCACTGGACAACAGGGTACAGATGGAGCAAGCTTGATGGCAGAGCAGGGAGCTCCAGTGGATGGGCTTAACATCCCATTTGGTCTAATTGGTGATGAAAGCCCATTTGTGTGGCTGAAGCTAGAAATCTACCATTTAGCCATTCAGCAAATACATGCCCAGGGACTCTGATCTGTCATGGAGCTAAATGTCATTCCAGGGGAGAGGATTCATGGCCCAGGGAAGGCAGATGTTTTGATGAACATTCTGGGGCCTTGTAAGTTGTCAAGGTGTAACAGAGGTCCATCCTGGTGTGCCTTGGGAGAGCCAGGGAAGCAGGGCCCATGTTTGTTGGGGGACCGGGGCGGGGTGAGGGGGTAGCCTTGGCGCCGAACTTAAAGACTGCATGGCCAGTGCTGTGCTGGGAGGGTCCTTCCAGGTCCCCTTCGACCCCCCTCCCAACCCCACCTATCTTTTCCACCTCTTGCCACTCACCCCTGCCCACCTTCTCCAACTTCTTCTCTCCTTTCTCCTAAGCCTCCCCTTTCCTGTCCTTCCCCCCTCCCCACTTTCTGCTCTGTCTCCTTCCCCTCCCCTGCTCTTTTCTCCCCTTCCCTCCCTCCCCTCCTTCTTCCCTGGCCCATGATGAAAGACCTTCCCTGGCCTCCTGGCTGATTAATTATGCATGCTCTTCAGCGGGTGTGCCTGGCATCCAATTAGGGCCTTGGCCAGGTTGATAACATAGACAGATTAAAATGTAATTCATCGAGTTGACATTTAAGCCCCAGTGTGAATGGCACCGAAGAGAAGCCATGCTCTCCAGGTGCTCTGTGTGTGTTTTGGGGGTGGGGGACTCAGCTACCTGTATTGATAGCAGCTCAGAGTGGCCAGACTGGGTCTTCGATTGTACCGTGGGACTAGAGAAAGGCTCAAGGCAGGCTTTGAGCCAGAGCATGCTTAATTTTCTTTTTCTTTTTTTTTTCTTACATTTTATTTGGAAATAATTTGAGATTTACCCAAGACTAGCAAAGATTGTACAGAGAGTCCCATATACCCTTCAGTGAGCTTGCGCTAATGTTAACATCTTACGTAACCATGGAACAATGATCAAAACTAAGAAATTAACACTGGTACAATCCCATTAACTAAACTACTGGTTTTTTGGATTTCACCCAGTTTCCCACTTAATGTCCTTTTTCTGTTCCAGGATCTGGGCCAGGACCTCACATTCCAAAGCAGCCTTTTGTGATTATGTTTCCCTAGGGACAGCAATTCCTCCCTGCACCCCAGGCTAGTGGTTCTCAAACTTTAGAGTCCAGAGACTTACTAGGGGTAGAGTCTCAGGGACAGGTCCTTCCCTGGACATTTGGATTCAGTAAGTCTTGGTAGAGCTCTGGCATTTATAATTTTAATAAGCACCTTGGCTGACATAGAGTTGCTGGGCCCGACCAGCACTCCAAGTGAGGTCTGGTTGGTTCTTTGTTCCTTTTCCAAGTCATCTGTTGACTTGTAGATTCCCCACAACCCGTGGCTCAGTCTTAGGCCAAGATAGGTACCCCTCCACACCCATTGCCTCCTGCCAGATCCTGGTGGGGAGGGGCTGTACTGATAGCTACCGTGCCCATCTCTCTTTTCACCACTGGGCTGGCAGAACTCCAGGTAAGACTTGTTCAGAGAGGACATTTACCTGCCAGTCACAATGCACATCTTTTCATTTAATTAACAGAATAATCTCGACAAGGAGACACTATTTTTCTCATTTTATAGAGGAAGAAACTGAATAAAAGTGATATGAAGAGTAAGGCTGGCAGATTGAGCATATAAAAATACAGGTGACCTGGTGAAATTCGAATTTCAGATAACAAACACAATATTGGGGACATGCTTATAGGTTTAAAATATTGTTATTCATTGGAAATCCAACTTCACTGGGCCTCCCGTGTTTTTACTTCACAGTCCTAATTAAGTGCTGGCCTGTGGCTGCAGAGTTGACCTGAACACGGATCTGACTCTGATATCTGTAGCATGGGGCATCCTTGTTCTAGCCTGCCTGACATCCTCCTCAGTAGCAGCGGGAGGTGGGGACCGTGTATATTTGTCTCCTGTTATCTCAGGACTTGGTACAATAGGGCAGTGGGGGCTTGGTCAATATTTGTGGAATAAATGAGTGGCTAACGCATGCCTAAATCGACTTGCCACTCTCGGTAGCAGGGAAGGTTGCAGATGATGATAATTAAACAGAGAGGCTGTGCTGGTGAGGTATTGGGTGACTGTCTTGCCCATCGGGAGAAAAGAGAAGTTATAGATCTGAGACTGCATGCCCATCTCTGGGACCCCAGCTCTTGCATACTGACCAAGGACAAAGACCAAGTTCTTCTCACGTTAACCTCCTAGAGCCTCTGCTTTCTCAACTGTGAAATGGGATAGCATTTCTTCCAGCTCTAGGCTTCCATGATTCTATGATTTTTCTTCCGTAGCCCCACACTCTGGAATAGGTACCAGGTTGGGCCAAATGAGATTTGCCACCAGCTACTAGATATTTCTTCCTACTTTGCTGTTTCTTCTTTCTCTTCTTCTCTCTCCCTCCTGCTTTCTCTCTCTCCTCCCCCATGATAGTGTTCTAAGGAGCCCTCTGTGCCTGGCCTTGTGCTTTCTTTTTTCCCTCGATTGCTCCCTCCACCCTGTCAGATGGATCAGAAGCCCAGCGAGCCCTGGCCCAGCACAGTTCCTCGCAGACAAGGGAAGACGTTAGGAGCGCATTGTGTCTTTTAAAATAGACCTGTTGTCGTCGGAATGTATTTTTAGCTGTGGAAGAGATTGGCATGCTCTCAATGCCACCATCTGCCAAAGGCAGTTGCTAGGCAACTGACACTGACGACAGCAAAGGGATGGCTTCACGCAGGATCTGGGGACCCTGGTGGCCCAATCCCTCTTCACTGTCTAGTTCCTTCATCACAACAGCCAGGCCCAAGAGAATAAATGTTCCTCTCCTCCTGGGGGAGGCCAGGGAGTTGATTCAAGGTCTGTGAGCTAAGCACAGAGGGGGCTGTCTGGGAAACAAGGGACGCTGGGCCACCACTGTCCCCTTGATTCGTAGATTTTTCTGCTTAGAAACTTCAGAGGACTGCTGTGGGGTGAGGCTGGGCTCTAGACTCAATGAGCCCAAGGAATGCATGTCCTTCTCCTGCAGCCCAGTAATTCTAGTCTGTGTCAGGGCGGGAACTGTGAGAGGTAGTCAGCCTGGAGGAGGCCTCTTGGACAAAGCAGCAGGCTGCGGCCATGACCCCTGGGCTCTGGCTTGATTCAGCCTTTTGCTCTCTATGTGAATTATGCCTGCCCTTCTCTGCCCCCCAATTCTGTCACCTTCAAAGTGATAATACTGAGCAAGATAAAAACGCTTTTGTAGGGATAAAAGGCAGAAGAACCACAGAATAGAAAAATTCATGAGCCAGACTCAGGTTTAGATCCTGACTGTCTCCTGCTCATGTGGATGGCTCAGAGAAGTCTTCTCAGTGCCTCAGTTGCCTTATCTGTAAAGGGGGTTAGTAATGCTCTCCTTGTGCTTGGGAACTCAACAGAGCAGCCCTTAGAAGAGATGCAGCTTTACGTTGGCACAATTTGGAACTCAGAAGATGGACGGGTGTTATTCAAGTTCTGTAGCAGGCTGTGTTCTGTCCACCATGATCAACTCACCTCTTCGTTACTAACTGACTCTCGAAGCTGGGCACATCTCCAGCCTCCCCCGCAGCCAAATTCTCACCAAAGATGTGAAAGGAAGGGACTAAGCTCACTCCAGTGCGGTTGTGCCACCTCCCTGCATATGGCCTGTCTTTTCCTTCCTGGGAGCCAGGGTGTGGCTCTATCTGCTTTGACCAAGCAGAGCAGGAAAACATGCTGGGGGTGGCGTGGAGGTGGCTGAGCAAGAAGATGCAAGGAACTTGGCCTGTTCCAGGCTGAGCACAGTTGCCCCTCTCAGAAGAGGACCTAGTGACTGCAGTTTGCTTGGGAGGGCATGAGCACAGAGGTATGTGGGGAGGTGACACAGAGAACGGGAGGCAGCCCATGTTGTCCAGCCGGCCACCCTGGCAGATGACTAGAGCTCCCTTCCACAGGGAAGCTCTGGGAAAGGGTGGAAAGCCCAGCCATCAGCGCTGACCTGCACAGAGGAACCTGGGGTAGTTTTACCCTGATGCCCATCTATCCCTGGAAGACATCAGTTCCTAGGAACCTCTGGTCCTCTGTGCGCTGGTGGGCAGAGTGAATGTCAGTAGCCAAGGACAGCCCTCTGAGAAAGATGCAAGTGCTGCCCATCAGAAGTCAGGCTGGGGGGCTGGGCCGTAACTCAGGGTAAAGTGCTTGTCTTGCATGTGTGAGGCACACCTACAAGTAAATAAAGATACTGTGTGTTCACCTACAACTAAAAATAACAATAATAATAAAAACAAGAAGTCAGGCTGATGAGCATAAATGGTAAGGGGCTTCAGGGGCATATCAACACAGTTTCAATAGCATCCATCGTGATTCTGCAGAGATGGAGATAAACTTGTGTGTTCTTCAATCCACTGTGTATTGGGGGTCCTCTGCAGCTGACCTTCCCCAAACTAATGTAATTTCCAAGTGCCATGCAGAGAGGACTTGCAGTTTTATTTTAACCCTTCCAGCTCCACAACTCTAAGTGACACAGAGGTTATGTGGGGTTGGGGAGTCCTAGGAAGGTCTCACTGGAGAGAGCAATGGATGGGGACATGCTGTTTCTGGGGCTCAGGTAGGACATGGTGTAGGCCCTCTGAGAAGGGGCAGATGAGTGAGCCAGTGTCTTCAGGGAAGGCTTCCTGGGGCTGGAGGGGACTTAGAGAGCTGGGGTGCAGGATGTCCCTGCAGAGCCATGGGATAGACCCCTTTGTCATGTGTGGGGGTTGGTACCTTGGCTCATTTGACTTCAGGATGGTCTCAGACCAGTGGATGTTGAATTTGGCTGCATTCTTTACAGGAGGGGCTGGAGGACAATGCTTGGCTGAGAATAGCCTAGATGAGGTGGTCCAGGTCATTGCTCCCTATGTTCGGGGGGTGGGGGGAGAAGCTGCTGGCAGGTGCCCCTTGTCATGTGCCCAGTGCCACTCATGACCAAGTGCCACGTCAGAACTCATTAAGACTGGGGCCTGCCCAGCAGTCAGGGACCAGAGGTGAGTGTCCGGTAGTGGACTTGCAGACCTGAAGACTAGCCCAGGTGGACTCTCATCTGGGCAATGTGTCCAACAGTCTGAGCATATGGCAGACACTCAAATCACCTTGAAGGGTGGGGCTGGGCGTCTTTTAGAGATCATCAGGTCCAGTCCCCTCATTTTCAGGATGGTGGCATGGAACCCAGACAAGGCAACCAGCCTGCTCAAGGCTGGAGGAGGAACGGGAACCAGATTTCCTGACTTCCCCAGAAGCCACACAGAGAGGTGGGGCCGCAACTCTGCTGTCACACTCCCGGGGACCACTGCTCCACCTGGGAGCCCCTTTTCATTTTTCATAGCAGCTCCTCCAGAACAGAACTCAAGACACCAAATGGCCAGACCCCTCTGCCTTGGGTGACGCATGTCCTCAACCACATTGTTAGGTCCTTTCTTTGCCCGGAGGCACCCAGAGCTCCTCTCTGCCTCCTGCCTGTGTTCCACCCCATTTGTCTGCTGGTTCTTCTTGGTATCTAGCTGCAGCCATTCCTCCTGTGCTTTTGGCTTGAGTTCCAGGCAGAGGTGCTGGTGCTGCTGAACGTGAAGAGTGGGTGGAAATTAATAAATCCACTTTCATCCTCATTTTCTGACCTATTTTGATGGGAAAGAGTGAAGACCCCGGCCCTTCAACACTCCCCCTCCCCAATCTCACCACATTAAGGACAGGCAGAGAATGAGGCCATTGGCCTAGACTTCCCTGGGTGCCAGTCACCCCAGCTTGGAGGGAGCTGAAGGATAGCAGGTGCCAGAGATGGGAGAGCTGTGCACCCTGACTCAGACCAGGCAAAAGAACCCCCCCCCTTTGCTGGTGCTGCCGGCCCCACCATTCACTCTGCTCCTCACATTGACATACATGGGACATTTGTTCCTTATTCTCGATTCTCTTTGTGTCTCATTCTCTTTGGGGAATTTCGAGCCATTTCCTTGGTTTTCTTTGAGACATTTGTGTCTGTAGTGGGCAAAGGGAGGAGGAGGGGTGCTGCCTAGAGGAGCCCCTCTGGAGCAGTACAGAGTGACCAAGGCCATTTGAGGGGGGGGGGAAGTAGAGAGGCCCCAGGGGGCTCCTTATCTATTTGCAGGATCAGTCCTGCAGGTCAAGGTGCTTATGGCCAATATAAGATGTAGAAGGGGCTAACATTGGGGATCAGGGACTCTCCATGAACACACAGGTCCCAAGAAGGCAGAGATCAGTGAGGACCAGAGTAGTTTAGAGAAGATACCATGGAAAGGAAATCTCCAGGGGGATGCGGACAGACAGCATGGGGTGGACAGACAGCATTGGGCAGACAGGCGGAGAAGAGGAGCAGAACAGGAGGTGCAGTGTTCAAGGGGGCTGCGAAGAAAGCCAGGGGACCTGGCTGAGAAGGAGCAGGGGCAAAGCTGGAGAGTTAGGCTCACTTCAGGGGTGCAGAATGAGCTGGGGGAGGGGCAGTCAGTTTCCCAGTGAGGAGGCCAGAGAGGAGGCCAGTAAGCCCTGCCCACTCTGGTTGCATGGGAAGGCTACATGGACAGTGGACTCTCTGTCACCATATTCCAAGGGTTGTTCAGAGGGATGCAGTGAGTGGGGCAGAAAGAGGGCAAGCAGACTGTTTCTTGTCACAGGAGTCATTTCTGAGACTTCCTCATGAACCCACAGACCTGCCCCACAGGCATATCATGGGACAGTGACGGGCTTGATGGTGAGGAGCTTGTCACGTCAGGCCGAGCTCATCTCTCTGCTTTCCCCAGGAGACCCTGGGAAGAGTGAGGTGGCCTTGCCATATGCTGTGTGTGCTGGGTCCAGAGCTCTCTGCCTGCTGGAGTTCTGTTCTGGGACAGGAGAACCCTGTATCGCCCCTGGGGTCATATTCTTCATCCCTTCCATAGCATTTGTAACTCTCAGTAACTTGGCCATGGCCTAAAGTCCTATTCTTGTGTCTCATTACTGTTCATCACCACCAGCACAAAGTCATTAAAACACTGATGAGCTTTTATTGAGCACCTATATATTCCAGAAACTCTTCTAATCATTAAATATGTAGTAACACTTAATATTCACAACAACCCTCTGAGTAAGGGCGATTATTCTCTCCCTTTCATGGAGGAGGAAACCGAGGCTCAGAGAAACCAACTTGCCCAAGGTCTCCCAGGCAGCACGTGGCAGGAGAGTGAATGTGTCTGACTCTTGCTCTTCCTCATGTCGGCTCATGGCCTTCACCTCTCCTGCCTGCATGCTGCCCCACCTCTCAGCCTCTCGCTCACACCATGAACAGCCATGTGAGATCTGACTCGTAGGGCCTGGCTTGAAAGTCACCCCTTTGGTGTCTTCCCAGATCCCCAGCTTTCTCTGAGCTCCCCCAGCACACCCTGATATGGCGCCCATCACATCTCACTGCTGAGTTTTCTTCATGTGCCTGTGACTCCTTCAAAAGAAAAAAACCCACTTTTTCTATTTTTGCACTTTTAAAATAAACATTTAGTTGACATAAAGGGACTACATTTTCAACTTCAAATCTATCTTCTCTCTCGCTTCAAGATCTGGTTTGGAGCAGGGATGCAATAAATATTCATCGAATGGAAACAGCTTTCTCCCCCCGCCTGGCTCTCCCTTGCTGACCATCCTGTTCCTAACGCTTTGCTACGTGGGAGAATCCAGACATCTTGTCCAGCTGCTGCTCAGGGTGGCCCATTTTGGCTGGAATTCAAGGAGTAATTACAGACAAATGAGTATTGTTACAACCCACATCAATCAATGTCTCTCTCCTCAAATGCCCTCATCAGGAAACAAGGGCCATCTCAGAAGAGGCTGTCTTGGTAAAGACCAAGAGTCTTTCTGTTGACCAGGGAGTGTGTGCTACCTGGAGGGACATTGACCATTGGGAATCGAGTCTAGAATGTACTGACTGTACACTCTGAGATTGCAGGAGAGCCTGAATTCAAATCCTGTCCATCACTGTCTCTCCATGAACTTGGACATGGGCTTACCTTCCCTGAGTTTGGATGTTCTCATAGGTGATATGGGGACAATACTATTTCCTGGAGTGTTGTTGCAATGATTAAATGAGATAGCCTGTTTTAGAGTGTCAAGAGAGTCCTCAAGCTAATTAATAAATAAAAACTTCCTTTTCCATTCTGTTCATCAATTAATCATTGGGTTCTTTGTTCTCTGTTGGGGGCACGGTTCTGTCATCATGAAGGTTTTGCATCAGCAGCTAGATGCTAATTCCCAGTCTTGTCTACATTACAGGCTTTCTTGCAGAACACAGTAACCAGTAAAGAAAAGCTTTTCTGGAGAAATTGGGGCTTGCACTAACTCTGGGAGGAAGAATCATGGTTAATGTCAGATTCACAGATCATCTGTAGGGTGCTAGGCTATCGTGGGGAAAGGGGAAGAGCAGTGGATGTCAGCAAACCTCCAATCATGAAACTCCCCTCACTTGATAACACCACCTTGGGGCCCATCCACGATGAGCCTGCTGGGAAGTGGCCTACGTGATGGAAGGGCTTGGGACTCATCATGGATGGCTGAGGGCAGGATTCTACTGCTGTTGGAAGTTTGGGAGGTAAGAACATTTGACAGGGACTACAATTCTGCATCTTCTGAGTCCCCTTGACACTGCCCCAGGACCAGAACTCTGGCAATTGTAGTTGTTGACTCTGATGACCCTATCCTTTGTGAATCTCTTTTTGGGAAGAGTTTGAATAAACAATGATTTCACCAGATGTTTTCAGGTGTGTTAGACTGCTTTCCATTACTGTAACAACAACAACAACAACAACAAAACAACCCTGAGATAATTAACTCATAAAGAGACACGTTTTATTTTGGTTTATAGTTTTGGAGGTTCTAGTTCATGACCAATTGGCTCCATGACTTTTGGGTCTATGGCAGGACTGTATGGTGGGCCAAAAAGGAAAGAGGAAGGGGTTAGGGTCTCACAGTCGCTTCCAGAGGCTGCCTTAGTGACCTCAGGATCTTAGGCCATACCCCTCAAAGGATCTACCACCTCCCAATAGTGCCACCCTGGGATGGCCTGTCACGCAGTCTTTTTTTTTTTTTTTAGAGCATTATAATTACAAATAGTATTGGGTTCCTATTGACAAAATAATACATGCAAGGAATTTGATTTCAATCCCCATCCTGACCCTTTCCTTTCCCTCCTCCCTCTCCCTGTTTTCCTTCCTCTCCTCTGTTGTTCTTTTTCACTCCTTGATTTATTTTTGATTGGCCCTTTTATACATAAAGTTGCTGTTCTTTTTTGGTACATTTATATATGTAAACAACATGGCCTTGTTAAATTCATTTCATATTACTTTCCCTTCCCTTGTTTCCTCCCTCCCTCTCTTTCTCTACTCTACTGATCTACCCTATATCTTTATGAGATCCCCTCCCCTCTCCACCCCCTTCTTTCTGTTACTCTGAACCAGTTTCCATATATGAGAGAAAACATTTGGCTCTTGGTTTTCTGAGTCTGGCTTATCTCACTAAGCATGATTTTCTCCATTTACCAGTAAATGCGATTATTTCATTCTTTTTTTATGGCTGAATAAGCTCCATGGTGTGTATAGACCATGCTTTCTTGATTCATTCATCCATTGATGGGCATCTGGGTTGATTCTATAATTTGGCCAAGTCTTTGACTCATGGACCATTGGGGAGGGAGAGTGCACCTTTAAGATCCAAACTACAGCATCAGGACTGGGAGACAAAGCCAAAGTGGTCTCCTCTCCCAAACAGGAGAGGAGACCTGTTTCCTGTGTCGCATGTGCTGGTCTTCAGGATGTCAGTCCCGATGGCCAAGAAGTGGTACACAGTGAGGACATCATGCGCTCTCTTCCTGCTGGAGGGTGGGCGACAGCCATCTTTGGGATTTGGCCAAACTGCACAGAAAGTGTCACGTAAGGAAATTTCTACTGTTCATTCCATGCCCCACTGACCCTGGCTCCTAAAAGGTACCCCCATCCTCAGAGAGTAGGTGTTCACATTTTTTTTTTTTGTTCCCTCCCTTGATGAGCCAGGTGATGAAATTTCTGCTTCATTCTAAATGGAACAGAGAGCAGGGAAAATCTTCAGTGGCTTTTGGCAGGCCAGGGATCAAAGCTGTGCTTAGCATCCAAACACAGCCAGAGAGGCACAGATCAAAGGGGGAGGATTTATTTGAGGCTGCACTCTCCTGCTCCTCATTACAGCCCTCTGTTATTCCCTGTTGAAAGGAACAAGGACAAGAAATTTGGGCTGTGGCTGGCTGCCATATATGGATGGACAGACAACCTCAGAACTGCTGGAATCTCATCAGTCTCAAAATGATGGAATAGACTCCATTGCGATATAAGCGGAACAGAGCGACAACCCTTGTGGGTTCAGAAAAACCATTTGTGAAAGCTCTTGTATTGGCCTAAATTCTCCCTCTAATATAGGAGGTAGAAATGCCTGGAGGGAAGCTGTGGGTGGTGGGTGGTGGCATGGATGGAGGGACAATGGGGACGACTCAGGTCTCTGCAGGTGATTCCAGCCTTCCAGTACTGCTGGCATCCACTGCCCCGGGAAAAAATAAATGACATCTTGGTACATAAGAGATCTGAGAGGCCAGAGTGGAGGGTCACATGCATTTTTAAAAACTTTTTATTTATATGTGGTGCTGAGAATCAAACCCAGTGCCTCACACACGCTAGGCATGTGCTCTTCCGCTGAGCTACAACCCCAGCCCCTCACATGCATTTTGTAAGGGAAGTGGTCCTCACTGAGGCTGGGAATCTGCTTCCCAAATGGCATGGCTGGGTAGTCGTGTGTGTTTTGTGTCTGTGGAGTTTATTTTCACTTTATAGCAAGGCTTTAAAAAAAAAAAAAACACAAAACTGTAAGAGTGTGCTCATGAACTTTCTGCTTGCTGGATTTTAAATTTCCCTTCCTGTCTGGGACAGGAAGCTAACCTGGCTAGGGAGAGGTGGGCAACTGGTCCCTTGACTCAGCAAGTCCCTTTTGCAGGCCTCAGCCTCCCCATCACAGGTCAGATGAGCGCTCCCTAGGGTGTATCTTCCAGAAAAAATCTGAACGCCTCGGGGAGGCACCGGTACAGGAGTGTCATTGTCCTAGTGCTAAAACAGGTGCCTGCCTGCAAGTTAAATGCAGGTGGGCAGGTAAACTGCCATACAGTCCCTGGCTCGTGTCTGCAGAGAGCGGGTGAGCTGGCTTCTTGCTCCTCACCCCAAATCTGTGCGCTCTCTTTATTCATTTCTCCTGGACAATCACGAGGGTCTCCCCAGCTCTGACTCTGCGAGGGGCTGTGGGTCCCTAGACCCTGGAAAAGGCTGTGTCATCCCTAACTTTTTTTTTTTTTCAATCTGGAAGACAAGTTCTCCTGGTCTCTGACAGGCCTTTGCACAGACTTTATTATGGGATGGCACTGGGCTCATCCTTCCAGAGTGAAAGAGAAAGGCTCCTTGTCTCTCTGAGGCAAAGTTATTGTGCCTCAGAGGAAACCTTATCATGCCTAAGGAGCAGCTCCTCTGCCTTCTCCCCCCTTGATCAACGTGAGTGGGTATTAATCTTCTTAATTCCCTGCAGCTGCTCTCTGTGCAAGGGCTGTTTGGGATAAGGTTCTTTTGTTCCTCCTCCCTCTGCCCCCCCCCCTTTTTTCTTTTGAAGCAAACAGATTTTTTTGAGTTCTGTCTGAATGTCATCCTAAGTTTTGGTAAGAAACAACTCTCTTATTGAAACTTCTCGGGGGGCAGGGCATTAGAGCAGCCAGTAGGACCGAGGCTATTTCCTATGGCTGCAAAAAAAGTCTGAGGTGGACATCATGCGTCTGTGTTAAAAAGGAGAACAAATAGGGGTGAAGGGGACCTGCCCTCAAGTCTGGATTTACACCCACTGCTGTGTGACCTTGGGAAGTCCCCTTATCCTCTCTGGGCCCCATTGTTGCCATGGGGTCAAAAAGGGATTTGGTTTTGATTAATGCTTTCAATTAGAAAAACACTGTGGAATCCTCCGTTCAATTGAAATTTATTGAAATAAAAAAAAATTGTGAACATTTTTTTAGTGTGTAAAAAATAGGCAATAAAATATATTTAGCATAGGGTCTCTCACTCTCAGCCTTTGCTGCTATAGACATTTTGAGCCAGATAATTGTGGGGGTTGGTCCTGTAGGATGATTAGCAGTATCTCTGGCCTCTACCCAAGAGATAACTAGTTCTTTTTTTTTTTTTTTTCTTGGTGAGGCAGGCGGGGATGAGGGATTGAACTCAGGGGCACTGGACCCCTGAGCCATATCCCCAGCCCTGTTTTGTATTTTATTTAGAGACAGGGTCTCACTGAGTTGCTTAATGCCTCGCTTTTGCTGAGGCTGACTTTGAATTCATGATCCTCCTGCCTCAGCCTCCAGAGCTGCTGGTATTACAGGCATGCAACACTGTGCCCTGAGATATCTGTAGTTTTGAAGACCAGAAATATCTTCGGATGGTGCCAAATGTTCCCAGAGGTTGGGATGGAAGGGTGGTAAAATCAGCTCCTCAGGGAGAACCACAACTTTTACCTAAACAAATTGTTAAAGGTGAGGTTCTTGTCATTGTGAGGGTTTTGTTAGGAAATAGCTAGATGCTAATTCCCAGTCTTGTCTACATTATAGGCTTTCTTGCAGAATACAGTAACCAGTAAAGAAAAGCTTTCCTGGAGAAATTTGGGCTTGCTCTAAATCTGGGAGGCAGAATCATGTATAATGTCAGATTCACAGATTGAGAGGAAATTGAAGTATTTCTAAGATCCATTCTCTGCCATCGTGTAGGTATTTTGACAAACCAATGTTTCAGGAGACAGTTTGAAAAACAGATAGACTCAGAATCCTGACATCTCAGCTCAAATGGTCCATGTGGACCCAGGTCACCCTTTCCTGGTAGAGTGTTCATCTGGGGACTCTGGAGGGAACTCAGCAGCTTCCTGGGTGTCCTGGTGGCTCCCGGCTTGGAAGCACATGCAGTACAGCTGCCTTTCTTAGCCAATCTGATTTGGAACCTCCTCCAAGAGGACTTGGTCCTAACAGCAATGAGAGAACAAGCTCTTGACTCCTGTGTCTATTCTGAAAGTGACTTATCTGTTCTGTGCTATCAACCAAGACGTCTTTTTCCTTCTTTGATGGGCTTGGCCACTCTGCTCTTTGGGGGTGCTGCCATAGGGACCTAAGGCAGAAGAGTCTCTGGAAAGGTCACCAAGAACATGACGAGCCAGGGATATGGCAGTAAACACATCTAAGGTACGCTTGAATCCACACTGAATCATATAATGTGGGGCCTCCACGCCTCACCTCAGAACTTCTGTCTCAGCCTCAGCCTCCACCTGGTGCTGCCATATCAGCCACGGGACTAGCACCATCTTCCGCTTCCTCATCTACAAAATGCACACACCAAGACTCCTCTACAGGGTGGCTGGGAAGAGTAACTCAGTGACCTATGAGCCTCCCACACAGTGGTCTCTTGGAAAGTGGACATGATGGTGACCAGGCCTGTGACCATCTCAGGGTTGGCACTACCATGCCCCCATCTTCCTTGTCAGACAACGTTGCCATGAAGTCCAGTCTCTCCCAGAGTGACCAAGACCCGGTCAGACCAGGGCAGGGAACTCCTGGGCCCCATGTCCCTCCCATGGACACATGCTTTCCTAAGGACAAAACCTTTCTTCTGAGACTTCAAAGGGTGTCTCTTTTCTGAGTCTCCATTTCCTGGCTTATTGAAATGACCTCCTGGGGTTATGGGGTTACTTATTCATCGACCCCCAAGTACTGGGTGTATCCGATGTGCCATCACATTTGATTTGGCATCTTTTCCCTTTAAGACCTCTTCAAAGCTTATTTGTTTTTATTTTACTTCAATTATGTCTTTCCTGCAAATAAAAATAACCATTTTTTTCTAATTATAAAAACAGCTGGGTGCGGTGGGCCACTCCTATAATCCCAGTGGCTCCGGAGGCTGAGGCAGGAAGATAGCGAGTTCAAAGCCAGCCTCAGCAAAAGCGAGGCGCTAAGCAACTCAGGGAGACCCTGTCTCTAAATAAAATACAAAATAGGGCTGGGGATGGGGCTCAGTGATTAAGTGCCCCTGAGTTCAATCCCTGGTACTGCCCCCACCAAACCAAATCAAACCAAAACAAAAAAAATAGCCTATGATCATTTTAAGCAAAGTTTCAAACAATACAGGAAAAAACATGAAAAAAGAAAAGCACTACAACTCCCGTGTTACAAATCTACTCCCTCACACGCCCCTGGTTGCCTTTCAGAGTATTCTTTTAATGCCCCTGCATGACTTTATAAACATGACCTTAAGGGATCATCTCTGTTGTTTTTCATTTCTTAATGAAGTGTGTAGCATACAGCATATGTGTAGAAATCCTCAGTGGTTTGTACAGTCTTTTGGCTAATGTCACCACATTGCACATCCAAATACAGAGCATTCTCAGCACCTAGAGACTCCTCAGTTATTATCCATCCTGGGGCAACCACTGTTCTGACTTCTGTTGCTGTCGGTTAGTTTGACTCCTCTTGAACTTAGCTTTGTGGGACTTAAGCAGGATACATGTTTTTTTGTGTTTGGCTTTTTTAGTTTGACATAAATAAATCAATAAAACTCTGGGAGTTTTCTGTCCTGATGTATAGTAGACATTCAGTCTTTTTTAATGCTGTGTTGCATTCCATTGCATAGATATACCACAGTTAATTTACTCAACTAATATGCTTATTTATGCTGCTAAGGCTGGGCATCTGAGGTGGCTTAAGTTTTGGACTATTACAGGTAGTTACTGTGAATGGCAGATTAGCTTTTTAACTCCTGGTGATATGTGTCTGCTGTAAATGTCAGTTAAGTAAAAAGGGACATGGAAGTGCCCTGCTAGATCTTGGTTTCCCCATTGTACATTGAGAGGCTTGGAGGAGATTCTCTGTCAGGGTCCTTCCAGCAGGACACCAGGGGATTCTGGGAGTGTGTCTCTGCGTCCTGGTCTTTGCCTGGTTTTATCCTATCCAAGACAGATTTCTGTGGGTCTGCTCCCTTCCATTGGGTGTTGAATGACAAGAAAGGCCAAGAATCTCCTAAGAAAGATAAAGCAAACCTTCACCTTGGCCCCCTTTCAGAATTCTGGGCCACCTAGAAGATCCAGGGACTGTTTCTTTCCCTGCTCTAAGGAGTGCCACCCTGCCAACCCTGGAGGTGTCTTGACCTTTTACTAAAACACCTTGACCTTTTACTAAAACTAATGACTGTTCCTCCCCTGCCCCCAGATTCCTGCTGGCTCTCCCCCACTCCGGGAAAAATGCTTTGTTTCCCGCTGAGGACAAAGCAGGCAGAGATCCCCTGGTGTTCAATGTCCCGGGCTTCCGCTTTAGGTGGGCAGAGCACTTGGCAGTCCCCTGCAGACCCAAGGTGGAGAAGAGGAGAATGGGACCTCTTTCCAGAGCCCCAAGAAGGCCCAGAGCTGGGGCACGGGGATGAGGGGGCTTGACTAGGGGTCAGAAAGCTCCCATGGCCCCCAAATAACAGAAAATCGACTTTTGTGAACTTATTCCCTGGGATGAGCTCTTCTCTCTCCGGAAGGAGAAAATAGACATGGAAGCAGACTCCTCAAGGAATTTTACTTTCCAATGCTGCCAGGACCTTGGTAAGATAACTTTTCCAAACCATGGTGTTGTCATGTTTAAAATGAGGACAAACCCTACCTTCCTGGGTTGTCACAGGGATTAAATGAGACAATGCACGTCACCCTGTATCATTTACAGGGCCCAGCAGAGTGTGTGATTGGCACCTTGGCAGAGGGAAGGGAGAAGCTACTATCACCTGTACAGGGAAGATACTGGTCAGGTGTCAGGAACCTGGGTTCTGGTCCCAGCCCTGTCCCCTCTGATACTCAGGGACCCCATTCCTGTGACGAGGAGACTGGCTTTGATCTAGCCCTTCCTAGTTGTACTTCTCCTGGAATCTGTGCAGTTTTGCTTGTTGTCTCCAAAGACACATTTGCAACGTAGAGCAGTGGGTACAAGCTGGGTAAAAGGAAGTAAGATGGGAACTAGTACTTGGTTCTCCTCGGCCTTCATTGTCTCATCTATAAAATGGGAATAATAATGTGCCAACATCAGAGTTACAGCAAGATTAAATAAGGACAAAGTGTTTAGCACTGTGGAAGACATGGATAACAAAGCCAGTAACCATTCCATAATTATTGTATAATATCAATGTGAGTACTCATATATAACTTAAATATTAATTTCCTCCATTGGAAAGGAGCTGAACTTTTAGAGCTTGAGAGGTGTGCAGTAATGTAACTATCCAACTTAACACAAAAATACAATTTCTTTGTTAATGACGCTAATTTATGATGCAGAGCACTTGCTCTGGTGGAAAAATTGAGCTTTAACTTTTTGGGGGTTCCTAACCTGCTTCCCAATTCTAGATGCTGGGTTTCAGGGCTAACACATGGGGTGGGGGAGGGGGCTTGCAGGGTCTCTTATTTCTTGATCATTGGATCACATAAGGTTTATATCTCTCGTCCTACCAGTGGCCCTATAGGCCCAGAAGATTCATGTCCTTTGTAGATTACATTTGGGGAATGGGAATCAGCCACTCATGAGATGGCTAGTGGGCTTACGCCTGGCTGCATGTCACCATTCCACCTTTGGGTCTAAATCTTATCCCCAGTCTTCTCATATGGTTATTTTTGTTGTTGTTGCTATAATAAAATACTTGAGACTGGGTAATTTATAAAGAATAGAAGTCTATTTTGCTCATGGTTCTGGAGGCTGGGAAGGCTAAGTGAACGGCACTGACATCTGCTCAGCATCTGGCAAGGACTTTCTGGCTGCATCATAACATGGTGGAGGGAACTACGTAGCTGGGCAGAGCAAGTGTGGAACTACAGGTCTCTCTTCCTCTTTTTTTAAAGCCACTAATGCTATCATGGGCCCCGCCCTCATGACATCATCTAATCCTAATTACCTTTCAAAGGCCCCACCTCCAAATATCATTGCCATATGACTTTGAGGACTAAGTTTCCTAACATATGAGCTTTTTTAATGGGGGGGGCGGTTAATGGGAATTGAGCTCAGAGGCACTGAGCCCCATCCCAGCCCTATTTTGAATTTTATTTAGAGACAGGTTCTTACTGAGTTACTTAGTGCCTCACTTTTGCTGAGGCTGGCTTTAAACCCGATCCTCCTGCCTCAGCCTCCTGAGCTGCTGATATTACAGGCATGAGCCACCATGCCTGATTAACATATGAGCTTTTGGGGAGCATGTTTAAACCTTAGCACCCCCTTTCCATCCAGGAAGCCTGACGCAGATTCTCTCTGTTCAGAATCCACGGGTTCTCCTCTGTCTCCCCTCCTCCACCATTCTCTGCTTCTCTGCTTGGGCTGACCTTCTAAAATCCATGCTCTGGCACTGAAGTGTCTGGTAGCAGTCACTCCTTTTTCTGTCTTGCCAAATCCTTCCTATGTCCTATCAGCAGCAAACTAATGATACAACACAATGAATGGTAAAGTTCATAGACATCTGCACACAAATCTGTATGTCAGTTGTCTACGGCTGGGTGACAAACCACCCCAGGACGTAGCTCACATTTCTGTGGGTCAGCATGTTGGCTGGACTCACTGGCAGTTCTGCTGGTCTCAGCTAGGCTCACTCTTGTGCCTGTGGTCAGCTAGCTGTCAGTCAGCTTGGAGACTGCATGTGTGGATTGGATGCTGTCGGCTGGAACACGGGGGTATCTGGGTCCTGTGGATCTCACCATGCAGCAGGTCAGCCAGACTGGTTCATATGCAGTTATTACAGGGTTCCAGAGAGCAGCAAGAGAAGGCAAAACCCGTGTAAAAATGTCAAGTTTAATGTCATATTAGTTGTTCCAGTGAAGTTAATTTCCAAGTCTCTGCTTGTGTTATAGTTGCTGTTGTTTTATGACCCAGAGCAGATCACATAACCAAGCCCAGAGTCATGTAGAAGGGGATTATACAAGGACATGGACACAGATATGAACACAATTGGAGCTTACCTCAACAATCCATGGAACCCTTTGCAATTCATTGAGCCCTCCTTTGTGTTGAAACATCCCTTGATATGGTCCTCTAACTTGTCTGTGCTTTGATGATGTGATTTTGAAGCTCAAAGAGGGAGGGTGGGTAGAGTGGACGATATCCTCAAGGCTGAGGTAAGGAACAGGCTAGAGACTGGGAGCTCCCAGCTGAGGAGTCCTGGAGCTACTGATCCATCAGTTATAAGTCAGAGGGTAGAAAATAAGTAGGAAACTTTATATTGTTGCTACAGTTTGGATCTGGAATATACCCCAAAGGCCCATAATGTAAAGGCTTGGTCCCCAGCATGGTGCTATTGAGATGTTGTGGCACCTTTAATAGGTGGAGCCTAATGGGAGGTCTTTAGGTTGCTAGGATTGTGCACTTAAAGGCAAGTGTGAGATAGCAATCTCTTCCTTTCTTTCTTTTTCTTTCATTTTATGGTTCCTGTGAGGTAAGCACCTTGCTTTCCTATCATTTCTATGATCATGTCCTGCCTTGCCACAGACCCAAAAACAAATGGGCTCATCATGGATGAAAAAATCTCCAATACTGTGAGCCAAAATAAACTTTCCTCCTTTTAAGTTTATTTTCTTGGGTATTTTGTTGTAGTAACAGAAAGCTAACTAATGCTGTTGCCTTAGCATAACTATCTTCTCTCTTACATCCTAAACCTGTCCAAATATCAGTTACACTTAACCTTCTATTAGAGTTGCCTGCATTTATGTGGTAACGCCCTGATCTCAATCAAAGCTCCCTAAGGTAATCTTTATGCCTTATGTTTCTATACACCCTCCTAACCTCCTGCCCAGAATGTTACGCATATTAGCTATTCAGTGAAGTTAATGTCAACACTCCCTAAGAACGGATTGGAAAAATAACATTTTAATATATTACATTCTCCTTCATTCCTTGTGACCACTGGGCCTTTTCCTAGTCAGTTAGGTAGGCCATTCTACAGTCATTGCTTCAGGAAAGAAAGAATCAGAATAAAGAAGCAAAAATGAGACTCAATTATGGATTTCTGAGGTTTAATTGAGCCTTCAATAGACTAGATAAGACTCATGCTGATGAATACCAGTAAGTTTGTGATTTCTCTGTCAGACTGTGCTGTGAGTTCATTTGTGCCTTGACACCCTTCCCTACACCAAATTCACCACAATGACAGACACTATATAGAGCAAACATTAAGAAAAATCTCTGTTCAAACTCCAGAATTGGAGCATATGTTGGTAAGCTTTTCATTGCTGTGACAAAATACCAGAGATAGTCAAGATAAAAAGAAGAAATGTTGGAGAATTGGCACGCAGAGCCCAGCGGAGGGAGTGTGTTCCCGGGAAGTGTTTGTACAGTGCCGGTGAGAGTTCAGGAATAAAGAATTGCTGTTTTGAACCTACAAAGCTTTGTGGCGGCTCAGTTATTTTGTGCCCAGCCAGACTGCGGCATTTGGTAGCCTGTACGGGGAATGCCTGAAGCTTGGACAAATGGGGCGGTAGCGGCCACCAGAGAGTAATGCTGATTTGAGACTGGAGGAGGAAGCAGCCCGGTGCCAAGCCAGATCAGAGGAGGAAGCAGCCCGGCGCCAAGACAAACTGGAGGAGGAAGCCTGGCCCCGCCCCGTGTGCTAGTCTGGAGGAAGCCCATCAACCTTTAAAACCCATCAAAAGGGGTGTGGCTACCAGCACGGTTCTGCGGCTGATCCAGGTACCCGTTTTCTAACTCCCCCACCCTTAGCTGCCATAACTCAAAATATTTCCCACAAGCTTTTGGGGGTTGTAGCTATCAATGCAAAACAACAACTGTACAGGCGCCTGGTTTCTACCTCAGAGACTAGAGCAGGGGAGATACAGGTGGAAGCTCATTTCCTTTCACACTGGCTATGCCCACCACCCTGAATACAGAGGCTCAAGCTAGGAATAGACAACGCCACCTACTGGAAGCAAGGAAAACAGTGTTCTGAGAGACTTTTTTCTTCCTCTTTCTTACTCTCTTTTCTTCTCTCTCTTCCACAACTTCAACATGTGAAACCAAGAACTGTGCATGAACAACCGAATTACCAAAGTAATATAATATAGAGGAATTGCATATACCCCACCTTCCCCCATTTTTTCTTTATTTCTATCTTACTTTCCTTTTCCTTCTCTCTTATTTCTCTTTTCTTCCTTGTTATTTTTTTCTTTTTTTCATTCGTATTCTCTCTATCCCACTTTCAATCTCCTAACCTTTGCTATCTATACATAGGGTAACTATCTAAATACAGATAGGATGTTGAGTCTATACATTCTTCCATAAATTACCAGTCTATTGGTTAGAGTTCTCCAAAGGTGCTAAGTTAGTTTAACCTCATACCCTCACTCCTTTCCCTCTAAGTATAACATCCTTCATCTGAAATTAAGTTTTCTATATGCCACCAGATATGCTATGCCTTTTATGAAACTGATGAATATATTCTTAAGTAATAATTAAAACCAATATCTATAGTCTTAGAATCTAACTGTAAATGTATTAATAATGAAAACTTGTGCTTAGATGATGTACTGTTGATATTGGGAACTGTTAACATTGTCTTTCTCTGCAAAAGAGGGATTTTGGAGCTATACAAGAACAATACAAATATATAAGGGGAAAAACATTAACACAACAGTTTCACAAAGCTAGAAAGAATCATGAGCAGTATGAAAAGACAAGGAAAGAAAGGACCACAAACAATACAGGTCAATTCAACGTTAGATGAGGTAATATCTGCAGCTGATGGAATGTCAGACAAAGAGTTCAGGATATACATGCTTCAGATGATCTGGAGTCTCAAGGAAGACATTATACAGCAAATTCAGACAATGAAAGATCACTTTGACAATGAATTACATAAATAAATCCAAGAAGCAAAAGATTAACTCTATCGGGAGATAGAGGATATAAAAAACAAACAAACAGAAATCCTGGAAATGCAGGAAACAGTAAACCAAATTAAAAACTCAAATGAGCGTATTACCAGCAGGGTAGAACACTTAGAAGATAGAACTTCAGACAACGAAGACAAAATTTTTCAACTTGAAAAGAACATAGACAGCTCAGCGAGAATGTTAAGAAACCATGAGCAGAACATCCAAGAATTATGGGATAACATAAAGAAACCAAACCTAAGAGTTATTGGGATACAAGAGGGTATAGAGATCCAAACCAAGGGAATTAGCAATCTATTCAATGAAATAATACTAGAAAACTTCCCAGACTTAAGGAATGAAAAAAAAATCCAAATACTAGAAGCCTATAGGACACCAAATGTACAAAATCATAAGAGATCCACACCAAGACACATAATAATGAAGATGCCCAACATACAGAAGAAGGAGAGAATCTTAAAAGCCACAAGAGAGAGGAAGCATATTACATTTAGGGGTAAACCAATCAGATAACTGCTGATCTTTCAACACAGACTCTGAAAGCTAGAAGATCCTGGAACAACATATTTCAAACGCTGAAAGAAAAAGGGTTCCAACCAAGAATCATGTATCCAGCGAAATTAAGCTTCAGGATTGAAGATGAGATAAAAATCTTCCATGATAAACAAAAGTTAAAAGAATTTGCAGCTAGAAAATCAGCTCTTCAAAACATCCTTGGCAAAACATTACAGGAAGAGGAAATGAAAAATAACAATGAAAACCAACAGCGAGAGGTAGTACAGTAAAGGAAAAACTAAGCATAGAGGAAAAACAAATCATGTTAAGTAACATACATAATCAAATATGGCTGGAAATACAAACCATATCTCAATAGTAACCCTAAATGTTAATGGCTTAAATGCACAATCAAAAGACATAGGCTAGTAGAATGGAATAAAAAAAGATCCAACAATATGCTGCCTACAGGAGACTCATCTGATAGGAAAAGACATACACAGACTGAAGGTGAAAGGTTGGGAAAAATCATATCACTCATACGGACCACGGAAGCAAGCAGGGGTGTCCATACTTGTATCAAATAAAATAGACTTCAAGCCAAAGTTAATCAAAAGGGATAAACAAGGACACTACATACTGCTCAAGGGAACCATACACCAACAAGACTTGACGATCATTAAAATATATGCCCCAAACAATGGTGCAGCTACGTTCATCAAACAAACTCTTCTCAAGTTCAAGAGTCAAATAGACCACAACACAATAATTATGGGAGATTTTAATGCACATCTCTCACCACTGGACAGATCTTCCAAAGAAAAGTTGAATAAAGAAACCATAGAGCTCAATAATACAATTAATAATTTAGACTTAATTGATATATACAGAATATACCACCCAACATCAAACGGATACACTTTCTTCTCAGCAGCACATGGATCCTTCTCAAAAATAGACCATATATTATGTCACAGGGCAAATCTTAGCAATTACAAAGGAGTAGAGATACTACCATGCATTTTATCTGATCATAATGGAATGAAATTGGAAATCAATGATAAAATGAGAAAGGAAAAATCCTACATCACATGGAGATTAAACAATATGCTACTGAATGAACAAAGGGTTACAGAAGACATCAAAGAGGAAATTAAAAAATTCTTAGAGGTAAATGAAAACTCAGACACAACATATCGAAATCTCTGGGACACTATGAAAGCAGTACTAAGAGGAAAATTCATTTCATGGAGTTCATTTCTTAAAAGAAGGAAAAGCCAACAAATAAATGACCTCACACTACACCTCGAAGCCTTAGAAAAAGAAGAACAAATCAGCAGCAAATACAGTAGAAGGCAAGAAATAATTAAAATTAGAGCTGAAATCAATGAAATTGAAACAAAAGAAACAATTGAAAAAATTGACAAAATTAAAAGTTGGTTCTTTGAAAAAATAAATAAGATTGATAGACCACTAGCCACGCTAACAAAGAGAAAAAGAGAGAGAACCCAAATTACTAGCTTATGAGATGAAAAAGGCAAATCACAACAGACAATCCAGAAATACAGAAGATAATTAGAAATTATTTTGAAACCCTATACTCTAATAAAATAGAAGATAGTGAAGGCATCGATAAATTCCTTAAGACATATGAACTAGCCAGATTGAGTCAGGATGATATAAACAACCTAAACAGACCAATATCAAGTGAGGAAATAGAAGAAGCCATCAAAAGACTACCAACCAAGAAAAGCCCAGGACCGGATGGATATACAGCAGAGTTTTACAAGAACTTTAAAGAAGAACTAATACCAATACTCTACAATCTATTTCAGGAGATAGAAAAGGAGGGGGAACTCCCAAATTCATTCTATGAGGCCAATATCACCCTGATTCCCAAACCAGATAAAGACACCTCAAAGAAAGAAAACTACAGACCAATATCCCTAATGAATTTTGATGTAAAAATCCTCAATAAAATTCTGGCAAATTGGATACAAAAACATATCAAAAAGATCGTGCACCATGATCAAGTAGGATTCATCCCTGGGATGCAAGGCTGGTTCAATATACAGAAATCAATAAACGCTATTCACCACATCAATAGACTTAAGAATCATATGATCATCTTGATAGATGCAGAAAAAGCATTTGACAAAGTACAGCATCCCTTTATGTTCAAAACACTAGAAAAACTAGGGATAACAGGAACTTACCTCAACATTGTAAAAGCTATATATGCTAAGCCTCAGGCTAGCATCATTCTAAATGGAGAAAAACTGAAGGCATTCCCTCTAAATTCTGGAACAAGACAGGGATGCCCTCTCTCACCACTTCTATTCAATATAGTTCTCGAAATACTGGCCAGAGCAATTAGAGAGACAAAAGAAATTAAAGGCATAAAAATAGGAAAAGAAGAACTTAAATTATCACTATTTGCAGATGATATGATCCTATACCTAGAAGACACAAAAGGGTCTACAAAGAAACTACTAGAGCTAATAAATGAATTCAGCAAAGTGGCAGGATATAAAATCAACACGCATAAATCAAAGGCATTTCTGTATATCAGCGACAAATCTTCTGAACTGGAAATTAGGAAAACCACCCCATTCACAATATCCTCAAAAAAAAAAAATATGTGGGAATCAACCTAACAAAAGAGGTGAAAGATTTATACAATGAAAACTACAGAACCCTAAAGAGAGAAATAGAAGAAGATCTTAGAAGATGGAAAAGTATACCCTGTTCATGGATAGGCAGAACTAACATCATCAAAATGGCGATATTACCAAAAGTTCTCTATAGTTTCAACGCAATGCCAATCAAAATCCCAATGGCATTTCTTGTAGAAATAGAGAAAGCAATCATGAAATTCATATGGAAAAATAAAAGACCCAGAAGAGCAAAAGCAATTCTAAGCAGGAAGTGTGAATCAGGAGGTATAGCGATACCAGATTTCAAACTGTACTACAGAGCAATAGTAACAAAAACAGCATGGTACTGGTACCAAAACAGGCGGGTGGACCAATGGTACAGAATAGAGGACACAGAAACCAACCCACAAAATTACAACTATCTTATATTCAATAAAGGGGCTAAAAGCATGCAATGGAGTGTGGTGAGCCGGGAAAACTGGAAATCCGTATGCAACAAAATGAAACTGAATCCCTTTCTCTCACCATGCACAAAAGTTAACTCAAAATGGATCAAGGAGCTTGATATCAAATCAGAGACTCTGTGTCTGATAGAAGAAAAAGTTGGCTCTGATCTACATATTGTGGGGTCGGGCTCCAAATTCTTTTATAGGACACCCATAGCACAAGAGTTAAAAACAAGAATCAACAAATGGGACTTAATCAAACTAAAAAGTTTTTTCTCAGCAAGAGAAACAATAAGAGAGGTAAATAGGGAGCCTACATCCTGGGAACAAATCTTTACTCCTCAGACTTCAGATAGAGCCCCAATATCCAGAGTATACAAAGAACTCAAAAAATTAAGCAATAAGAAAACTAATAACCCAATCAACAAATGGGCCAAGGACCTGAACAGACACTTCTCAGAGGAGGATATACAATCAATCAACAAGTACATGAAAAAATGTTCACCATCTCTAGCAGTCAGAGAAATGCAAATCAAAACCACCTTAAGATACCATCTCACTCCAGTAAGATTGGCAGCCATTATGAAGTCAAACAAGTGCTGGCGAGGATGTGGGGAAAAGGGTACACTTGTACATTGTTGGTGGGACTGCAAATTGGTGTGGCCAATTTGGAAAGCAGTATGGAGATTTCTTGGAAAGCTGGGAATGGAACCACCATTTGACCCAGCTATTGCCCTTCTTGGACTATTCCCTGAAGACCTTAAAAGAGCGTACTATAGGGATACTGCTACATCAATGTTCATAGCAGGACAATTCACAATAGCTAGACTGTGGAACCAACTTAGATGCCCTTCAATAGATGAATGTATTAAAAAAATGTGGCATTTATAAACAATGGAGTATTACGCAGCATCCATTTCCCTACAAATTCCATGATTCCACAAAATCATGGAATTTGTAGGGAAATGGATGGCTTTAGAGCAGATTATGCTAAGTGAAGCTAGCCAATCCCTAAAAAACAAATGCCAAATGTCTTCTTTGATATAAGGGGAGCAACTAAAAACAGAGCAGGGAGGAAGAGCATGAGAAAAAGATTAACATTAAACAGGGACGAGAGGTGGGAGGGAAAGGGAGAGAGAAGGGAAATTGCATGGAAATGGAAGGAGACCCTCATTGTTATACAAAATTACATATAAGAGGATGTGAGGGGAAAAGGACAAAAATCAAGGGAGAGAAATTAATTAGAGTAGATGGGGTAGAAAGAGAAGATGGAAGGGGAGGGGAGGGGGGATAGTAGGGGATAGGAAAGATAGCAGAATACAACAGTCACTAGTATGGCAATATGTAAAAATGTGGATGTGTAACTGATGTGATTCTGCAATCTGTATACAGGGTAAAAATGGGAGTTCATAACCCACTTGAATCAAATGTATGAAATATGATATATCAAGAACTATGTAGTGTTTTGAACAACCAATAAAAAAAAGTATAAAAAAAAAAGAAGAAATGTTTATTTTGGCTTACAGTTTTAGGAGTTTCAATCCAAAATCACTTGGCCCCAGAAGTGTGGGCTTGTGGTGAGTCAGCACATCATGGCAGAAGGGTCAGCAGAACTGGTTACTTCATGGTGACTGAGAAAGAGAAAGAGGGAGAGAGGAAGAGGCTAGGCAGAGAAAATACCTGTCCATGGCATGCTCCCAGTCACCGACTTTCTCCAATTAGTCCCTCCCAGTTTCCACCCCTCCCAGTAATGCCATCGGCTATGAATCCCTCAGTGATGAATCCATGGATAGGGTCAGAGCCCTCATGATCCATCACTTCCCAAAGCCCTACCTCTGAGCGTGGCTGCACTGGGGGCCAAGCTTTCAACACACGAGCCTTTGGAGGATCTTCCCAATCCCAAGCATAAAGAGCAGAAGTACAAAACAATGATCAGGGTCAGAGCCACACTTGGGTCTGAAAACAGTGGTGGACAGGATTTCAACTCTAAACGGTGTTGATGGACATTCCATATAGAAGTTGAGTTGGGTTTGAATAAAGCTGTGGTTAAGGTGCTCCTGAGTTTGTGGTTTGGACTTCTCACATACTTCCTATGTGCAGTTCTGTGTAGTTCAACTCTTCACCTCGGCAGGCCTCTTCTTGGTTGGTTCTTTCTTCAGGAAAATCAGAGCCATTTAACCTGGTCTGATGGATGAGCCTACCCTGTGGCAGAGAACAGTCCAGTTCCTGGAATGGACCAGAGTGTTTTCAGGGCTGTGGACTGAGCTGGGCTTTTGGTCACTGAGAATCACTTATGAAGAGCTGATCAAATCCAACAGTTGGCTCCAGGAACAAGTCCAGATGGGCATATGTGGAAGTCAGCAAGGCATTCCGTTCAGCTTCGTTACCTGAGTACAGTCTGGAACAAAAGTGACCCCGGCTTGACAGCGAGTGAATACAGCAATGGCCTTGACGTCCAACACTCTGGTGTACAACCCAGCAGAACCTTTCAACATGGGACCCTATTGATTTATCCTCCAGCAAGTTGTTGAAATATAATTTACCTAGAGTCAAAGAAATCTCAAATCCATCTTTACATGTGTTTATACTCAGGTGCTCACTAAGATCACAACACAAAACCTTTGTATAACCTCAAAAATTCCTATTGCCCCTTTTCCCCTAATTCTCCCCATTGACATTACCACCACTCTGATCTCTGTCACCATGGATCAGCTTTGTCTGTGGTATCTGGCTTCTTTTAGTCAAGACAATGGTTCTGGGATCCAACCATATTGCTGAGTATGTTAATCATATCCTTTATTTTGTGGCTGACTAGTATGCCGTTGTTTGAATGTACCACAATTCATTTATCCATTCTCCTGTTGATGAAGATGGATGTGTCTCCAGTTTGAGACTATTAGCCATAAAGCTGCTATGAACATTCCTTTGTAAGTATTTTTGTGAAGATACACATTTATTTCTCTTGGTTATTTACCTAGGAGTATGATTCTTCAGTCACAGAGTAGGTGGATGTTTAATTTTATTAGAATCATGCCAAGCAGTTCTACAAAATAGTTTTTACCATCTTACCTCCCACCAGCTATGTATACTTTGCATCATTACCATATTTGATACAACTCACTTTAAAATATTTTTATTTTTAGCCCTTTTGGTGGGTGTGGTTTGAATTACACCAACCTGATGGTGAATAATATTGAACATATTTTCTTGTGATTATTATCTATTTGGATAACTTCTTTTGTGAAAGTACTTGCCTTTTCATTATTGAGGTATGGTAGTTCTTATATATCTGAGATGTGATTGCTTTGTCAAATAGATGAATTATGAAGTTTTTCTCCCAGTTACTGGCTTGTCATTTCAATTTCTCATGTTGTCTATTGGTGAGAAAAATATTTTAATTTTTATGAAGTATAATTTATTATTTTTTTTCCTTTTATGCCTGGTTAGTACCTTTTATATTATCAGAGTTGTTTGCCTATCTTAGTATCATGAATACATTCTCCTGTGTTTCTTCTGGAATCTTTATAATTTAATTTTCACATTTAGGTCTATGATGTATACTAAGCTAATTATTGTTGTGTGATGAGGTAAGGGTCAAGGTACCTTAAAGTAAATCTTGATATCTGATAGAGTAAGCTCTTCAGCGAATTTGAATTTCCTTTGGTTTTCCACATAAGTTTTAGAATTAGTTTTTTAATGTATCAAACCAAACCAAAGCACAACAATAGAGGCCTGCTCAAGTTTTTATTTGCATTGAATTTACTCTAGTTCAAAATAGAATCAATCGAATTGACATTTTTAATAATATTGAGTCCTTAAATACATAAACTTGATTTATCTTGCACTTATTTAAGTTTTTCTTTAATTTCTCATATCAATGTTTTATAGTTTAAAGACAGAAGTCTTTCAAATCTTCCATTTCATCTATTCCTGAGTGTTTAATATTCGAGTGCTATTATTCTTGGCATTTAACAATGTCCAGTTTCAGATTTTTTGGTTAATAGAAAGAAACTGATTCTTTGTATGTTGAGAATTAAAATGTTTTCATAAAGTTAGTAAGACTATTTTGTAACCATGATCACAGGGAGTCACCAGAAATGGTTTATAAACTTGTCCAACAAACCAATGATAACTTGGTCTAATGAATACATTTCTGCAAATCAACAAGTCTTTGTTAGCCTCTTGCTTTTGAAAATCGGCCAGTAAAGGACAAACTCCCTTGAACACACATACACCTTGGAGTGCCAACTGGTCAGCAATGGGCTAGACTGCTTGTACAGATCAACCCATCTATTATCTAAGAGTCCACAAACCCTGAACTCCACTGTCTAGTTCCTCTTGTGATTTTCTTTCTTGACTCCTGGGTAATTTGGAAGTGTGTTACTTAACTTTCAAGAGTTTGGAAATCTTCTAATTATCTTTCTGTTGTTGATTTCTAACACTGAGGTCAAAGAATATAATCCACATGATTTGAATATTTTGCAATTTGTTAAAACTTGCTTTAGAGCACATCATATGGTGTGGTAAATGTTTTGTGTATACCTGAAAAGAATACATAGACTAGAGTTGTTAATGCAGTGTTCTGTATATGTCAGTCCTAGCAAATTGATTAATGCTGTTCAATTTTACACCATCACTGATTTGACCTTATTCAATTAATTGTAGAGAGAAGGTTGTGTTGAAACTTCTATCTGTGATTATGTTTTCTGTTTTTCCTTTCAGTTCATTTTTTACTTCATGTATCTGGAAGTGCTATTGTTATGTGCATACAAAGACTATTAAATAATCAATATCCGTGGGTTTTGCATCCATGGATTCAGCCAAAAGTGAATAGAAAATATATTTTATTTATTATCATTTTTTATTGTTGCATTAAAATTATACATAAAAGTGGGGTTCACTATTCTATGTTTATATACATATATAACATAATTTGATCAATATCATTCCCTTTCTGAGTCTGGCTTATTTTACTTAACATGAGTCATCAATAAAATAATGGCCATCTTTATCTAGTAATATTTCTTGTCTTGAAATCTGCTGCTCTGAATGTACTGAAAATCTCCCTCTTAAATTGTAGTGCTCAGTCTATTTTTCATTAAATGTGTTTGCTAATATAGGTACACTTAATTCTACCTTTTTGATATTGAATTTAACTTTTTTTTTCTTTTCTTTAGCCTTGAGGATATAACCTGGGGGGGCTTTACCACCGAGCCGCATTCTCAGTCCTTTTTATTTTTTGTTTAGAGACAGGCTCTTGCTAAGTTGCTTAGGGCCTTGCTAAATTGTTGAGGCTGGCTTTGAACTTGTGATCCTCCTGCCTTGGCCTCCTGAGTCACTGGGATTACAGTAACTTTGCTCCTGTCAATTTTATATTTTTATTACCTGTTCTTTCTGTGGTTGTCCCCTTTTCCTATTTTCTTTTAAATTAATCAAATATTTCCTAAGGATTTTGGGGGAGTTCTCTGCTATTGAGGGTTCTGCTATTGGGTTTTTCAGCTACATAATTATAAGAAACTTAAAGAAAACATAATTCCTTTTGCCCTCTATTTACTTCTGTGTCTTTAGGAGTCTCATGATACATTTGCATCATTTTGTCATTTTCTTTTAGCCTGAAGAACATTTTGTAAAGTTGGAAGTTATGTTTCCACTTTCATTCTCAGTTTAAGTAATTTGAATCTTCTTTTTGTCTTGATGAATCTAGAAAATGTTTTGTCAATTTTTCAAAGAACCAAGTTTTGGTTTCATTTGATTCTCTTTATTGATTTCAATCCTCAATTTTTTTTTAACCTCTGTTCTAATCTTTATTATTTCTTTCCTTTTGTTTGCTTTGGATTTAGTGGCTCTGCTGATTTTGGCTCCTTAAAGTAGAAGATTAGGTTATTGATTTGAGATATTCTTTTGAATGTGGACATTTAATGTGTAAATGTCCCTTTGAGGCAGCTTCCATTGTACTCCATACCTTGTGATATATTGTGTTTTTGTTTCCATTCCTTTCAAAAGGTTTTCTAATTGCCATGTGATTTCTTTTTAGATCAGCTGTTTAAGAGTGTTTTGCTTACATTTCACACGCTTATGAACTTTATTAATTTATTTTGTTATTGATTTCTAGTTTCACTCTGTTCTAGGAGGAGAAGTTATTTCCAATGACTTCAAACTTTCAGTTTCTTGCGGCTTGTTGGTTTACACTGTTTTTTAAATCTGTTTTTTTCCTTGACAGTTTTGTGTCTGGACTTTCTATCCACTATTGCAAGTGAGGTATTGAAATTCCCAATTATTATTAAAAGACTTATTTCTCTCTTCAATTCTGCAAATTTCTACTTCATGGATTTTGAGACCTGTTAGGTGTATACATGTTTATAATTTTTGTATCTTCTTGGTGATTGATTGTTCTTCTCTGCCTCTTATAAAAATTTTGTCTTAAAGTCTATTTTGTCTTACATTTAAGTAGCTACTGCAATCTTCTTTGATGACTGATTGTGTAGAATACCTTTTCTGATCATTTTATTTTTTAATCTATTTGAGTCTTTGGTTGTAAAGTGAGCATCTTTTGGGTGGCACATAATTGGGAAATATATTTGTATCCATTCTTCCAGTGTCTGTTTTTAATTTGAGAATTTAATCCTTTCACTTTTAATGGAAAAACTGATTGATGAACCCAGCCTAATTCCATTTTAAGATTGGGAGCCATCTCGTCACAAAGTCATGAAAAGTTAATTTCTGTTTTACTATAAATTACTGCGATTTCTAAACTTGCTTGGAATACCTGCCCATGCCTTGAACTCACCCGTGCCTGGCTTTCCCTGACCAGATAACAACAGTCTCTGAAACCCTAATGGCGCTTCATAGATTCTGATGTTGGGGTCTAAATATACTCCGTAAGTGCAGAACAATTTAGACCATTAACCTACTACCAGCCTTTGTATTATGCTTGTCAAAATCCTGTTATCTGTAAGTTCTCAGGACACCCCCTTTTGCAACTTTTTGTGCTATAAAAATGTGCTCCTAGGGAGCTGGAGTATTGTCTTCTAACCCACAGATTTCGGGAGAGACAGTCCTGGCTAGTTGGAATTACAAGCTTGCTTTAATTTGATTTAAAATTGGAATGAGTGGTCTTTTCTTTGCATCGTGGATTAACACTGATAATGAATGATTTAATTCTGTCTATTTTCTATTTGTCTTTATGTTTTTGTTCCTCTGTTACTGACTCATTTTGCATTAGATAGATGTTTTGAGAGTACCATTTGTTCCCCTTTTATTTTTTCTTTTACTCTATATTTTCCCTTCATTGTCTTGGTGTCTTCCCTAGGGATTACAATCAACATCTTAATTTATAGCATTCTAGTTTAGTACCAACTCAGTTGCACTAGTATGCTCAACCTTTTCTTCTTTATAACTCCATCTCCCCCTTTGTTTATGTTGTTGTCACAAATTAGATCTCCATACATTCTGTGTTCACCAAATCAATTACAGGTATTACTTTATGTAATTGTCTTTTAAATCATATAGGAAAGAAAGGCAGTAATATAGACTTTAAAATTTACCAGTGTGGTTAACTTCCCAGGCATTATTTCTTCATGTAGATTTGAGTTATAGTCTAGGATCCTTTTGTTTCAGCCTTACTAAATAACTTTATTCATCGTATATTGTGGGATGGCCTACTGGTGACTGTCTTTGTTGTTGTTTGTATGGGAGTATTTTCTCATTTGTGAAGTATAGTTTTGCTGTATATGAACCATTTAAATTTTCTTTTAGGACTTCATGTATGTCATTGTCATAGCCTCCGTGATTTTTAATAGGAAATTAGCTATTGGTCTAACTGAGGTGCCTTGAATCACTTTACTGTTTGCATCCAGGTTTCCCTCTTCATATTTCAATGGTTTTGTGATAATATATGTCAGTGTGAACCTTTCAGTTTGTGATTCTTGGTGTTTGTGTAGAGATTCATATATTTTATTAAAGTCGGGAAGTTTTCATGCATGATTTTTTTCAACTATTTTTTTTAATGTGATTTTCTCTTTATCCTCCACTTTTATGATTCTTTTTACAGGTATGTTGGGATGCTTGATGGTGTCCCAGAGCATCAAGCTTTGTTAATTTTTCTTTTGTTTTGTTTTCTCGATTTGGGTAAACTCAGTTGACCTGTCTGTCCTCAAGTTTGCTTGTCCTTCTGCCATACAGTTTTATTGGACCTCTCCAGTGAAATTTTCATTTCAGCTATTATATTTTTCAACTTCTGAATTTCTATTTGTTTCTTTTTTAAAGTTTCTATGTCCCTGGTATTCTATTTGGTGAGACATTGTTCTGATGATTTCCTTCAATCCTTTATTCTTAGTTTTCTTTAGCTCTTAGGGTATATTTAAAATAGCTATTTAGTCTTTGTCTTATAAATGCAATGTTCAGACTTCCTCAGAAAAAGAGTTTACTAATTTTCCCCCCACCCTACCACCTTGGTATAGGCCCAATTTCCGGTATGCTTCTTTGTATGCCTCGAGATTTTTCATTGAAAACTGGAGATTTTGAATTTTATAGTTGTGGGAGCTCTAGAAATCACATTCACACCCTTTTTAGGCTTTGTCATTTATGATTGTTTTTGGGTGTTTAATAACTTTTATAAAGTAATTTTGTAAAGTTTGTCTTAAAATGTGTGTTCTTTGTCACATGTTGCCACTGGAGTCTTTATTGGTTAACTTAATGGTCAGCCAGTGATTGACAGATGTTTCTCTCAGTGTTTGGAATGACAACCACACAAACCTTTCCATCTTTGTGGATTTTCTTTCTGTGTGTTCCCACATGCAGCCAGGCAACTTATAACTCTGCTTTAGCCTTCACTTGGTGTGTGTGGTGCAGAGCCTGGAGGTCAGCCAGATAGGAGAGTTTGGGGCTCTTACAGGTATTTTCTGAGTGTTCGCCCAACCTTGACCATGCACACAACTTTCTAGCTTCCCAGGAATATGTGGGAGCTTC